>NW_006408525.1:37571951-37611315 GCF_000296735.1 Chrysochloris asiatica
CATTACATAAGACCATAGGTGGAATCCTGAACAGCATCCAGAATCTTCAGAGGTGGGTAATTTCCACTTGAAAAGACAAGCAGACCAGCCTGGAGTGCCTAGAAGAACAGAAGATACTTCTTGAAAGGAAGACTGACAGGAAAAATATAAAACAATATAGGCAGACCAACTGATTACTATAAGAACAAGCAAGCTGCTCACCCAGGAGACATCAAGGCAAGTGGTTGGGTGCCCTAAGAGCAAACCCCCTTCCAAGACTAAGACTCAATGGGAATACACGCTCTGATTGGTGACCACATTCATCACCAATAAGGGGGAAGTGAGGGAAAAACAGCAATGAAGCTGCGAGCTAAACCCTACAACATTCTATAGATTCCTGTGAACCCAGATAGAGAGCTGGTTGGCCATCAGTTTGGCAAGACCTGGGGACTCTTGGGCCCAGAGTCAGTGACACAGCCACAGAGGACTAGAGTGGAGAGTGAAGCATCCAGCTGATACGAAGAGAGGGCATATGCATAAGAACACCCACATTTGCAGATAATACCCACTTGCCCTGGCTTCAATGACTGGATGATCAGAGCTCAACTAGAAGAAGAAAGAAGAGGAAAAAAAGAGTAATCTGATACAATTTAATGAACCTGACCTATACCTATGGATGCAGTAGTTCAAACGAGGGAACAAATCTTTACAGCAAGGATCATTCCCACCCACTCCATATAAAGAGTACACAGGGATGGGCAACTTGGACATTGGCTACCCAAAGTGTGTGTGTGTGTGTGGCCTACAAAGGCAAGAAGAAGTGGCTTGCTTACAAGCTTTCAAGAGGGAACCTAGATCCAGAGGGCATGGAGGAAGGTAGAATCTCCACTGAGTAATATCCAAGCTATCTAGGCAGGGCTGATGAAAGGAAATTTGCATAGGTCTCTTGTGATACAATAGTGAATAGTTGTTATCAGGACTGAATGTGAGGGTTTGAAATGTAAAGGTAGACATTTTGTAGCAAGGAGGGGAGTGATTAACTTTGCAGTCTAGGAGCGGAGGTCCCTGCGGCCATCAAGGGAGAAGAGTGGAGAGCAGGACCCTACCCAGAGAGGCAATGATGCCAGAGATGATGATGTGGAGAGATGGAACAGCTGGGGACTTTAGATACGGAGAGGGAGAGGGACTGTGTGCTGATGACCTGGGGGGAAGGGGAGCCCGGCTTACAACCTTTGGTTGGTTGATGATGCATAGAGGTGATTGTAACCATGGCAATGAAATGATATACGTACAATAGGATGAATATAAATGTTCTCCCATGTAAACTATCACATAGTTCACAAAAAACATTAAAAAAAAAAAGAGGCAGCTATTCGAATAGAACATGGGATCGCTGAATGGTTTAAAATTAAGAAAGGTGTGCAATAGGGTTGTATTCTTTCACCATACTTATTCAATCTATATGTTGAGCAAATAGTCCAAGAAGCTGGGTTGTATGAAGAAAAAGGTGGCATCAGGATTGGAGGAAGACTCATTAACAACCTGCAATATGCAAATGATACAACCTTCCTTGCTGAAAGTGAAGAGGAATTAAAATATTAACTGATGAAGATCAAAGACCATAGCCTTCAGTATGGACTGCATCTCAATGTAAAGAAAACAAAAATCCTCACCACTGGACCAATATACAACATTTTTATCAATGGAGAAAAGATTGAAGTTGTCAAGGACTTCATTCTTCTTGGATCAATCATCAACACTCATGGAAGCAGCAGTCAAGAAATCAAATGATGTAATACATTAGGCAAATCTGCTGCACAAGACCTTTTTAAAGTGGTGAAGAGCAAAGATGTCAGCTTGAGGACTAACGTGTGCCAAAGACATCAGTTGGAGGTATCAGGTACACCTGACCCAATCCATAGTATTTTCAGTAACTTCATAATTAACCAGATATTCAGATAATGAATAAAGAAGACCACAGAAGAATTGATTCATTTGAGTTATGATGTTGGAGTACCATGGACTGCCAAAAGAACAAACCAATCTGTGTTGGAAGAAGTACAGCTAGAATGCTCCTTAGAAGCCAGGATGGACAGATTTCATCTTTCATACTTTGGACACATTATCAGGAGGGCTAAGTCCCTGGAGAAGGTAAAGTGGAGGGCCAATGAAGAGAGGAAGATCCCAAACACATAGATTAGAACAGTGGCAACAGCAATGGGCTCACAGGTTGCAGTGATTGTGGGATTGGCACAAGACCTGGCAGTGTTTCGTTCTGTTGTGCACAAGATCTCCATGAGTTGGTACCAACTCAATGGCACCTAACAACAATCACAAAGGAAACATGCCCTAAGGATATGGTTCTCAAAATTAATGCATCTCCTGGTAAGGTTGTTAAACATGGATGGTTGGGTCCATACCTCAGGAGATTTGCTGATTCAGTATTTGAATTTCAGACAAATTCCTTGATGATATTCAAGTTGCTGGTCACACCTTAAGACGTGTGGGGTAGAATCTGCACTCCCACAGCTATCTAGTCATTTCAGACCCAGAGTAACTCTGCAAGACAGAGGAGAACTGACCATATATACGGCTTCCAAGGCTGTGACTCCTTAAGGAAGCCAACTGTCACATCTTTCTCCTGCAGAGCAGGTGGTGTGTTTGAATCTATGACCTCTCAGCAGCCACGTGCTTATGCTTGATCATGGCACCACCAGGGCTCCTTGCAGTAGGCATTACTAGGCCCTTTAACCCCCCACCCACCTACCCACCCTCTGTTTAATCTCAGTACACCTGGTGGGAGCATCCATCACCTTTTGACAGTGAGGTCTCTGAGGTAAAGCAGTAAGTGAGAAGGTCAGAGTCAAATCCAGGGTAACTGAGGTCCACCTCACCTGCCATACACTTCTGCGCCACCTTATACTCCAATCACCATGATTCCAGACATTGATCTTATATGCCTGCATTCAGATCCAATCAGACTGTCTTACAACTCAGTAAAATACTTCATCTGTAGGCCTCCAATCACTCAAACACAAGATTCAATCCAGTCCATTTCTCATCTCCAAAGCTAGTTTCCACCTCTAAACTCGCACATGAATTTCCTCAAAACCTCTTCCACTTTTCGTTTTCTCCCTTCCTCTACCACTCCCCAAACTGCCCAAATCTTCCTTTCTCAGTGAGCCACAGCTCACTGGGCACATCATAACGGCCTGCCCTGGGAGTGGAACCCACTCTCTTTGACAGAAACAGCATGCGCGCATTAGCGCTAGACATTCCGAGGCTCCTGTGGTTAAAGACCTAGATGTTAATTGTGCACTTATGAGTGTCAAAGTTGCATGTTTTTAGGGTAAGCTCCCAAATCAGTTCCGTGCTTTGTATAAAATGCGTCATAGAACCACACTTAATAAAAGACTCCATGTTGATGATAATGACCTGCAGCCACTCTCCTTATCAGGGACTCCCTTACACTGTGTAACAAAGCAACTCCAAGATCGGTTTCCATGACAACAGTAGCATCACACAGCAAAAAGAATGAAGAGAATACAAAAAGGTTTTTTAGAAACTGTTACCAAAATGCACACCCAGTTTAGGAGACTAAAAACATTTTTCTGGGCATCAGATTTGGAATTAAATCTTGTATTTCCTGAATCCATTCTCTAATGATGTGACTATTTAAAAATATCTAATAGGAACTGATTCAGAACACTATAAATACCACCCATCTGCCAATTTCAGGAGGTCTAAAATTAGGTTACCAGGTTCATCAATTTCCCCTGGAAGATTCTAGTAGAAAGAGACCAAATTTTTCTGGTGGCAAAACAGTGGAAGGCTGCTTGCTCAAATGCTATGGAAAAAATAGACATTCATTTAAAAACTAAGAACTAATTAGAAACAATGTATTTTCATGAGTAAAATTAAAATGAAAAATATCTGTGAGGAAACAGCGGGTTCTGAGAGGGCCCTTCAAACCATTTACAAAACCACATAATGAGAAATCTCACAGCACTCTGTAGAATAACCAGCTCCAATTTTGTCAGCAACTGCGAGAGGAGAAAACCTTCTTTTTCCTTTTCTACTGTGCCTAGGAAACAGCGTCTGCCTAGTTCTGCTCTTCTCTCAGGGTTGAGGTGGAAATTAAAGACCAAACAACCTGGGTAGTCTTCTCTCTGCCTAATATATATACACATACATACATATATATATATATTCCTACTATAATGTTTCCTTCATGAGTCATCAAAGAAGAAAGGACCCTCTTACTAAAAATATCCTGGAACAAAAGCCAGGATGGGGACCTATTTTTTTCTCTCTCAGCTAGTAGGAGGCAAGGTTATTTCACCTACATGTGCACCAAGTTATTTTTAAAACACGCTTTGTTCCTCTCTGGTTCCTCTGTTTCAATAAACAAAAGGGAACATGGCCATCTATTCTGCTCACAGTCCCTCTAAGCATGCTCTTTCATGGTCCACATTAACAGAAATCATCAACCGAGATGGAGAACAGCTCTTGTCCCTATAAGCTGAAATGCAGCGAGGGCTTCAGAAAAAACAGCTTCAAGGGTCCCTTCAACCTTGTTACCAGCATGGAAGCGGATGGAACGTCGGAGCTGGTTGGTACTTGCATAAATAACTTCGTGTTATTCTTTATTTTCATTAACCATCCGTTATGCTAAGAGCCAAAACTGATGAGCACAAAAACAACCTGCTAAAATTGTACTGTGTCCATGAAGTTAAAAACAGAAATTCTGCCTAACTCAAACAGAATCCTTGGATCTCTATTCTTTTACTTTCTTCCTTAACAAATATTTATTGTTAGATGATTAGCCCTACCCTCAAAGAGGCATGGTGTACAATAGAGATGGAGGGACAATTCCAACCCATTGTTATAAAAATATCTTCAGAGTTACCCACAGTGAGTTGGGGGTATAAAGAAGATGAGCAACTGGATTGGGGGAGGGGACAGGTAGAAAAGTCTTGTGAGGGAATATTTGGAAGGTAGGGTATAGTCAGGAGAAGTATCTGAGAGAAGAAAGGCCAAATCTGAATCCATGGATTACGCAGGAGAAGGGCATTCCAGTGAGCAAGCCCACAATCCCGAGTCTCATTTCAAACTGGAGGACTGAGACTCATCACTGATACCTTGACATAGGTCAGGACTAATATCCACTGTCAACAGCTCTTGAGAATCCTTGTTCTGGAGTTCCTCTTCTATTAGAAACATCTACTCATTGGAGGTTCTTCTTGGGTTTCAGGCCAAAACCTGCCTTCGTAAAGCATCCAGCCATTGGTCTGGTAAAGGTAAGCCCTGTGTTCCTCCTAGGGAGTGAAGGGGCACTATCACAATTGGAAGGCAGCTCTCTTCAACTCTTTTCTTCAGCTGAACATTCCTGGCTCACTTTCTGGTTCTCTATGCTATCGGCTTCCTGAGCCTTCATTCTCTCAGTGGTTCCTTAGCATGCCTGCCAGTTCCTCAACACTTCCTTAAGGTCCTACCCAGAGTATGCATCAGACTCCTGGAGGAAGGCCACCTCAACCTTGGAGATATTTGCTGCTGCTGTAGATGATGATGGTGGTGGTCATGGTGAAAGCAGATTTAATAAACATAGCGAGTTTATTGCTACTTCTGTTTTGTTTCAATCAAGCTTTGTAATCTATTATCAGAAACTACTACGTAAAAAGAATGTCATGACTGAGTAAACACAACTACTTGAAAGCCCCAATATTTTATTACTAAGACAAAAATGTCCCTCACAAAGCAAAGGACTTAAATACATAACCTTTAAACCGATAAAACCAACAGTATTTAAACAAAAGGCTTGATTTAAAAAAAAAAAAAAATCTACATCATAAGACTTCCTCATTCAATTTTTTTTGTTGTTACTCATCACCAGAACAAGAAATTCAGTTAATTTCATTGCATCTCCAAATCAATCCTGACATGTGAGTTACAGAATCTGTCTTGTACTATGTAGATAGGTCTCAGCACTAGACTGATAGAAAAGGACAGACAGACACACAGAGATGAGAGAAGACTGTGCATGTCTAAAAGGTAGCCTACTCTCAGCAACTTTAACCCTCCACTGACTGTAGGACATATAGTGCCCACATACATTTTCCATCTCTGGGGTTTAGTGGGAAGCCAGTGTCCCACTTTGAGTGCATGCTTCCATCTGGTGGGGACCTGTATAAATGTATGAATCTGAAGAAATAGGCCTCATTGAAGCAACCCCAGCAACACAGACCCCTTGAGACATATGTGTCCCACCGATTGTATCAAAATTGTTCCATTGAAAGTGCCTCCCATTACAGAAAACACATGGGTTCAACAAAAATTCAAAGCAGAAAATAATCTGTTCTTGAAAACGTTAACATGGAATTACTCTGAGTTGCCTACCCAGTACTCATTCTCTGTCTTACTTACTTTACCACTCTGGCTCTGGTCTGAGTGGAGATGTATGCAACTTAAAACAAATAAGGAAACAAGAATTTTTTAAAATCCCTTCACTTTCCAGATAGGCGCCCAATGGAGGTAAATGGAAGTTATTGGGTTGGATCTCTGTAAAAGGGAGTCAACTCAACAGTCATCTGTGATTTGACCCCTGCCCTTCCTTCCCTTTTCTCCTGCTTGGAATATGGTGAGGGTACTGGTGGTAGAGAAACCATCTTTCAACTAGAGACAGCCAGGCATGAAACAATGCAAGCTGTGAGACAAGAATGGATGAGGTGGAGGACAAAGACAGACAGAAGGGGACTGGGTCCACAGGGAACCCTGGAACCCCTGTAACTATTGGCCCTGGACTGAGCAGCCCCAGATGCTTGGGTACATGAGAACAAAACGCTGTTTAACATAAGCCACATGGGTTTCTCTTACTCCTGGATGAAAGCAACAAACTGGTAACACTTAGTTTGTAGAATCCAGACAAGTGCAACCGTTTCCTACCACACTACTGCAGGAGGAATTCTCAGATGCTGGGACATCACAGCATTTTGTCCCAAATCAAAAAAGAACCATACAAATAAGACTAGATGTAAGTATAAATGTATCAGTAAGAATTTTAAAATTTCTCAGAATTGGACTATTTAAACAAGAATAAATTTTAAAAAAGAAGAAATAAAATACATCCTAAGTCACATCATCTAAAAGAAACACCAAAACCCCCAAATTATCAAATTATTTAAATTATTTTAATGTTATCATTCCCTTCTATTCCCTGTCTTGCCCTAACTCACACACAGATTCAGCCAGAGCTAGAATCATAGCAAGAACGTTCACTTGTTTCCTTTGTTCCTCACATTACATAATACATAATAAGCATTTTCTCTCTTTATAATGACCATTTTTAATGGCTGTACATATTCCATCACATTGATACATCACAATTTCCTTAACAACCCCCTAGTGTTCAACAAGACTATCAGTAGAAGGAAGGAATGACTGCAGAGGGAAATCTAAGAAAAAGGACATTGATTCCAATCCGACATGCAGCCATCATTTTCCGTGTTAAGATCCTATTAGGTATAAATTATTCTCCAGGTTTCAAATTCACCACTTACCCCACTTACCAGAATGTCTCATCTTCCATTTCTGGTAGTTCATCAGGTTCATCTAGTTTATAAGATTGATCATACATACATTTTGTTGTATATATGGAATTTTCAAAGATCACATATTCTTAACATTAAGGATTATAAGGAACATGCTTTTAATTTGGAAGGTACACAGATAAGTTACCACGTACAAAGGGGGCTTCGAAAAGTAGAATTAACAGAGAATGGAATTTTCCCCATGCACTTTTTGAAGTCCCTGTGTACATGTAGCAACTCTGGTGGTACTGTAGGACTGCTAACCTCATGGTCAGCAGTTCAAACCCACCAGCAGCTTTGTGGGACAAAGATGAGGCTTTCTGCTCCCAAAAAGATTTACAGCACCAGAAAACCCATACAAATAGGGTCACTATGAGTTTGAACTGACTAGATGACACTGGGTTTTGTTTTGTGGTTTGTTTCTTTTCTACACATGAATCCTGGTGTGGTGCTGTAAGATAAGCACTGGACTGCAAAATACAAAGTCAGTGGCTCAAACTCACCAGCTGCTTCTCGGAAACCCTGTACAAAATTGTTATGAGTCAGAATCGACTTGATGGCACTTAACAACAACAACAACATAATATACATGGATTGCTACCCCTGTATAGCATCATAGTACTAAAACGTGAAAACTCTAGGATATTTCCTAATAGTTGTACTGGTAAAAGGAAACAAAAGTCAGGTTTTGGTTTTGTTTTTTAAATTTCTCTTGTAAAAATTAGTATACATTCATTCACCCTGTCAGTAGTATTTCTTAAACACTTATGTGTCAGGGACTGATCTGGGTTAGAAAGAGGAGTCAGACAATGTCTCTGTTGTCATGACACTTTCATGCTGGTGGGAGACAAAACCAAACAAAACTGCAAGTAACTAACTAGATTTCTGATGGCGATAAGAGCTAGGTAGTATCTAAACGTAGATTGCTGTTGTTGTTAGTGGTGTCGAGTCAGTTCCAATTCACAATGACCCAATGCACAACAGAACAAAATGATGTCCAGTGCTGCTCTATCCTCCCAAATGTTATGTGCAGGACAGTGAATTACTTCATACGGCTCTACTACCCATAGTCTGTACCATCCAAGCTTGCAGATGGTAACCATTTGACCTAGCTGGATGGGTAACCACAAGGTTGGTGCTTCAAACCCATTAACTGCTTCTTGGAAACCCTACGCAGGGTCACTATGAGTCAAAACTGACTTGACGGTACTTAAGGATAGCTAGGGCTGAAAGAACCAGAAGCTGATTGAATGAAGAGAGAGAGATGTTTGACAGGGTGAGCTGCTGTCAATTGCTGCAATTTGATGGCCTTTGCCTACAGATGCAGATACTGAACCAAAACGAAGAGTCTTCACATCAGTGAACATGCTGGTCTCCTCAGAGTACTGGGTTGATGTTGCTGTTAAGTGCCATGGAGTTGCTTCCAACTCATAGTGACCCAGGATAGTGTTGCCAAAGAGTGACTGGTGGGTTTGAATTGACGAGCAATTCAGAAATTGGATATCACATGGGAGGTGAAAAAAGCATGAAATGGCTGGCTTACCAACTTCCAAGGGTGGGCTTACAGTTAAAATGATTTCTAGAGGGAAAGCTAATCCTTTAAGTATGAAAGAACCAATTGCTAGAAGAGTCAGGGGGTGGCCTGAAGGGCAGTGAAATTACTTCATATGACTCTTCTACCCACTGTCTTTGTAACTGCCACCATTTTTTTCCCCCTGAAGGATCTGGGTAAGACACTTCCACTGATATGCTTGTTGAGCAGTAGGAGGTTGTTAAGTATGTTAAGTTTGTTGTAGGATTAATTGTCAGTGTAAAACTAATATGGGTATAAAGACTAACGTGTGTGTAAAATGAGCCATTTCAGAAGCAGGAGGAGGATCTCACTATCATCAAGGAAGAAGAGCCAAGAGGACAGCGCATCCTTTGTACCCTCGTATCTTTACACATTGGATCTCCTCGACCCAGGAGACACAGTATCAGGGGAGGTCAGCAACAAAACCAAGAGCCAGTGCACCCCACCGAGGTAGGTGGGCTTCCTGGCCCATGGAGCAAGTACAGCTGAGTACTTAAGGCAGGAGGCTCATGTGTGGAATAGGGTGCCTCAAGGCAGTAAACTGGGGCAACTAGGCTTAGAACTCACTGAAACTACAGCTGAGTACCTTCAGGCTGATGATTATAGCTGAGTAGAGTGCCTTTAGGCATTTATCAGCAGCCCTAAAAGAGTTTTGTAACATTGGTGGGATAGGGTCAGTGGCTGAGAGACCAACGACAAGAGGACATGGATGAATGTGGGCATGGCTGACTGTGGGCATGGATGACTATGGGCATGGCTGACTGTGGGCATGGCTGACTGGGAAGAGGCTGTTGTGACTGGAAAAACTGTGCAGTGAGCAGTTCTATCCTGAATTACATACTGTCTGGTCACTTTCCTGATAAGTCCCATAAGTGTGAGGATGGTTTCTGAGTTCTGTGTGGCCAGCACAATGAATTATTAAAGCAGTTGAGTAGAGAATGCTGTGAATCGTTGGTGTCAGATTTGGTTTAGAAGGTAGAAAACCGGGAGGCACGCCTGACCTTTGTCCCATAGGAATCAGTTCTGGGTTGCTAAAGTGATTCTCCTGCTTCCCCCTTGTGAAGTCTAACGTCACTCTGCACCCTTTTTACCCTTGAGCCTCCCATTACAGCCACTGTGTCAATTCACCTCCTCTCTAGGAATTGACAACCAAGCAGAAAGCCAGGTGAGGTGGACAAACGCTGTGATGATCAGAGGTGATTTTCATGAGGGAGACCCCACCAGTTGAAATGTGCTCTGCAGACTCTGGTCAGAGAGGTGGGCAGGAGCCAGGGCGTGAGCCTAGCAGCCCTTCTCAACCAAGTTACGAAGTTTATGTTTTACTCTAATGGCTAAGAGAAGCCCCTGAGCAAGGCAAGGTTGGCTTGATAAATAGAAATGATCTCTCTAGGTGTTGGGTAGAGGATAAACTATAGAAGACAAGGAGGGACACTGGGAACTGAGTTAGTAGACCATCTGGCAAACTCTGTGTGCTTCCACTCTGTGTGCTTCCGAAGGCTATTCTGTGACTCCTGGAGAATCAGAACTGTACTCCATACGTGAGCATATGCCCCACCCCAAGCACACATCCCTAAGCCTGCAGTGGGCACAGGTATTCACAGAGAAGCTCTTAGGTATTCAATTAGTTTTCAATTTCCCACGTAACCATTTTTGTTCTCCTTTACTAGTTCTGTGGCGTCCTGGTGTGACACTGAAGGATAAGCCTTGGACTGCTAACTGCAAGGTCAGCAGTTCAAGCACACTAGCCACTTCTTACGGAGGACTGCTATGAGTCAGAACTGATTTGATGGCACTTAACAACAACAACAACTAGTTGTGTGCACCAAATTATTCTAAATTACCAATCCTTAATGAAAACAAAATGCTGAAATGGATTACCTTAGTGCTGGTGAACCGTTCAAACTCGGTAAACACAACAGAGAACAGCCTGCCTTTCTAACTGTGCAGGACAAACGCCGCTATTTTCCGAACTTCCCTGGTTTTTGGTGATTAATTTTAGTAAGTGGAGATCGGCCCATCTGAGAATAAATGAGTCATGATATCTATATTCTATAAGATATTCTAGCTTAATATCTAGAAACCTACCATCACCCTCTTCCACAGAGAATATCATTTCCAAGAATGAAATTCTCATGTTTTAAACATTTTCTCCATGTTCGCACTACCATGAAAAAAACGATGGCAGGGATTAGCTGGGGAGCAGAAATTGCATAAAGCAAACAAGATGCATCTGTCTTCTGAAAAGCATTTGCTTTAAATTATAATAATAAAATATATGTAATATAGATTTCTGGTGTGGAGTTGTAGAAAAAGCAGTGGACAAGTAGCCACAAGGGTGGTGGTTCAAACCCACCAGCTGCTCCTTGGAAACCCTGTGCAGGGTCCCTATGAGTAGGCATCAACTCAATACTACTTAACAACACCACCATCTAGAGTGTCAGTCAATTGAACTCTTTTTCACAAGGACAATTCAGTGGCATGGGTTATGTTCAACATGTTGTACAATCCTCACCACCATCTTTTCCCAAATTATTCCAACATATTAACAGACATTCAGTGCCCCAAGGACCGGAGTCCTCTTTCCCCTCCCTGCTGCCCCTGGAAACCATACCTTTGGTCTCTATACTCTTGCCTATGACATAATATCATAAAACCTACCTAAAAAAAAGACAAATATACCCTTTTGGTTGGTTGATGATGCATGGAGGGGATTGTAACCATGGCAATGAAACGATATACGATAGGATAAATGTAAAACTAATGTTCTCCCATGTACACTATCACATTATTCACAGTAAAACATTAAAGAAAAAATGTAATGAAATTCACTTCCTAAAGGCTGTTGTTGCTGCTGCTTAGTGCTATCACGTTGGTTCTGACTCATAACAAGTCTGTATAGGAGCAGAAAGCCTCATCTTTCTCCAGAGGAGTGACTGACAGATTTGAACTGCTGACCTTGGGGTTAGCAGTGCAGCACATGACCTGCTATGCTCCCAGGGTTCCTAAAGGCAACTTATAATTGTCAAGACAGCGATGCACACATTAAGTATGACAAGAAAAACAACGGCTGACACTGATTCTGAAAGGGTTCTGCGAAACATTTCCGATACTGCACAACGCAAACAAGGAAATGATTTTCATTTTATTTGGGGATTACAGGAATCATTTTTCACTTACTCACGCTTTCAGTAAACACTGATGGTCACCTTCTATAAGTCAGGGGTTATAGTGGACATCGGAAGTATAGAGATGACCAAGACTTCAGGGGAAAATTCAGTTACAATATAAAAGAAAAACTCTTCCAGTAGTAACTGCTGGGTTACTGACACCCGATGACTCATCCCTCACAGTATCCACACCTTCTCTAGTGTGTTGGCCTGCTCGAGCAACTAGCTTTGACCAAGGAGATGCCAGGAAGCAACATGCAGGCACCCAAGCTTATTACATGTGTGTCTATTGCGGCTTGCCATCTTGGAAAACTGCCATCTCCATGTAGGGATCCTGCACTACCTTCCCGGAGGAGCCAACATGAAGGACAACCACGGCACCCTAGCCAGCAGCCACAGTAACGGCCAGTGAAGTCATCCTGTGGGCCCTGAAGAAGCAACCCTGGAAGAATGTCAAGTAGAACAGCATGCTGAGACCATGATGATGATGAGTTTACATCTGGGGAACCACAGGGTAGGCAAGATGAAGGATCTGGAGTCTAGGGGAGACACAATCCAGAGCCAGTAAGTCCAATTGGTAGACTCTGATGAACCCTTAACTAAAATGGTGACTCTGAAAATGGAGAGAAATGGTCAGAGGTGAAACCATAGAACCTGATGCCTATTAGATGTGAGGACAAAAGAGAAGTAGGCAGCAAACATAACCCTATGGCTTCTGCCTTGGGAGACTAGGCAGAAATGGCAGTCTGGTGTAATTCCTATGCAGATGGCTCTACAGACATAAGCACTGGTTTGGAGCATGGGAAACTGGCAAGAGTGAAGAGAATAAGGGCTGGATGTGTATGCTAAGTATGGAATCTTACCCATAAAGGACTGGAGCACTCTTTCCACATCAGTGATACCTTCCAGGAGAGAAATGTTCATACAGCCATGGCTAGCCCAATGCCTGACAGGAGTCCTGGTGTAGTGCTGCTGGATAAACACTGGACTGCTAACTGCAAGGTCGGCAATTCAAACCCACTAGCCGCTCCTAGGAAACTCTACACAGGGTTGCTATGAGTCAGAACTGACTCGATGGCACTGAACCACAACAATACTGATGACAATATGGCACTGTTATGAACTGTGTTTGAGAGTGTTTGCTCACGGCTCCCGGTGCTACATAATATTGACAGTTGTCAGCAAGGGTACCCGCCCACCAGCTCCATCTCTCTTCACCATTATCAGAGGCTGATGCAGAATTCCTGGAACATGGGTTCACTTGATGGTTATGGTGGTTTGGGCACTTGATCTCATTGTGAGGAAATCAATGTCATTGTGAAAATGTGACCTAGAAGATCCTTAGTAAGGTTTCCCCTCTCTCCTAGACTCAGGAAATGGACTTCTTTGACTACAGATATTTCCTGAGCCTCTAGCTGGAAATTAATTCAGTAGCAGAACAGAGATAGGACATAGCAGCTGATGGAATGGGACTCTTGTGAGAGAAAGAAAGAAAAAAAAAAAATTAGTCCAGGAATGAACCTGTGGCATGAGCCAAAAAGCTTTCAGGCTGGCATTTGAAGATACCAGACCCAATCTTTACAGAAGCCCAGTGTCCTGAAAAGTCCAACTTCCACCCTCTTCCTAAGAAACCACTGCACACCTCCACAGTCCCCCGTGTCAGCCAACCTCGGCCCGCACACCCTCATCTTCTGACTAACTCACATTCTGTCTCCCTTGTAAATGCTTTTCTGTTGATATTTGAGTTTCATCATTTCAAAGTTCTTTGTTTTAAGATTCTCCTCACAGTCACTCTAACCCAAAATTCTGTCCACTAACAGTCTTCACCGCCATTAAAGCTGCCCAGGTTGGCTTTGCCATTCTCCCACATGGACAGAAGAAGAAAAGAGGTCTGGAGAGAAAGAACTCTGGTTCAATTTTTGGTACACATTGACAACCACTGCCTGTGAGTCCGCTTCTAGGACAGTATGCACCTAGTGCCTGTGAGGACTGTATCCGCTGAAATAACAATCTCAAAGAATGATGAGGTCTACCCATATGCATCACCGCTCAGTAAGACTAGCTGTTTGAAGACATGGACCACGATTTTTAATCTCTGAGTCCTACAGCACCTGACACTTCATTGATGCTCAAGAAACATTTAACGATGACATGTAAGAAGTGACAGGAAGGTACCTGATGCATCTACCACACCGCCAGCTGCCACGGAGTCAGCTTGGATTCATGGCAACCCCACAAGCGTCATACTAGGACTGTGCTCCCTAGGGTTTACAATGGTTATTTTCTCCAAAGTTGTTGCCAAGTCAGGTGCCTTTTGTGGATTCATATCTTCTGCCTTTCAGTTAATAGTCAAGCACATTAACCATTCTCACTACCCAGGGACTCCTACTTGACACATAACAGCCACCACCACACAAAAAGTAAACTAGCTCCACTGAGCTGATTTTAACTCACAGCAATGCTATCGGACACAGCAGAACTTCACCGGCGTTTCTAAAGCTAAAAATCTTTACAGAGACATCTTTCTCCTGCTGCTGAGTGTGAACTGTCAACCTTTCAGTTAGCAGTCATGTGCTTAACCGCTGAGCACCAGAGCTCCATATTTGACACTTAAGTGATGCTCACAATACATCAGGTAACATCATAAAGACATCAGGTAACATCATCAAGATTCCATGACTTGGGCAGCACATCTGGCTCTAGGCTTCTGATGGTTTGAGCTGCACTGGCAGGGTCCCCAGACTCCACTTCCAGTAACTGTCCTCAGATAATTTGGTTGGTTGTACATCAGGAACTAACTGCCTGTTATTACTAAGTCACCTGGATGGATCAAGAAAAACCAGCAAAAAATCCATCCTGCCAGTCTTTGATCCCAAGCAGATGAGAGCCATAACCTATGTCTATCATTTCTTTATGCTGAACTCCAAATATTTAAGGCAATGACTTGAGATCATGATGGTGAGAAGCAGGAAAGCCAGTGGATGTAGTCTTCTCACACCACCATGTGCTGTAATCCACTCCTAGGTACTGGGGAGTCACTAAAAGCCTCATCTGAAGTTAAAAATATTGGTGTGATTCAAGACCAGATAAATATACATAGTGATCCAATTAGTTCAGCAGACATTCCTGCATTCATTCTGACTGGTTCAACAAATACTTTCAAGTCAAACTCGGCACTAGGCAATTGATTCCCAAAGACAAAGGACAGGCGCTTCCCACAAAGAATTCACTGTGTAGGCATGATTATTAAGTAATGCAACTTGTAGAAACCAACCAAACAAACATAACATAAACTCCAGGTTCCATACATACACTGAGCGGCCCCCACAATGGTTCCAACATGTTCTCCATGCTCAAAAACATCCAAAGTCTCCTTCAGACTGGATGTCAGAACCAAGCCTCACTAGAAATACCACTCTTTGTACTTGTCTTACCTCCTATTGGGTTTCAAAAGGCACCGCCCACCTTAATCAAGTATGGTGCTGTGGGTTAATGCATTGGACTGCAAGGTCAGTTTGAAGCGCAAAGTTGGTGGTTGAAGCTCACCAGCCACTCCTCAGAAACCCTCTATGGGTCACTATGGGTCAGAACTGACGCAACAACACTTCACAACAACAACATTCACATCTGGCACCACTCACAAACCATCTCACCATATTCTCAAAGGTGACATTTGACCAAGAATGGAGATTTTGAAATGACTGTGTTACTGGCATTATGGTAGTTACTGGTTGTCACTGAGTGGGTTTCAACTTGTAGTGACACTGTACATGATTTCCAAGGAGCAGCTGGTGAGTTTGAACCGCCAACCTTGCAGCTAGCAGTCCAGTGCTTATCCTACAGCACCACACCAGGATCGGTACTGCTCTTGTGATGTTATTAAGTGCTGCTGAGTCAGTTCTGGTTCATAGTGACTCTATACAGGGTTTCCGAGTGCCACACTGGCCTTATAGGATGTTTTAAAAGTGGGGTTTGAGAGAAGTGTGAGCAATAGCAGAGCTGCTGGATAAAGTTGGAGAGACCCCAGGGTGATGCCCTCGAAAATCGCATTCCGGTCCCCTGGTTAGAATATGAGTGATACGCTCATAGTTATGCACACACTTCTAGGTAATCAAGTGACCGCAGAACAGACACACAACCCACCCAGTTCTCCGGAGCCTGGATCGGGTAGGTCGGGAAGATGGCCACACACTATCTATCCTGGGCTCATGGGAGATGTGCGCATGAACAAGAGTCTTTAAGGCTGTTCCAATTCCAGGCTAAATTACTTTGGCAAAATGCAATGGGAGTTCTTTCCTTCACAGGAAACACCTCTGTTCCTTTAAGTGTGGTACAAAAAATAGCCCACCCACTGAAGAGCAGAATTAGCACTGGAGGATTTTGTTGGGTTTGTTTCTCTGAACTTGTTTCTTTTTTAAGGCTTCCCATGACAGCACAGCCAGTGAGGCAGACACCTGTGAGCGCCAGCACAGTGGAGGACTTTCAGAGGGATGTCCCCTCAAGCCCTAGAGAACATCGTGGGTGTTTCTTGCTTGCATCCTTTTTACAGGACTCTTGCAAATACATGCCACCTGAGTTTATGAGCCACTGGGCAAGAGCTATACCTCACTTTGGGGGTTCATTTTGCATACAGGAGATCCAGGTTTGATTCCTGGCCAGTGTACCTCATGCATAGCAAACGCCCATCTGGTGGATGCTTGTTCTGATGCTGAAAAGATTTCAGCAGAGCTTCCAGACTCAGATAAACTAGGAAGCCCAGTCTGATGATGTACTTCTGAAAATCAGTCAATGAAAATCTTAATGGACCACAATGAGCTGAGCTGAACCAATGAATACAGGCACAGAACCCGGCCGGACTTTTAGTTCCACCGCCCTTGAGGTCACCATGAATTAGGGGCAGACTCATTGACAGCAACAACAACAAAACAAAGCCAGCAAGGTGGTGGTGGTGGTGTGCTGTGGAGCAGGTTCCGGCTCAGAGTGACCCTGTATAGGGTTTCTGAGGCTGTAAACTTTTAGAGGAACAGAAAGCCTTATCTTTCTCCCAACTCATACAACCCACTACGCTACCTAGGCTCCTTTAAAGCCAGTATGAGACGCATGAAAATGCTAATATCAAAAAGATGATTGGACAACTTGCTTTTAAAGTACAAGTTTAAAGAGGTGAAATAAATCTTAAAATTTCACTTTTGAGAAGTTTTTCCTCATTCTTTCATTAGATGTTCTCTCTCTCTCTCCCTCCACTAAACTCAACATTTTCTCTCTTTCTCTCGTGTGGCAGTTATCATAGGCAATCTTACAGTACAATTGTTTACAAGTGTCACTTACCATTGCAATGAAAGAGAATGCATTCTGAAGACAGCAACTGTGTTCCCCCTTTGTAACCTTCACAGTATGTGGTTGTTGTGAAATGCCATTAAATCAGTTTTGAATCACAGTGACCCTGTTACAGGGTTTCCAAGGAGCAGCTGATGGGTTTGAACCATCAACCTTGTGGTTAACAGTCCAATGCTTATCCTAAGGTGCCAGACCAGGACTCACAGCATGAGATCCTCCATAAACAATAATGGGGTTCAGTGAAGTGAGATGGGGTGGGATGGGATGGGAAGAGAATTTAGGGCTGAAAACAACCTTCATTTGTGGATGTGACTCAACTAAAAACAAAAAACAAAAAACAAAAACAATGTTCATTGAGAAAACTGCGGACTAGAAAGATTTCAAGTGAACTGTCAGGGCCGGACCCCCAATTCCCGCTTGCACACTCTTTTTTACCCTACTCTGCTTCATTTCACATGTCATTTTTTCAGCTCCCGTACCTTTCACAGCTCTGTTACTTTGTTGGCGGAGGAACAGCCACATGCTTCGGGTACCCTTACAAAATGATCTTATTTCCATATTAACTGTAAAAGCACACTCTAGGAAAACTGACGAGTCATTAATTAAATGTATTTCCAAACCTCAAATATTTCATGTGTTTTTATAAATGAAGCTTTGATGTGCTAAATTTGAAACAATTTAGCAGTCTTTTTGATTTGATTGGTTTCTGAGTACCCACCCCCAAAGACCTAGAGAACAAGAGAATTCTCCAGATTACAGTAAAGACAGGAAAACAACTCTGCCTTCTAGACATGCATCCCTTCAAGAGTCCAACTTTACACCTGGCCTCACTTTTGCTTTGTGACAGTCAAGCTCTCAGCTTCTTCAAACGGCTCGGTTTTAGGATCTTCACAGATGTGAAGATGTACGCAGATCGGGAGCACCTTTCTCTGCCTTGTAACAAGTGACTGAAATGAATTCCTCCATTTGGCCCCTTGCAGACGCTCTGAAGGCATCAACACTTTTATAATGCTGCCTATCTGAATGCTATTATCTCCCAGGAGGGCCTGGGAAGAGAAGATATTTGTAAATCACTTGAATTCCATTCAATTGTATGGCTCAGATTTATAAAGCGCAAAATATCATGTGAGCAGTTTCCTCCCCAACAGGTAAGACCCATTGGTGAAAATATATAAGGCAAATAAAAATATAATAGCTAAAACAAAATTGCAAACAATTGTAGACCAGATTATTATCTCTGGATGCCTTAGGGCTTTTAACAGATCACCCCCCTCGCCTTCTTTCTCTTTTTCAGATGTCCATATGACCAAGGCACAGGGCAAATGTTCCGAAGATGGTGCTTAAATACCTCTTTGGCATCTGTGTTCTTTTTATACACATCACATCACACATCAGCGTTTAATCTCCCTACAGCTTTACATCACCACACGGGTGTCAATTCGTCATCCTGTGGTGGCTTATTGATGGCTGCCATGTTGGAAGCTATGTCACTTCTATTTCATATAGCGACAGGGTCACCCATGAGGGACGGGTTTCAGTGAAGCTTCCAGACTGAGACAGAAGGACCAGGTGATCTAGACCTGAAAACTAGTGATCAGTGAAAAGTATACAGATAACAACAGAACATTGTCTGATAATAGTGTCGGAAGATAAGCACCTCACATTGGAAGACACTCAAATTTCAACTGGGGAAGCAGCGGCCTCCTCAAAGTAAAGTTGAACTTAATGATATGGATGGAATAAAGATTTTAGGACCTTCATTTGTAGGTGTGGCTCAACTCAAAATGTGAAGAAATAGCTGTAAGCATCCGTTAATTAATCAGAACATTAAATGTATGAAGTATGAACTGAGGAAAGTGTGAAGTTGTCAAAAATGAAATGGAATGCTTGAAGATCAATATTCTAGGCATTTAGTGAGCTGAAATGGCCGTTTTGATTCAAATAAATGGTCTACTATGCTGGTATGACAGCATTCATTATCAAAAAGAACACTGTACAGATCATGATGAAATAGTGCTGTCAGTGACAGGGATAATACCATATGCCTACAAGTTAAAGTGACTATTATTCAAGTGTATGCACCACAACTAACATACAAAATGAAGAAATTAAAGTTTTTAGTCTAAAATTGATCAAAGATGCATTAATAGTTACTGGTGATTGCAATGTGAAGGTTAGAAACAAAAAGAAGGATCAGTAGTTAGGAAATATGGCCTTCAAGACAAAAATACTACCAGAGATACGTGAAAAAATTTGTAAGACCAGGGACTTATTACAGGAGCTCTGGTAGCATAATGGTTACAAATCGGGATGGTAACCTCAAGGTCAGCAGTTCAAAACCACCAAGCTGTTCCACAGGAGAAAGATGAGGCTTTCTGCTCCCGTAAAGATTTATAGCCTCGGAAACAGTATGTAGGGTCACATGAGTTGGAACTGACTCCACGGCACACCACCACCAATGACTTTTACTTACTCATTGCAAATACCATTTTGAACAGCACAAATGTTGACTATACATGTGAACCTCACAGGATCTACTTATAAACTATACCAATGAAAAAGCTTAATACCATCAATCAGAATAAAGTCAGGAACCAACTGAGGAACAGACTACCAACTGCTCATATTCAAGTTCAAGGTGAAACTGAAGAAAATTAAAACAAGTCCATGAAAACCAACATATGACCTGAACCTCTACCCCACCTGAATTTAAGACCACTTCAAGCATAGATTGGATACATTCCTCACTGATGACCAAAGACCAGACCAGTTGTGGGCTGATGTCACCTTGATGCACATCTTCCAACACTACGATCAGACAATGTTTTGCTGCTAGCTTTATGTTTCTCACTGATCAGTATGCTTCAGATCGAGAACGCCTGGTCCTTCTTCCCTGTCTGTCTTATCAAGCTCTTCCCTTTGTCTGAAACAGTTTCTCCTGGGCTACTTACTCCTGCCTGCTTGTTTCTCATTCCTTCTGGAGGTTTAGTAGAAATGCCTATTCACCTCTCCTGTCTAACCTAAAGTTGGGGCCATAAGTAAACCCACTCAGAACCCTCTACACAATTTCCCTCCATTTCTCATCAAAAGTGTACTTATTTATTTTTTAATGTTTAAATTCCCCTCTAGTAGAATGTTCATAAGGCATGGAGTCCATCTCTGTGTTTGTTGTTTTATTCCAGGCCCCAGCACAGTCTTGACCCATAAAAAAATAACAGGTAAAGAAGGAACAAGGAGTTCTGGTAGCATAGTGGTTACGAATCGGGCTGCTAACCTCAGGGTCAGCAGTTCGAAACTACCAGCTGTTCTATGGGAGAAAGATAAGGCTTTCTACTCTTGTAAAGATTTACAGCCTCGGAAACCCTGTACACAGTGGCTATGAGTCGGAACCTACTTCACAGCACATAACAACAACAACAAAGGAAGGAACAAAGGAAAGAGGGAGGGAGAAAGAGCAAGTGAGAAGGAGAAATACAGAAAGACAGAAACAAACAAACAAAAACAACAGTTGCTGTTGGAATCAACCCCATGTGTCAGAGTGGAATTGTAATCTACAGGGCTTTTAATTGCTGAATTTTCAAAAGTAAATCACCAGGGCTTCCTTCTGAGGCAGCTCTAAGTGGATTCAAACCTCCCATTTTGGTGAACAGCTGAGTGCTTAACCATTTCTACCACCCACAGAGATACTGAATAAAGATCATTAACTGAAAGAATGAAGAAGAGGAAGATAAAGGAAAAGGAGAGGAGGAGAGAATCAGGCAGTAACTGTTCACCTCATGAAACTCCAAGACTTTGAGAACACAACTAGATAGTGCCCAGCTACAACTACCAACAAGGAGCTCTGCTAGGGTAGTGCTTACAAAACAGGCTGCTAACCTCAAGGTCAACTGTTTGAAACTACCCGCCTTTCCACGGGAGAAACATGAGACGTTCTGCTCCTGTAAAGACCCTGTGCAGGGTCACTGTGAGTCAGAACCGACTCCACGGTACTTAATAACAACCACTACACCAAGGGCTCTGAAAGAGATCACATTAGAAGGTTCTGGATAGAGTGGGTAAAATTGTGGAACAAAACTTAAAAAAAAAAAATTTTTTTTTTTGAAAGACTAGGCTTACTGGTCAGAAAGAATCTAGAGGAACCTGAGACTAGGGCCTTCAGCCACCCTTCAGGTTTGGAAAGGAACTCACCCTTGTGGCCCAATGTTCAGACAAGCAGTAGCTAGGTATATAGCGGGGGTCAACAACACTAGGGAGGTATGGTCACCATGGGATGGTCAATCATTCAAAATCTACAGGGCAACACTTACCTAGGGATGAAGTTGGGAAGGTGGAAGAATGGAAATAGAACCACAGGGAGAAAGTGGAATGACTGTTTTTGCATGGTGGGGAATGCAATCATTGAGATAAAACAAAGTCTCAATGGTTGAATATAAAACTGATGGTCTTGTTTGAGAATCTTCACTCAAGTCACAATAAAACGCTCTAAATAAAACAAAACCCAAAACACTGTTCACCCTCCCTCAGTTTGCCCATACCCCCTACCGGTCCTTGATGGGGTAGAAACAGGAAGACATTGAGAAGGGATGGGAAGAAAGATAAAAAGAGGGAAGACAGAAATTGTGAATGAGGAGGCAAAGGGACCACCATGCAATGCTTCAGGCCAAGTGTAAAACTAAGAGTAAATGGACATGGGCCTTTCAGAAAAGTTTGTACTCCATTTAATTTAGGTCCCAAATGCCCAAAACAGAGATAATTCCCCACCAAAAGAAAGGGAGAACACTGATGCTGTGTGCTTTCCAGCAATTCACTCAATGTTCATGGCCTGTGGCCTCTTGGTCCTGGAAATGGGAGGGTGCTCCCTCTGGCTCACACGTCTGTGGGTCTCTGCAGGACCAGAGGCAGCCCAGAGCCATGGCGCCCACTCAACACTGTCTCTGCCACATTTGACTGCCCGAGACACACTCCCATGCACTGAGGGTCTAATAGCAAGTCCCTTCATTACACCAAAACAAGACAGAGAGAAACCACCCAGTAGGTATCAAGTGTCCTCTGACTCATGGTATGAGACCCATGTGTATCAGAGCTGTGATCCACAGGAATTTCCAGGCCTTTCTCCTGGGCACCTCTGATGGATTTGAACCTCCAACCTTTGTTATTGTTGTTGTTGTTGTTATGTGCCATGGAGTCTGTTCTGACTCATAGCGACTCTGCACAGGGTTTCCAAGGCTGTAAATCTTTACAGGAGCCGAAAGCCTCATCTTTCTCCCGCGGAACAGCTGGTAGTTTCAAACTGCTGACCTTGAGGTTCAGCCTGATTCGTGACCATATGCTACTAGAACTCCTTACCTTTGTTACTAGTCAAGCACTTAAATCCTTTCATTACATAAAAACACACCAAATCTGAATCCCCGAGAGACCATCGTGAATACACGATCTGAGAAGAAGAACCCTGGTGGCACAGTGATTAAGCACCTGACTGGAAACCAAAAGTTCAAGTCCACAGGCTACTCCACGATAGAAAAGACTTGGCAATCCACACGTGAAAATTTCATCCTAAGAAACCCCATGGGGCAGTTCTACTCTGTCCTCAAGCGTCATACTAATTCTGTCGGAATCATCTAGACGGCAATGAGTCCTTCGGTGGGCACTTAGGAAACCACTTCAACATCAAAGTTTCCCGACAGGGCCATGGCATTAAAAGTCGGACTGGCTTGAAGCACACAACTTCGGGATGAGTGACTCCAGCTCTCTGGCAATAGGCCTCCCTCTCCATTCCATCCAAATGTTTTCAGTTCAAGTACGACTCTCCAGATAGCAAACAGCCTACCTTTCATTCCACTCCATCCATTTCGGATGTGAGTATTTCCCATGCCTCCTAACTCCCACTCTCCTTTGCTGGTCCTACTTTTTTTTTCTTTTCTTTTTTCAGTAAACAAGAGAAGCAACAGAGACGCTCCATACGCATCAGCAGAATCAGCAAACAAATGAACTAAATTATGTGTTCCCACATGGACAGCTTCCGAGAGCATTGTTCAGTGAAACAGATGTTAAATGATTTCAATCAGCAGTCGCATTTACAATGTATAATGAAAAGGCAGCAAGACTCTCATGAAGCGAAGGAGGCACAGTTTGTTACTTGGGCCAGAAGCAATGAGGCTCCTATTACTTAATCAAGCACTGGAAAGAGAGTCATGGGCAATTTATGTTCATTGTATACTCCGGCGACATTTCCAGAGAAGAACTGCATTGTGTTCATAAGCAAAATTTGGTGGGTTCAGTCAGTAGCCATGGTGAACCAGTACAAGCTAGTAAGCATCATCCTCTGATCTCTAAGAAGTCCCACCAGGACTCAAAAGGACTATAAGCCTGTTAATTAGTTCAAGACAAAGTTCTATCAGACGAATGGAGGAGTTTCCCCATTAACACCATATGCCAAAACAACAGGTGTGCAACAGGAAGAATATCAAAGATGGAGACTCCACATCCACATCAAATCGGCTCCCAGCATACTTACATCCGTGTCAGGTCCTTTATCCGCGCCCGGACAGGAGAAAGTAACAAACTCATGGCACCTCTTGTGAACCACGAAACAGCAAACTGGTGGAAGGAAAGGAAATGGAAATTAGAAGAGCCCAGCTTGCATGTATATGCAGTGTTTCCCAGACATGGCTACCTGCTGTTGGAGGTTAGTGTAATTCCACGCAGATGGACTCTTATAAAGAACCATCAGAAGGCATTTCACTTGAGACCCGGCAGCATTTGGTGTGACCTGGACTCACGGATAATAGAATCACAGAACGCCAGCACTGAGGGCAGCTGTGGAGACCTCGGCTGCAGCTCCTGTCCTCCACAGATGGGAGGGAGGAAGCTGAAGACTGCGGGACACTGCCCCACGGCACAAGCTGGGAATCCAAAGGTAAAGCTCTTTGCAAGGTCTTAAACAGGAGCCCAGGTGAGGCAGCGCTTAAAGCGCTCGGTTGCCAACTAAAAGGTCAACAGTGAACCCACCAGCGGCTCCATGGGATAACGATATGGCAGTCTGCTGTCATATACCACACACACACACACACACACACACACACACACACACACACACACGATACTTTCTGGATGAAATAAAATACCCACCCCCTGCTGTCGTCTATTCTGACTCATGGGGGGTTCTATAGGACAGAGTGGAACTGCCTTGTAGGGTTTCCAAAGTGGTAATATTTATGAGAGCAGATGGCCACATCTTTCTCATTTGGAGCAGCTGGTGGGTTCAAATCACCAACCTTTTGGTTGGCCGCTAAATGCTTTAACCACCGGTGCCTCTGCTGTTGCTGTTAAGAAGTGCTGTGGAGTTGGTTTCGACTCATAGCGACCCTGTGTAGGGTTTCTGAGAAGCGGCTGGTAGGTTTGAACTGCTGAACTTGTGGTTCGCAGTCCAATGTTGATCTTACAGCACCACACCAGGAGTCCAGTGTGCCTCTAGGATATCTCAAAATAAAATACAAATAATTGGTGATTATAAATGGTATTTATTTTTATCACTGTCATCCAGTTGATTCCAGCTCATAGTGACCCTGATATAGAGTTTCTGAGACAATAAATCTTTACCCAAGCAGACAGTCTTATCTTTCTCCAGTGGAGTGGCTGGTGTGTTCAAACCACCAACCTTGAGGTGCGCAGTCCTATGCGTAACCCACAGCGCCATCAGGACTCTCTTACAAATGAAAGACATCATACTTAGAAAAGTCAAAAAGAGGAAAAGTCCAGCAAGCTGGAGTGACGCGGTGTCCACAGCAATGGGCTCAAACATGACATTTGTGAGGATGGTGCCGGACCCAGTGGTATTTCATTCTGTTGTGCTTAGGGCTGCTGTGAGTGAGAACCGACTTGACGGCACCTAATAACAAATACTGTTGTTGTCAGGTAGCGTCAAGTTGGCTCTGACTCATAGCGACCCTGTACAGGGTTTCCAAGGAGCGTCTGGTGAGAACAAATAGAGACAATGCTAAGTACACACTTCAGGACTTCTCAGCAGAATTTCTAAT
This sequence comes from Chrysochloris asiatica, assembly GCF_000296735.1. Taxonomy (NCBI): domain Eukaryota; kingdom Metazoa; phylum Chordata; class Mammalia; order Afrosoricida; family Chrysochloridae; genus Chrysochloris; species Chrysochloris asiatica. The sequence continues at coordinate 37,597,630 of NW_006408525.1, forward strand.
TTAAAGAACTCATTAGAACATAAACCCAGTCAACAGATAACAGCCTATTGAAGTGAAAAACGTTGGGCAACATCCCAAGACCTTCATGTGTCTACCTGCCTTGCTACAGATGTTGGTACCAGTTGGGGGAGACCATGCGAACCAAGATAAACCCAATACTGTGAATATTTTCCAATCACAATCTGTTTCTGACAAATAATCCCAAAGATGATAAACTAAAGAGCTGCAGTTGTTAACTCTAGAAATTAGTAAGTAATGCCCGAAGGGCCTGCTCCTTCCTGGAAGAACTAAAGTCTGGTAATAGAGATCTGCTAACGATCAGAATGAAGAGACGGCAGTGCTTCCAAGGACACTATCTACAATGTTATGGTTGTGTGCTGAATAATAACAAGATGTTAAGAATAGATCCTCAAAAACATGGAGTTAAGCCTTTATTACAGAAGGAAAGACAGACTGTTTCAAAATCAGTAGCTCCTATGCTATTATCTTCTCCCAGAGAAAGAGGGAACACCAAGGATGTTCCCAGCACCAGTGTCAGTGGATGAAGACTACTGAGTGGGGAGGGCAGGGCTGCTGAGAGCCGAGATCCCAAGAGGAAATAAGCCAAGTACTAGAGAACAGTTAGAGGACCTTGAATGTCTTAGCAAGAAAGTCAGAGTATCTTTGACACCCACTGGAAGACACTGGAAGTTTCTGAACAAGGTGATACTATGAATAAAAGCAGTTCTTTAGAAAGGTTAAGTGAGCATTGTTGTCAAGTGCCACCAAGTCGGTTCTGACTCACAGTGACCCTATATAGGGTTTCCTAGGAGCAGCTGGTGGGTTTGAACCGCAGTCCTTATGGTTAGCAGTCCAATGCTTACCCTACAGTACCACAGGATTTAATGGAATCGATCTGTAAGACCCAGTAAGATGCCACTTCCATCGTCCAGGTATGAAAGTACTTGCCCATCATTATTCAGGTTCCTTGGCACCTAACAACAATCACAACATTCAGACTGCTAAAACATAGGAGGTGTAGACAGTTAAGAGCTGATGGAACTGGCCGGGGACCACAGATACCATTTCCTGAGCATCTTATTATGTATCAGGCCCTCCGTCGGGTCCTGGCCTTCATACCCACACTCCTTCAGATGCACCGCTCAGTGTATGGATGGGAAAATACTGTGTATAGAGCAGGAGTAAGCACAAAGTGAGTCTTTGGGATGGTAGAGAGGAAGGCAGGTGGGGAAGACAGACAGGTGGATAGATAGATGTACCTACAGATGGATGAGGGACTTGCCTAAAATCACACACTTACTACGCATTGGAGACAGGAGTCAGAGTAAAGACTTGTTTGACTCCAAAGCCCGCATGGCTTCTATCACATCATAGCCAAAGGTGTGCTATCAGGCACAGAAAGAGAATTACACATGATGCTAAGAACTGGCACATGAGTTGCAAGGAGGATGTGTTTGTGGATTTAGTTTTATATGTTTTGCTACATACCTATTACACCTGAGGGTGAGTATGGTGACTCTGTAGGATAAGCACTGGACTGCAAACCACACTGTCAGCAGTTCTAGCCTACCAACTACTCTCTAAGAGAAAGATGAAGCTTTCTGTTCCCACAGATATCTACAGTCTTGGAAAGCCTAAACAGGGTTGCTATGAGCTGGAATCAACTTGAGGGCAGTAGCTTTGATTTGGGGTTTGGGGATACTTAGACCTACAGAGATACTTGTGATTCATAGGTAGAATTCTCACCTTCCATGGGAGAGACCCAAGCTTGGATCCTAGCCAGTGCACTTCTCTGAATAAATGTGAAGCCACCACATTATCTGCTGGTGAAGGCTTGCGTGTTGCTACGATACTGATCAAGTTTCCGTGGAACTTCCAGACTAAGACTTACCAGGAAGAAAGGTCTAGCAATCTACTTCCAAAAACCAATCAGTGAAAACCCTATGGGGTCACAGTAGTCCAGTATGCAAATCATCATGAGGACCAGCAGCATTCTGGGCTGCCCTGAGACGGAACTGACTAACCTGACAGAAGGTAGTCACAGCATACTCATACCTGTGCCTGGGTTTGCCTGCCTATCAATCTACTAGCTCAGAGCATAAGGCGTGGCTATGCCATGTTAGAGGGCAGGAAACCAGGATCACAAACAACTGTCTTCATCATAAATAGCTTTCCTTGAAAGTGATCATATTCTAATGCCCCAAACTAACACCAAACCCACTGCCCCGGAGTCAATTCTGACTCCTAGCAACCCTGTGTAGCGTTTCTGAGACTGTAAATCTCAGATTGCCTCATTTTCCTCCCAAGGAGAGCCCGGTGGTTTTGAATTGCTGACTTTGAAGTGAGCAGTCTAACGCCTAACACACAACTCCACCAAGACTCCTTAATACAATGTTCCAGGAGTCCCAGTGTGGCGTTGTAGGGTACGTACTGAACTGCTAACTGCAAGGTCAATGTTTCAAGCCCACCAGCCACTTCTCGGAAACACTAACAGGGTCACTATGTGTTAGAACGGACTCGATGTCACTTAACAACAACAACAAACATACAGTTTTGAACAAAAGGAACAGGCTTACAATGAGCAGGCAGAGAGCTGAGCACCTGAGGGCCATCCCTAGAGAGGTGGTCATGAAAGGTCCCTGAGTGGGAGCTCCACGTGGGCTGCCCACCACCCATGCACCTCTGCTACATGTACCCACCGTGTACAAGCAGGGGGCAGGAGGAGGAAGTGGCAGAGAAGGGAGCCTGGGCTCTGAAACAGCACAAAGGGCAGCGGACAGCTCCTCTAAGCCTGGTGAGTGAGTGCTCTTTCCACTAGGTTTCTGCTAAAAGCATCTTGATTGCGAATTTCTTTAAGGACAGATAATAGAAGCAGCCCCGAGAAAGCACCAATTAATCTCATCTGCTTGCTCTCCCCAGGCGCAAAATCATCTTCCAGGCACTGGAATTAGACAGATAGACTACCGAGGGAACGAACCACGGGAGCATTATTTCTCCATCACAGTTCATTATGAACATGGTGTTTTGAGAAGAAAAGAAGCATTCTGATTCCCTACTTAATCTTTCTAACATCCAGGTCTTTCATCTTTTTTTTTTTTAAAAAACCATCTCTCTGCATTTGGGTGAACACTGTTAAAAGAACCCACATTTATCAAATTCCTTTAAAAGGATAGTTTGTCTCTTTGTTTCTGTCCTTTGTCTCCCCATTTACATATCAATGCAATTATATGGCTCCAGTGGAAAGTACTTCTATTGTACATCTTGAAATATCTCCTACATCAAGCTTTACCCTAAGAAAAAGCAGGGTGTCACTGTAATTTGCAGGGGCAACAAATGCTCCAACTCACAGCACCCCCATGTGTGTCAGAGTAGAACTGTGCTCCCTGGGGTTTTCCATTGCTGATTTCTCGGAAGTAGATAGCCAGGCCTTTCTTCCACGGTGCCTTTGTGTCAACTCCTTTCAGTTAGTGGATGAGTGTTTCAGCCTTGTGCACCACCCAGAGAAACCCACCTACCCCCAAACTTCCCTTCTCCAATCTGCCTCAGTAGCCCCCTTCTTCTCCCCCCCACCTCATGGGAGTCTCAATTCTAAAGGAACACAGTCTACCCCAGGGACGCTGGAGAGAGGACTATTCACAGATGTAGGAGATGATGAGGTTTTCTGCTCCTGCAAAAGATTTGCAATCCCGGTGTGACACTGTAGGATCAGCACTGAGCTGCTAACCACAAGACTGGTGGTTCACACCCACCAGCCACTCCTTGGAAACCCTTTACAGGATCACTATGAGTCAGAACTGACTCATCAGCACTTTAACAACAACAACATTCATAGACGTGAGCCATCTGAGGGATGAGGACCCAGTAGACATGTTCACAGTTCCAAGATTCAGAATGGGTGGTCCCCAAAGACACAAGAAATAGAACGTGCCCATGTCTGGGCCACTGTCTAAGGACAGAAGCCCCCTTCTTCCCACCTCCAGCAAGGGGAGCAGGAGAAGAACTAAGAGGCTGGCTGACTCCACAGTGTGCCCCTGGAAAAGGCTGCCCCAGCAAATGGGACACTGGAGAGATCCCAATGTCCCTGAGAGCTGGCCCTGATCTTGGGTCTTAAGTTCCCACTACATCGGGCACTGCGTATTCTGTAAGGCAATAGGATGCCAGCATTTAAGAAGTCATACCAGTGTTAGTAAAGAGAAAAAGACTAGTTCAGAAAAAGGAGAGAACGTACTAGGGTAACTTGAGGAGCTCAGGCTCAAAATTAGGAGGTATGCTTTTGTTTTTCCCTTTTCCCTTGGACTTCTACAGGTCTTCCTCTGGGAACAGGGAGGGGGACAAGGTGATGCCTGTCAGGTAGTAAGGAGCCTCATTGGTGCAACAGTCAGCTTACTGAAAAGTCAGCAGTTCAAGCCCACCAGAGGCTCCACAGGATTCATAGCTTTGGAAACTCTGTCCTAGGGATCACTATCAGGCAGAATCGAGCCGATGGTAACATGTTTGGTTTGGTTTCTCACATGCTAGCTTTTCCTTAAACAGCTGCTAACTTTGACAGGCAGGAAGGCGACTTAAAGAGGATTCTTTTCAGTTGGAAGAAATGGCATCCTGTCATGGCGATTGTTGCTGCTCCATGGTTTCACCCTGGACCCCGAGAGCAGTGTGAACTGAAGCCAGCATAGGCTCATCAGTGAAGACTCAGAGACGAAGCCTCCCACAGCTCAGAGACTCTGGGTCACTCCTTGTTTGTACAGCCAAAGAAAAGCGTTCCACATGTGAAGCGATTCTATAACTTCAAGTCATAAAGTTAATCTTCACTCAACTGTTTCCAAAGTACACAACTGTTGTTCTCTTACTCTCTGTGTGACAGGCGTGTGCTGACAGTAACGGATGGCCATTCACACTGAGCAAATGACATGGGTGGGGGTGGGAGGGTGAGGGAAAGCATATTGAAGACTACAAACTCCAACCCCAATCTAACGCCCTCCCATAATTTCCGACTCACAGTAACCTTATGTAGGGTCTTCCAGGACAGTAAAGCTTTATGGGAACAGACCACCTCATCTTTCTCCCACAGAGCAGCTGGTGGGTTTGAACTGCTGACCTTGTGGTTATCAGTATAGTGCTTATCCTACAGCACCACATAAGAATGCAGAATGAAGACCAGAGGCTTGGCCAATTAAGAATGTTTAGCATTGCCTCACTTTAAAATTGAGACTGGTCTATTGATCCTCATCACTTGCTAAGCTTACTTATCACAAAGTGAGGGAACAAAATGGAAATTTACTAGAAATGTATCCATCTGTAAGGACCCCGGTAGTGCTCTGTAGGATAAGTACTGGAGTGCTAATGGACAGGTCAGCAGTTCAAACCTATCAGCCACTCCTCCAGAGGAAGATGAATCTCTCTTCTCCCGTAAAGATTTACAGCTTTGGAAACCCTTTACAAGGTCGCTATTCGTCAGAACTGTCTCGTATTTGCTTGGTTCTCCATCTGTCAAAAGTATGTTTCAGACACAGAGTGAAACACAGATTCCTTTGTTTGGTCATTCCTGGGTGTTGTACATGGTTAGTTAACCCAAAAATTGATAGTCCACCAAGAATTACGATCTACGACTGAAAACCATGGAGACTACAGTTCTACTGTGACATACTTGGGGGAGTCATGAGTGGAATCTACTTATGAAAAATCATCCATTGAAAGCCCTGTGGAGCACAGTTCTACTCTGACACATGTGGGAGCACCATGAGTGGAATCTACTGATGAAAACTCAAACTACTTAAAACCCTGTGGAACATAATTCTACTCTGACACACGCGAGGGCGTCATGAGTGGGATCTACTTATAGAAACTCATCCACTGAAAGCCCTGTGGAGCACAGTTCTAATCTGACACACAGGGCACCATGAGTGGGATCTACTTATACAAACTCAGCACTGAAAACCTTGCAGATCTACCCTGACACACATGAGGGTGCCATGAGTGGAATCTACTTATTAAAACTCAGCCACCGAGAACCCTGTGGAGCACAGTTCTATTCTGACACACACAGGGGGCACTATGAGTGGGACTGATACCCTGACAACTGGTTTATATTTGGCTCATGGATTCATACTTTAGGAAACTGTTTAAAAGAGGAGGTGTACTGCAAAGCTGCCATGTTGGTGTTAACACTGGTTCTCAATCCCACTGCCCTGGAGTCAATGCTGATACACTGTGATCCTATACAACAGAGCAGCACTGCTCCACTGGGTTTTCCCAAACCTAGAAATCTTTATGGGAGCAGACAGTCTCATCCTTCTTTTGTGAGGCAACTGGTGGGTTTGAATTACACACACACACACACCGGTCTTTCTGTTAGCAGCCCAATGCTTAGTCCACTGCACCACCAGAACTCATTTTGGTTCTCAATGCTGTTGTGAAGTGCCATTGAGCCAGTTCCGACTCATAACAACCCTGTATAGTGTTTCCAAGGAGAGGCTGGTGAGTTTGAACTGTCAACCCTGTGGTTGGCAGTCCAGTGCTTATCCTACATTGGTTCTCAATAGTGTTCATTAACTTCAAGAGATCAAAAATGACAGGCTGAAAGCCACACACTCAGCATGAGCGAAACAAAGAGTCCTTCTAATGCTGTCCTCACCAGGAGTTCAATAAGAACTAATTTGACAACAAAGTGTTTGGACCCATTAGACACAGGTGGGGGTTCTGAGAGTCATCACCATGAAGATGAGTGAATTCAGGCTCTTGATACTGGACACATTTCCTAATGCAATCGCAGCAAAGTGGTCAGTCCAAATACATCCTGCACGCTCCATCCAGGCTTCACCAAACACAGAGCACAGGGGCTAATGCTACAGACGTATCGACTGTGGCATCATTGCAACTCCACCCCCCTCAGGAACATCACCAACACCACCCACCGCAATGGCTCTGACTTGAGAGAAAACTTGAGGGAATTAGAAGTAATTCATCAACCCAGAGTTGGATGTTCAAGCTCTAAGTCAGAAAGCATTAGTGAGTGTTAGGAATTGAACTGAGTCCCTTCCCTCCACAACACAATATATGCCTATATGTGTGTATTGAAATCATAGCCCCAAAACCTGTGAGGAAAAGTGAAAAAAGAGGAGGACCTTCAAAGAGATGGGACCTTACAGAGTGGCTGTGACAGTGGGCTCAAACGTAACAACAACTGTGTGGATGGCGAGGGCTGGGCACTGCTTCCTGTTGCTGCACTTAGGGTTGTTATGAGCCACAATGGACACAACAGCACACCTGTGGACACAATCTTGTTTGAAAATAGGGGTTTCTTTATTATGTTCATTTGATCCTACTCCAATAGTTGTTAGGTGCCCTCAAGTCTGTTCATATGACCACATGCATAACAGCATGACACACTGTCCAGTCCTGAACCACCCTCACAACTGTTACGCTTGAGCCCACCCCACTACTGCCACTGTGACAATCCATCTCATTGTGTGTGTCTGGGGGGGTCGGGCCTTCCTTTTTTGCTGATTCTCCACTTTACTAAGCATGAGGTCCTTCTTCAGGAATTGGTCCCACCTGATAACATCTCCAAAATATGAAAGACGAATTTTTGCCATCCTGGCTTCTAAGGAGCATTCTGGCTGCACTTTTTCCAACACAGATTTATTTGCTCTTCTGGCAGTCCATGGTACTTTTAATATTCTTCTCCATCACAATAGCTCAAATGCGTGGATTCTTCTAGTCTTCCTTATTCACTGTCCAACTTTTATATACGAGGCTACTGAAAATACCATAGCTTGGGTCAGGTGCACCTTAGTCCTCAAACTGACAACCTTTGCTCTTGAGCAGTTTAAAGAGGTCTTGTCCAGCAGATTGCCTAATGCAATAATGTCATTTTATTTCTTGACTGTTGCTTCCATGAGTGTTGAGATCTATCACTTTTGAGTTGTAAGAACAGGTTTCACACACACACACACACACACACACACACACACACACACACGTTGAGAACCAGCATCGACAGAGGAGTTTGGTTCACGAAGGAGGGAGATCTGGCGGCGACAGAGACAGAGAAAAAGTACACAAAAAGACGCAACAAGAGAGACAAGAAGACCAGAGTGGATGCGACACTGGCGGCCAGATCCTGGACTATGGGCATCGTGGCCCCTGCAGGCAGTAAAGCACCGCCCTGCAAACCTTTACGCATGCCTTGCCAGCTGTAACGCCTGCCATGCCAGCCGTAACACATTGCATGCGGGCTTCGGTCTTTGCCCCTGTTTTATTTCGGGGAGGAGCTTTACACAAAGGAAGGTGGGGTTTATTAAGACGGGGTACAGAAGTGAAATGTGATTAATCGTTCAAAACAGGACACAATGATTTACAGGAATCAAACTCTAAAACATACGTCACAAATTGTCTTGATAATCTAACATCCTTAATTTACCAGAACTTCAAGCAAATAGTTATATGATACTTTTTAGGTTTGAATCCCAGGGCAGCAACTAGGTTTCTCCAGGCTAATTAACATACCTATAGCACCTAATCTCGAATGGGAACAAGGTGAAAAGGATTGAAAGGAGTCCGGCTGTGTCAGCTGGCTGGCCGAGGCCTGCAGGAAAAAGCAAGATGCCTAGCTGAATGGTTTCCTATTATTCTTTAGACAAAGCCCCAGAATACACCAATATACTGAGTTAATTCCTTGGGGGAAACGTGTCTCCAGAGCTTCCCAGCAAACTTATTTTTGGAGCTTTTTACAGTCTCGGCTTTAGGAGCAGTTTAATAATTGTCCATGGGTATCAAGGGCTCATGTATTAAGTTAATATCAAACATAACTGAATAATTTGATAAAGAACAGTTTGGTCGAGCTTGCCCAGTGGCCAAAGTTTGTTCCTCAGAGCAATTTGTTCCCAGAACACCTTAAGCACTGCCAATACAGTGGACACATTGAGAGAGGCACATTAAGAAACCATTTTCTCAGAGGCTACAGTTACAGGGGTTCGAAGCATAGCATGAATTAATAGGACTAAAGAGAATTATACAGAGCTAACCCCACAGTGAGTTCGAAAAAGCCAATGAACCCGGGACGTCTGGAGGTTACTTCATTGAGCCCACAGGGTCTCTGGCCAGCAAGTCTGAGTGCAGCCACGTGCTGGATTTTCGTGAAGGACACTGGTCCTCAACACCCCAATACCTGCAGCCTACAACACACACACACAGAGACAGATACCTCATGAGATTAACAAGGAACTAATGGACATCTGGGATACCAGCTGACTACCAGAAAGCCGAGACTCTGGATTTCTAGCCTCCTAAACTCGTAGTGGTTACGAATCGGGCTGCGAACCTTAAGGCCAACAGTTCGAAACTACCAGCCGCTCCGTGGGAGAAAGATGAGGCATTCTGCTCCCGTAAAGATTTACAGCCTCGGAAACCCTGTACAGGGTCGCTATGGGTCGGAACCGACTCAACAGCACTTAACAACAACAACAAATTTTGAAAAAATAAATTTCAGTTCATCAAAATACCCCTTGTAGTGTTTCTGTTAGGACACCACTAGGAGATTAAGGCAGGGAGTTATAAGCAACAAAGGACATGCCCTTGTAATCCTGCTTCTGTGAGTTTCCTGTGATTGTGTTCGCAGTTGAGTTTGTTATAAAACTGAGAAAGAGAATTTACCTCCATCCCATTGAAGTCTAAATAAAATCAATGCCAACCTATAGAGTGGGGATGAGGAAAAATTCATACTTGGGAGCAAATGACTTACATGACAATGGAGTATTAGATCCACCCCTCCCATCTGAGTGTGCAATCAATGTCAGTAATGATGATCGGAATGAGACCTGCAATCTTCAGACTTGGCTCTTCTCCCTGATCCTTAACACACTTTGTCCTTCAGTCTATATGTAAAAGGGAATCACCATATTTACACTTAACACGGACTGCCATGCTCACTGAGGTAGCAACAGAAAAAAGTTTATACTGTGATGCTATTATGTCTCTAAAGAAAGAAATTTCCTTCCTTTTCATCATCAAGCCAGTATCATTTCCAATTCAGGTCACAGCCAAGTAAAATAACAAGCATGCATAAAACTCCCGAGTATCCGAAATTAACAGGGGGAAAGCCATTATGTAATAAACCCTGGATTCAAGAAAGAACCTACTCAATTTATAGTTAGATTTACTTTGCTCAGAACAGAAGACTGGTAGTCGAGCTGCCTCTAGTTCCTCTTTTTAAATACATCAATGGTTGCCATCATGTGAGATGGTTTTAATTAAATTTTGCTTAGCTGGAAGGGATTAATGAAAGGTAACGTCACATCAGAATACAATGAAATGAAAATCTCTGAAGCAAGTGAGCTGCTTTCAGCTTTGTGGAGAGAGTAATGAAAAAATTGAGCTTATATTATATTTGCATGTTAAAAGAAAATTATTGGTTTCAGATTTGTTAGAAGGAAAACAGTCTTCTCCTGAGATACACGTGAAAGTTGTGTGAAAACAAATCAAATGAAGGTGCTTCATCACATATCACAAGGAATGCCATTCGTCAGACCACACACTAATTCTGTCCATAAGCATCTGTGCACATTTTCCTCATAAACGCTTTCCAAAATCCCAGGAGTATTCCCACATCTTTGATCGGATATACCTGTCCCCTGGGAAAAACCTCTTTAACTCTTCCCTCAACTTTCTCTTCACTCATGTCACCAATTCCCACTTCCCTCATTGGATTTGAAACACAATTTGCAGACAGAACTGAGGAGTAAATGTGAATAATGAGGGAAGGGGGAGTAATGAGGGTCCTTAGGATACTGATCTGAGCAACTGTACAAATGATATTACCAACTTGCAAACAAAAGGGGAGAATTAAGAGGAGGACGCCAGCCTGGAAGACTAAGGAGGCACATGGAAAGAATCCAGATCTTCAGGTCGGCCTGGCTAGATCTTACCTTCCCTGAAACCTGGACTCAGGTTTCAATCAGGTGATCCAAGAAAAGCCCTTTTAAAATGTCATTTTCTTCATATTTACCCAGATATAACTTAATACCTAAAATTACACAAGGATCACATCACACTTGCTTCTTTGTTGCTCATGCCAGTTTAGGTTGGGTTTTCAGCCATGATAAAGGGAGAATTGACATGTTGTGGGAAATTAATGGGGAGACCAAAGGGCAGGTAAGAATTATCTTGGACTTTGAGACCTTCAACCTGTTCACAGGGATTAGACAAAGGAAACGAGAAGAAACTATTCTTTGTGTTTTTTCTTAAATAGGGACTGCAGTGTCAGACATGTTGACTACAATGTGTAGGTGGGTCACTCACGTAGATGGGGCCAAACAAGCAGATCAGAGACATACAGATGGCTAGACTGCTGACCACGTTTTGAAAGGCAGCTACCTGATTGGCAGCGGGAGATACAGTGGTGAATGAGAACCCAAAGAAAAGGTGGGGGTGCCAGGAACACCCACAGTGAAGGGGGGAAAAGGGGAGGCCTAGAGGTGGGAGGAGAATCAAAGAGTTGGGCCTGAGCAAAAAAAAAACAAAAAAAGAACCAGAGGGCAGTTAGCAGTGTTAAGGCGGTTCAAGAGGCAAGGAGAAAAGATGAAGACCAGTGATGAGACTGAATCATTCCTGACCCATTAGGCATCAGAAGTCACAAACGTGGAAGAATGCCAATCACGACAGCAACACATATGCCAAAAGAGAATCTTCCCTCATTTACTTATTTCAAAGTATTCTCACACGCTCTAATATAAAACTTAAATGGAGTAGACTTTTCTGATATTAATGATGACTATACATGAGTGGTTACGAATTGGGCTGTGAACCTTAAGGTCAGCAGTCCCAAACTACCAGCTGTTCCGCGGGAGAAAGATGAGGCTTTCTGCTCCTGTAAAGAATTTCAGCCTCAGAAACCCTGTACAGGGTTGCTGTGAGTAGGAACTGACTCCACGGCACATGACAACAACAATATACATTAATGAATTCTGGTGTGGCATTGTGAGTTAACGCGCCAGACTGCAAAGTTGTTTGAACTGCAAAGTCGGTGGTTCAAGCTCACCAGCTGCTCCTTGGAAACCCTATACAGGGTGGCTATGGGTGGTAACCGACTTGACGGCACTTAACAACAACAACATACATTAATGAAATCTTAGTATTTTAAGTGACTTCAGTATAAAGGGCAATTTTATGGGACAAGAAAATCCCTTAAAAACAAATCTATGACAAATCACACAGATGTGTTTGAAGGGAGATCTAAAGACTTGCTTTTAACTTAAATCCAGCAGTGTTTTGGGGCTGCTTTCAAAGTAACCTGAAGACTCCACCGTTCCTTTTAAATTTATAAAGGCATTTAGCTTTTGGAGTTTTACAACACAGGTCCCTTACCTCAACAGCCACAAACCCAGTCAGAACTTCAGGCTTCCTCATTTTGACCCTCAAAAAACGTTAGTATGCTTTCTACAAAGGTTCATGAAGACCATTAGACCAGATTTCTCTCTGCAATATTTTTAAGCCCTTTGTTTTTAAATCTACAATTGCTTAAATGGGGATTTTCAAGACAGTGGAAGGAGTTCAAGGAAGGCTGAAGTAACTGAGTTTGAGGTTGAGTGAGACTCTGCCTTCTCTTCCTTTCCCTATCAGTCCAAAGCCTTCTAACTACAGTGGAGTTGAAGTCAGAGTACGAAGGAAGAAGACACATGACTCCAATGCAATTTTGTCCAATGGTATAAAGTCTGCCCACACACTGGACCCCTGAGATTGTATGCTTATCTTCTGAATTAAAAAAAAAAAAAAATGTATACTGCTTAAAGTTTTAGAACTTCCTGAGAATGACAGGCTGATGCAGACGAAGCTCCAGAATTCAGAGAGGATGGGAGGTAGTAAAAAGGCAGGATTCCCATTTCAAGTTTCACTTTATGCACATGACGAATGAGGTCTTACAGTATGAAGGAAACCTACAGCTTTCAATTTAATACCTTCTCTACCTATGCCTTAAGGACTCAGAAGGAATACACTATTTCTTACTTGGGTGTGAAAGTGTCCCAGGGAATATTCTGTAGACTACAGTGTTGACCTCCTGAGGATTCTCGTTTTCCTTTTTTCTGTCAGTATAACTCTATACCCGTCTATCAGTTGGCCACACTTGATGGCTAATATGTTGCTACGATGCTGGAAGCAATGCCGCCAGCATTTCAAACACCATCAGGATCATTCATGGTAAACAGGTTTCAGTGGACGTTCCAGATAAAGATGGACAAGGAAGACAGTCCTGTTAGTCTATTTTCAAAACGTATCCAATGAAAAATCTCTCTGGATCACAGATTATTTTCTGAGACTCTGACCCACTTACTCTGAACCAGTTTCTCAGGAGGGATAGATCGCAGAAGGACATCAGATTTGGTAAGGCAAAGGGTCCCAAAGGCAAGGGGAACCCTTAGTGAGAAAAACTGATTCAATGGCCAGCACAGACTCAAGCTATTTGAACATGATGGCAGTTTAGGGCTGGGAGACGCTCACTTCCGTTGTCCACGGGGTCTCTGTGAGTTGATGCCAGATCAAAGGCCACCAGCACCAGCAACAATAGTTGTACATGTGTGTATTTCTGAGTAGGTCTATTTAGTTATATGTACATGTGTGTATTTCTGAGTAGGTCTATGTAGTTATATGTACATGTGTGTATTTCTGAGTAGGTCTATGTAGTTATATGTACAT
>NW_006408525.1:37611415-37618336 GCF_000296735.1 Chrysochloris asiatica
TATATGTACATGTGTGTATTTCTGAGTAGGTCTATGTAGCTATATGTACATGTCTGTATTTCTGAGTAGGTCTATGTAGCTATTTGTACATGTGTGTATTTCTGAGTAAGTCTATGTAGTTATATGTACATGTATGTATTTCTGAGTAAGTCTATGTAGCTATTTGTACATGTGTGTATTTCTGAGTAGGTCTATGTAGCTATTTGTACATGTGTGTATTTCTGAGTAGGTCTATGTTGCTATTTGTACATGTGTGTATTTCTGAGTAGGTCTATGTATCTATTTGTACATGTGTGTATTTCTGAGTATTTCTATGTATCTATTTGTACATGTGTGTATTTCTGAGTAGGTCTATGTATCTACTTGTACATGTATGTATTTCTGAGTAGGTCTATATATCTATTTGCACAGCTTTGAAGGCACACTCATTCATTCATTCATTTATTCAGTAAATATTTCTTGAGTGACAAGAAGATAAGCGTGGTCCCAGCACAGTTTCTGCCCTGAGTTCTGTGTCTAGTCAAGGAGAAAACAGGGCAAGGAGCGGTATGCTACACTGGGTGATTTCATGCCTCTTCGAGCCCTAGTCTTTGTTAACTCCCATCATAAATGACTTTTCCCTGGTGGGTCTGGGTAAGAGAAGATGGGGGGAGATGTTGAGAGATTCCATGGTTCAGTTGTGAGTGGTCAGTTTTGCCATCCTGCTGGGCATAAAACGAGCCATCTCAGGAGCAGGAGCAGGGATTGCCCTACCATACGGGAAGAAGAGTCAGGAATAGAGCCCATCTTTTGGACGCAGAGATGCCTGTGCATTGGACTTGCTCAGCAGGGGAAGAAAGCTGTGCTATCAGAGCAGTGGCAGAGAGAGCAGGAGATGGAATGGTGGACAGCCAGTGAAGCTGAGTGACTGTGGGCAGGAAGCTTGTGTGAGAGTGGGATGGCTCTAGGCATGTAATTGGAGGAGCTAGGTTTGCTGACCCACCGAGCTGGAGTCAAGTGCCTTCCGGGGGAAGTTTATAGTGGAGTATTGTGTCCTGGGGGCATTTATCAGAAATCGTAAAAGAGCTTTGTAACTAAGCAAAGGCTGTCCTGACTGAAAGAACTGTGCCCTACGCATTTCTGACCCTGAGTTACAACCTGTTCACTTCCCTAATGAACCCCGTAACTGTGAGGGTGGTGTCGGAGTTCTGTGGGGCCACGGCAGTGGATTATTGAATCCTGCTGAGTAGAGTGTGCTTTTTTACAAGTGGGTTATCTCTCATTCTCTTTCTTTCTCTGCCCCAACACCTCATGTGCTCATGAGGAAATTGTACAGAGACCAAGAGGCAGTCGTTTGAATAGAACAAAGGGATTCTGAGTGGTTTAAAATTGAGAAAGCTGCCAGGGCTGTATTATTTCACCATACCTACTCAATCTGTTTGCTGAACAAATAATCTGAAAAGCTAGATTTTATGTAGACTATGGCATTAGTTTTGAGGAAGACTCATTAATAAGCTTCAATATGCAGATATTAGAATCTTGCTTGCTGAAAGCAGAGGACTTAAAATACTTATGGATGAAGGTCAAAGACTATAGCCTTCAGTATGGATTGTACCTCAATGTAAACAAAACAGAAATTCTCACAACTGTATCAATAAATAACATGACAATTAGAGAAAAGATTGAAGTTGTCAAATAACTTCATTTTGCTTAGATTCACTATTAACATTCATGGAAGCAGCAGTCAAGAAATCAAATGATGTACTACCTTAGGAAAATATGCTGCACAAGACCTCCTAAAAGTCTTCAAGAACAAAGATGTCCATTTGAGGACTAAGGTGCACCTGACCCAAACCATGGTATTTTCAATAGCCTCGTATGCATGTGAAAGCTGGACAAGAAGGAAGACTGACTATAGAAGAATCGATGCATTTGAGTTATGGGGTGTTGGAGAAGAATATTGAAAGTCCCATTGCACTGCCAGAGAACAAATAAAACTGTGTTAGAAGAAGTACAGTCCGAATGTTCCTCAGAAACCACAATGGCCAGACTTCATCTTCTCATCTTCTCGTATTTCTAACATATTATCAGGAGGACCAGTTCCTAGAGAAGGACATGCTTTATAAAGTGGAGGGTCAATGAAACACAGGAAGACCCCAAATGAGATACACCAGCACAGTGGCAGCAGCAATGGGATTAACTGTAACACTTATTGAGGAGGGCGTAGGACCAGGCAGTGTTTCATTCTGTTATGCATGGGGGCTGTTATGAATCAAAGTCACCTTGATGGCATTTAACAACAACAACAGCACCTCCTTAAATCTCCTACCTTCTTTCCTTTAATTATCTATACTGTGAAAAAAAAAAGAGAGAGAGCGAATATGTTGCAATATTTATCACTGAGTAGTTTTACTTTAGTCTTTCTTAAGTTCAACAGTGAGAAAGTCTTATTTTCTAAAACATTATACAAGTAAAACAAAATGTCTGCAATCTGCTTAGACATAATTCAACAAAAAGGAATGCAAAGAGAGAACTGATAAAATTGTGAAAATTTGATTACTGAATTGAACTTAAATTGCTGATATGAAACAGGAATTCAAAATACCAAGCACATTGCCATTGAATTGATTCTAACTCATTGGGACCCTATAAGAGGACCCACAGGGTATGGTGCTATGGGTTAATGTGCTGGACTGCAAAGTGGTTTAAATTCACCAACCACTCCTTAGAAACACTATACAGGGTCGCTATGGGTCAGAACCAACCCGACAACACTTAACAACAGCAGCAATCTTCAGTGAAGCCGACTGGCCCATTTTTTTCCCTCAGAGCAGCTGATGGGTTAGAAGCACAGACTTTTCAGTTAGCACCTGACCACTTAAACACTAGCAGGGCCCAAATGTATCTGGGCATCTGTACATACTCATCTGCTCATGATTATACATGAGTTTAATAAAATCAGAGCGCCTTATAAGGTTCAACATAGAAGTGAAATCTGAAAAGCGAAACTGAAATCACTGGATTTCTTCTTCTTTTTTTGCCCTGCTTAAGAGATTAGCTGGTACTTGTAGTCAGCATCATAACAATTACTACATTTGTATGATGCTTGCTGGTTATATAAAGACCCCCTTGTGGTCTTCAGTGGTGAGATTAAGAGTATGGGTTCCCACACAAGTATAAAACCACCCAGAAAGCTAACACGTAAAATACTTAAGAGACCAACAGTTCACAGAGGTCACCTTCCAAGAGAGGATATGATAAAATACTAGGAAATAAACATCA
Organism: Chrysochloris asiatica; assembly: GCF_000296735.1. Classification (NCBI taxonomy): domain Eukaryota; kingdom Metazoa; phylum Chordata; class Mammalia; order Afrosoricida; family Chrysochloridae; genus Chrysochloris; species Chrysochloris asiatica. The sequence goes on from NW_006408525.1 coordinate 37,614,677, forward strand.
CTTCACTGAAGACAGAGAAGAGCAGAATCAGAGAGACTACAGAAAGCATCCATTCTTTCTAGTTTCCAACCTTGCTCCCTGGAAGCTTTCTTGGGGATCCAACAGGGGATGAAGTACGGCTAGGACACCCTTCTGCCTCTATTCTTGCCACATTTAGTCCTATCATTATTATTGTTATTATGGTGAATGATAGCTCATTTTATCATTTTTGTTTACAGTTGAAACTCTGGGAATCAAAATTCAACACCCTTGCCTGTGAGCTTCTTATACACACCAGAAAAGTTTTCAGCCTTGTGTTCTACATTGTTCTGCTGCACTTTGTCCAAATGAGCCTTTATAATAAGCCAGCTGCCATCCAGCTTTACTCGGATTCTCCTGCCCACAATTCACTGGGAAAACCAAAGTTTCAAGGACTGCATCTTGCCCAGCAGTCAGAGTGCGGCTCCTGGGACGCTTTTGCTTAGTTGTTGTATGGCTTTTTCGAGTTAGTTTAGGCAGAATTCTCCTCTGAGCAATAAAGACCATGTGCTTTCCACTGAACTTTTTCTCCAGCTCACATACTAGTTGGACTTGAATTGTCTGGAATGACTTCAGTTGAGGAATGGGAACAAAGATTATAAAAACTTTCCTCAGTACCAACTTCAATTTCCTTAGCTGAAGTTATATTCATCTCTCTTCACTGAGCCTTTAGGTCCGAGTTCATCTCCAGCTCAAGAAGAGCCTGAGAAATACCAGACTCAAATTCATCGGCTTTTCATCATTGGGTTTCTCAATCTTGGCACTTGAACTGAACAAGGCTTTTTCTTGGCGAGTACCCACCTAGGAAGACCTAGTCCTACCATTTTGATTTGTAAGCCAGTTCTGATGCTCTGATAGTCTTACAATGAACGATTACCCTTTGTTGGGGGGTGGGGTGCGGGGGCATGGTGGTAGGTACCAGTAAGGAATGAGGGTTAGGACTATGGTTACACCTTGTCTGGCCTAGGACGTGGCTTATTGTTAGGGTTACAGTTAGGACTAGGGTTAGACTATGGCTATGAGTAAGGCTTGGTCTAGTTTTTAGGGTTATAGTTAGGTTTACTTTTACTTATTTATTTTTTAATTGAAATCTATTTGATTTCCTCTTCATTCGGAAGTTCTGGAACAACTTTATTCCTTTTTACTTTATATAGTTTTATTGTTGTTGTTACCATCGTATCTCTGGTTCTCTATTTTCAGTCTGGCGCTGTGGGTAATTGTGCTGGACCGCAAGGTCCGTTTGAACTGCAAGGTCGGTGGTTCACGCTTACCAGTCACTCCTTGGAAACCCTATACAGGGTTGCTATGAGACAGAACCGAATCGACAGCACTTAACAACACAAACAACAGATCTGTCTTACTTGGCATATATCTGGGTGGAGTCTTGGTGGTACTGTCATGTATATTAGTCTCAGGTTGTTGTCTGCTGTGGTCCAGTCAGCCCCATGGGCAATGGAGTGAGATACTGCCTGATCCCATGCTACCACCATGATTGGTTGCAACATGGACCATGGAGATCCATAGGCTGTGGTCATTGGCTGATCTTTTTTCCTACCCTTAATCTAGAAAGTCTGCTTAAACTGTTCAGCCTCAGAACAACACGCAAGCTCCCACTGACAGACATGTGATATTCAGTAAACACATCACTTGGTTGCAAGTTGAACACCAGAGGCAAAGCCAAGAGTCATGTCTATGTTTCCAGAATTGGTAATTTCACCATCTAAACCTGGTTAACTTTCTGCACCCACCCTTTCAGCGAATACCTCCAAATCTCCACTAGATGGCCATGAAGCCAGGCAGGCACACTGAGGGCTCTAAGACTTTGGGACACACAGTCCTTGGTAGCATTTGCTTAGATGAATGAAAACCATGGGAAGCATGAGAGATCAAGATAAATGCTGTGGGAGAAACTCGAGTTCCTCATTCAGGGTTTATGGGTGAAAAGAGCAATCATTTTAAAGAGTGGAGACGAGCGTAGGAAAGGAGAAGGGGCAGCCAAGAGTTCCCAAATCTGAAAGGCGAGAACAATTCAAGAAGAGAAGTTCTTGACAGTGTCGATCTCAAAGAAGTGGACATAGGCAAGTCTACGAGATGGGCACTGGAGGGTCACTGTAATACATGGGCTGTAGGCTCCACAGTGATAAATGCAGAGCAAGAAAGCAGGAGTCTCTGGGTGAAGCAGTGAAAGTGCTTAGTTGCTCACAAAAGGGCTGGAGGTTTGAGTCCACCCACAGCTTCCTCAGAAGAAAGGTTTGGCAGTACACCTCTGAAAAGCCAGCCACTGAAACTCTATGGAGCACAGTTCTATTCTGACACACATGAGGTCACTATGAGGCAGAGTCAATTCCACAACAAGTGGTTTTTAAGAAAGCATGTAATAAAGAAATAGTAAGTAGATAGCAAGCCTTCATTTTAGTTAAATTGTGCTCAGCAAACAGGTGTCAAGCTGGGATATAAAGAGCCACATCGCAGATGTGGTGCCAGGCCCTAGGACTATGAAGATCATCAACAGAGTTGCTTGGGAACCAGATTCACAAGTAGGTCATTTCAAGAAAAGGCAGTGTGTGTTGTAAAAACTCAGCCAAAATAACAAAACAAAATAAACCCACTGTCGATGTGTTTGTTTCAACTCATATCGACCCTACAGGTTAGCACAGAACTTGTCCTGTAAGGTTTCCAAGGCTTAATATTTATAAACCAGAAACCCTAAATAGGGTTGCTATGTATCGGAACTGACTCGATAGCACTTAACATTAACAGCAAGCAGACGGCCACATCTTTCTCCCAAGGAGCAGCTGGTAGGTTTGAACCACTGACCTTTCAGCTAGTTAACCAGTGTGCCATTAGGGCTTCTTGAGAGTCCAGCAAGGGGCCCTGCACTCAGCCTCCCAGTTCCTCCAGTGTGGCAGAAATGATGGCCCAACACTTCAAGCTGAAGGAAAACAATGGGCCATGAAGCTTTTTCCAGATGGCTACCCAGCCATCTGACAGTCCTACAGTAACATCTATGTAAAGATATGAAAATGTACCCAGGCTGTCATCGCACACAAACTATGAAGACAAGTGGTAGCCCAGATGGAAATCAAGCACTGATCGAAAGGAATGAGATTCACATCAAGCAACAAAATGTATCTTTTGGTCTTGGTTCACAGAAGGAGATAATAACATTGTTAAAAATATTTTAGTACATACTCACTTTAGTGCTTTCTATGCTATTTTTGACTATTTTGAATAATTTTAAATATTCCCATGCTATTTTAGGCCATTTTGAGTCTGACAACCACATGGCTTACTATGCCAGGAATGACAAATTGAAGAGGAATGGTGTTGCATTCATTGTCAAAAAGAACATATCCAGATCAGTCATGAGGTACACAGGATAATATCCATGTGCCTACAGGGAAGCTGAGTTAATACCACTATTATTCAAATTTACGCACCAACCATTAAGCCAGTGAGGATGAAATAGAAATTCTATCAACTTCTTCAATCTGAAATTGATCAAACATGCAATAGAGATGTATTGATCATTACTGGTGATTGGAATGCAAAGGTTGGTAGCAAAGAGGAAAGATGTGTAGTTGAAAAATACGGCCTTGGTGATAGAAATCATGCTGGAGAACGCATGATAGAATTCTGCAA
>NW_006408525.1:37626456-37632505 GCF_000296735.1 Chrysochloris asiatica
AAAAAAAAAAAAATGTACGCATATAGGCGACATCAAAATATTAACAGTCATTGGCTGGATTTCGTGGCATGAGATTATTGCCAGAGTGTAATTTTCAAAAAGTTGAAAGCCTGACTTTCAAACAAAGGCAGAATAAAGATATTTCAGAAAAGTGTTCACCTCAGTAATAAGGACACCAGTGAGAGGATAAAGCTGGGGTCCGAGTGTCCCAGTGGCTTAGCTGTTAGGCTTCCCCCAGCCGCTCTGTGGGTTGCCACAGAGATTCACAGTCTCAGAAACACTAAACAGCACTGCTCTGTCCTGTAATGGCTGCTATGACTCAGAAGGACTTGATGGCAGCCAAGTGTGGCTCAGACAAGAAGAGAGGCCACCAGGAAAGGCATTCTGAAATAGGTTTGCTGAGGCAGAGAGGGGGGAGTGAACACTGAGATTGCTGAGAGTAGGGAGTGATAACCATCGTCTAAAACAGACCACTGATAGTTACACAACTGGGTAGACATCTGAGGACTGAAAACCAATTCAGTGGGTAAATTGCACAGCACGTGAATCACACCTCAAAGTGATTTCAAAAGAAACTGAAAGCTAAATCCCCAAACCAGTGGGTGCATTACTCTTCATAATTTAATAATTCTTATGTGTTGTTGTTGTTGTTGTGAAGTGCTGTCTAGTCAGTTCCGACTCATAGCGACCCTGTATAGGGTTTCCAAGGAGTGACTGGTAAGCTTGAATCACGGACCTTGTGGTTCAAACTGACTTCACAGTCCAGCACATGTCTGAGCATAATATTAATATTACATGCTTTGTGCCTTATTTCCAAACTTTAATTTTTTCTTAAAATGTTTTTTATTTTTCCAAGATTTTTCCTTCTAGTCCTGAATTTTCTGAATTAAGCTGGAATATCAGCAACTCTAAAAACAATAAATAACAGACACATTCCAGGAACAGAAGACCCTTGGACCATCAAGGAAGAGGGCATACGCAGAATGTGGGACCCTATCCAGCGAAGCAGCGACACCAGAGATGGAAGCAGAGATGAGGACATGGAGACAGGGAGCAGCTGAGGACTCTAGATTTATGGAAAGAGAGGGACTGAAAGCTGGCAGCCAGGAGGCAGGCTTGCAGAATGTGCCCTTTGGTGATTTAAATTAGTATATATGCCTGAGTATTTAAAAAAAAAAAAAAAGCTAAAATGAATAGAGAGAAATACTGTGAACTGATGGTATATGGAGGGGATTATAACCATTGTAATGAAACAAAGTATATGATTTGTTGAATGTAAAACTGACGATCCAATGTGCCCTTTGGTGATTTAAATTAGTATATATGCCTGAGTATTTAAAAAAAAAAAAAAAAGCTAAAATGAATAGAGAGAAATACTGTGAACTGATGGTATATGGAGGGGATTATAATCATTGTAATGAAACAAAGTATATGATTTGTTGAATGTAAAACTGATGATCTGCCCTGTAAACTTTCACTCAAATCCAAAAAGAACTTAAAAATCATTTCTAACTGGCTATATTTGCAGCTTGTCAGATGAGCACAAAGCGTGCTCAACTTGAGTGGGTGGCAGGGCTGTGTTCTGTGCCCTGGCCCTCACTCATCCCCACGTGATCTTCAGCAGGTTAACCTCAGAACCTCCATTTCTCCAAGTCCAAAATGGAAACTGACAGTAAAACCCACCCTACAGGGTTGTGTTAAGAACTCAAGACCAGAAAACCCTGATTCTTACTCATGACAACCCCATGTGTGTCAGAGTAGAACTGTGTTTCCTAGAGTTTTCAATGGCTTGTGTGTGTGTGTGTGTGTGTGTGTGTGTAAGTAGTTCAATCTCCTGAGGTTCCTGTAGGCGGACTCAAACCACCAAATTTTCATCTAGCAGCTTGACTATCTTAACAGTTTGTACCACCCAGGCACAAGGACTAAGAAGAATAGTATAACTTAAGTGTCCAGCCAAAACCTAAGGCGTAACATTCTTTCTCCAGGTCCCCAAGCAGAGAGGAAAAAAAGCAGACTGATAAAGAGGAAACCCTATATGGGGTTGTTATGAGTCGGAACCAAGGTGATGACAGTTAACAACAATAACCTATTTTATGTGGCGCCAAAAAAACAATCTAGGCCTAGTGACTATGCTGCACTAAGTAACAAGTGACTAGACTGATAAAAAAGAAATGCGGAGTCATTTTATAAGAAGACAAAAAGTAAATAGAGTCTGACTGACAAGGAAATCGATGATTAGAAGGAACAAGAAAGCTTGAGCCTCAGGCAACTGTCACCTTAAGCAGGCCAGTGAAGGGTTGTGTTTATTTCCTAAGAACAGAGAAAACATGAGCGTCAACAGGGCCGTAGCTTCCAGACTGAGGCAGGACGATGACTGCCTCTCACCACTTTCTTCAGGCCATCCTCACTTCCACCAAAGACCAGGTGTTGACAGAGTCTTGGCCCAGCTAGTCTAGACCAGGCAATGTCTTGGCTGATATCCCCTGGTGCCCCCGCCCCCTCAGCCCAGGTGTTCCACATAAATCAGGCATGGCAGGAAGCTCCGCTTGACCAGAAGGAGAAGGAAGAGGCATCATAGTGGGGAGAAGCATGTGCCCCAGACAGACAGGCCAGCAGGGTTTGCCTGACCACCCTTCTTCAAGATGGACAGATGAGTGCCCACACATGTAAATCATACAAGTCCAGGAGGGTTAAGAAAGGAGGTCAAAAGCCTTGACTTCAGAGAGGCAGGGAGTGATGGCGGATAGGTTAGAGGTGCAGTGAAGTTAGCCATCAGTGAGACCACAGAATACCAGGTGAAGAGGGTTCAGGGCAGAGCTCCAAAACTCTGAACCACATATTTACGAATATTTAAACAGTTTGAAGGCTTATAGCTAGTGGAACTTATAGCGGGAGTAAGAAATTGCGTATTTTTTAATCTGCTGGGCTCGGTGCCCCAGAGCTGATAACTTAGGCGAGACCAAATGGCAAGGCCAAGCAGAGCAGCAGACCCACCACGGAATAACGCCGCGGGACCCTCAGAGCAAAGGTAGACAATACACTTGGTGGGTTTTGCTTTGTTGTGATTTTTTTTTTTTTCTTTTTTGTATCTGTTCATTGGCCCCCCACTGTTTGCACACCTCCATTCTGATGACTAGAGGGGGAGCCTGAGTGAGTGGACACCCCTCACCCCCACCAATGGTGGATTCTTCTGCCACACATGCACATGGACACTCTCAGCCCAAGAGCCGGCTCTTATTGTTTTTTTAATAGCAAAAAGGCCAGAACAAGGGGTGTGGAGACGAAAAGAGAGTTTAAAAACAAAAAAGGCCAAAATGTAAATTAAATCCTGAGGTTAAACAACAACCAACAGTGGCATCGTGAAATGTATCGTGCGGCTTTGAGGGCAAGAAGTTGAAAGAAGACATTAAAGTCATACTCATATTAGACTATAGATTTTTTTTTCTTCTCGCCAGTATCCAGTCTAGTTTTTCTGTTGTTGGGTGTTTTTTTTTTTTCTTTCTTGTTTTTTTGCTGTTGCTGTTTTGCGCTCCCCCTTTTAACTTTGGGGGACTCTTTCTCTCCCTATAGTACCCAAGAAGAGACAGCAACTGCTAGAAAACTGTCTACAAAACACCAAAGTACGAGAGACAGTGTCTCACCATCCTCACTTCTAAGAAACATTCTGACTGTACTTCCTCCAAGAGAGATGTCTTTGCTCTTCTGATGTTGTTGTTGTGTGCCGTGGAGTCGGTTTTGACTCATAGCAACCCTGTACATGGTTTCCGAGGCTGTAAATCTTTACAGGAGCAGAAAGCCTCCTATAGGTTTCCCACAGAAGAGCTGGTAGCTTCGAACTGCTGACCTTGAGGTTTGCAGCCCGATGTGTAACCACTATGCTACCAGAGCTCCTTTGGTCTTCTGATAGTTCCTGGTATATTCAATGTGCTTTGCCAGCACCATAATCCAAAGGCATTGATTCCTATTGGGTCTTTCTTATTATCCAGTAAGAGTAGCAGTCTAATAGTGCTCTAAATAAATCACTGCATTTAGTAAAAATGAGGAAAGAGTGATTCAGAAAGGACAGGGAAATTGCATTAGCACATAGCTCATATGAGGTGAGGCTGGCATGAGGGTCAGGCTTTTAACACGACATTAGCACCTTGGATTGAAACCGTCCCTCCATGAGTAGTAGCTCCTGTGGTTATCATTCTGGGGGGTGATGAGTAATGAAGGTGTTCTCATTTTCCTTGCTGTCAACACTCGGATTTGAACAGGAGACTGCAAAATGCTTGGCTCGACAGAGGGACTTGGTGGTCACTGAGGGTCTGGTGCTACAGGGAAAGGCTCTGGAACACGGGTGTGATGACACAATCCTAAACTGGGCAGCATAGCTCCAGCTGAGAGGAGCAGGTGGGTAGCAGAACGTTTTAAATAAGCAAGCCAGGACAAGCCTATGAAATCCCCACAGGTGTGAAGAAGCAAGCAAGAAAACAGGCAAAGCAAAGCTGCTGGCCAATCACAGAGCATGAGAGTTCTGGTCCTGGGCAGAGGAATAGGCACAGGCGCCAACGCTGACCCGTGATCTAGGTCAAAAGATTGATGTGAAGCGAGCCCACCTGTACAGCCAGGTAGAACAGTCTCAAGCCAAAGCAGCAGAGAATGAGGAGGTAGGGGTTGATCTCTGATGCTCTGTGTGTGTGTGTGTGTGTAGAACAGTCTCAAGCCAAAGCAGCAGAGAATGAGGAGGTAGGGGTTGATCTCTGATGCTCCCAGTAAGGAGGAAGTGGAGGAAAGGTGTGCTGCAGGGCTCGGATGCCACCACAAATTGGGCAAGTCTGGGTGCAAGCACTCCAGATGGTGGGAGAAGACAACCCAGCCTCTAAAAAGCCCCCATTTTCTTTAGAAATAAAAAAAGAATCAACAGTTATTACACATGTAATCCCATTCTCTCATTCCTTGAAATCAGGGATCCACACAGAATCCCAATAAAACGGGCCTCATTTCCAAAACCCTCCTTTGCAAGAAGGTGCTTCAGTGAAGCACGGCTTTGTGGGTAAAAGTACTGAAGAGAAGTGAGTCTGGTTAATTTGAAGATATTCACCCAAGTGACTTGACATGACAGAAACTCTGCCAATTTTTCATTTTTGTTTTTGGCAAATGAACACACCCAACCCAAAGGAAATAGGAGGTCGGTTTGTGGAAATTCCTCGTAGTGGATTTCTACTCCCTTGATACAGAGAATATTGAAGAAATGTTAGTATGATTCATGGGCTCTAAGTCCCTGTAATGCCTTAGATTATATCTACACGGTTACTCTCATGGAAGAGTGGCACAGTGGTCAAGCCCTCAGCTGCTAACTGAAATGTTTGAACGCAGCTGGCAGCTCCTCGGGAGAAAGACCTGGAGATCTCCCATACAGATGATAGTCTAGAAGACCCTATGGGGCAGTTCTATTCTGCCATGTGGGGTCACTATGAGTCAAAACACAGTCAACAACAGCAACGCCCATTAAGCAAAAGCCAGGACATCTGTGCATGGGCTTGGTAGATTACAAGCAGAAGTGACCTCCCTGTCAGGTGACACAGATCCTAGAACAAGCAAGACAACGTTTGACCCTTCAAGACATCACCCAATGTGGACCACCTGGAGTTTGTGAATGAAAAGCCTACAACAATTGGCCAAAGCTGGATGCTTCTGCGTCTGCTGCGGAAGTTCCTCTCCTTAACGTCTGGAGCAGCTGAATATGTATTTGCCCCACCCACACTTCTGAGTGGTTCACAGGTGACCCTAGAAGCAAGTAAGCTCCTTTTCACCTGTGGTCAAGCCCACTTTCCCCACACCTTCCCCCAAAACTGAGTAGGGATGTGAGTGAGAAGAGTGACCCAGCCGGAAATGCTGTCCTCTGTGGGTTTCAGGGTTGTTGTTGTTTTTTTTTAAATGTTTATTGTGAATTATGTGATAGTTTACATGGGAGAACATTAGCTTTACATTCATCCTATCATATATCGTTTCATTGCCATGGTTACAATCCCCTCAACGCATCATCAACCAACCAAAGGGTATACCC
>NW_006408525.1:37635489-37643357 GCF_000296735.1 Chrysochloris asiatica
TGGGTGTTCTGTGTGCCTCTTCTCACTCCATATCAGCTGGATACTTCACTCTCAGCTCTGGCCCTCTGTGGCTATGTCCTTGTCCATGGGCTCAGGTGTCCCCAGGTCTAACCACACTTTGGACCAACAAGCTCTTCTTCTTCTTTCTCTCATCTCCAGGTCAACGGGAGTCTATGGAATGTGGTTGGACTCAGCCATTTCTTCATTGCTGCCTTTCTTTACTGTATTCTTATAAGCAACTTTACCTGTTGTTTCTTCAGATGCAGAAGGCTTAGAAAACAGTACATTTGATTTTCCAAATTCATCCAGGCTCACAAATTTTGAGAGTATGTTTTATATTTGCTGTCCCTGAAAATCATGTGGGGGGTTGAAAAGTGCCTCTCTGCTCAGTGATGAGCTTATTCCTGTGAAAATCCTAGCTACAGCACATGATGGTACTCAATGCCACTTAGAACACTGAATTCCTGGGCACCTGCTATAGGCCAGACATTGCTCTGGTTGAGATGAATAACCCGAGGGAGCTCACAAGCTAATTAGCAGACAGACGTAATACACATCCAACAATGATAAATGTTCTCACAGAGGTACAATTTGTCAGTTGCAGTTACAATATATTGCATTGTCCAAGAACAGAGTTCAAAATATATTTGATTCACCAGAGGTATCTGCTCTTCCTCTGTGACATGTTACTTGATGAGCGCCGCCAACATGAAATAAACTTTGCTCTGCTGAACATTATTTATGAGATCAAAAAGAACAGGTCAGAAAATGCAAAATTAATCTGGGGCTTTAGAAATGAGAGACTATGTTCAAGATAAGAGCAGGGTTCATTTATTCAATATATTCTCCTGTCCTAGAACTTAGAGAACCCTCTCTACAAATGGAACCAAGTCAGCAAAAGACACGCACATGCACACACACCACAAACAAATGTAAATGGGGTGTGTTTCCTCTCTCACTCCAGATACGATCTATGGGTCCTGTCTCTAAGCAACATGGCAGGGGTGGTCCTCCATAAGAAGGAAGTCAAGTTGAATATCGTTTTCCTAGTTTTATTTTACTCCCTTTCCTCTATTATTCATACTCAAAGAGTTAAATTTTCATTTCAAAATTCTCTCTGTTTGCCTTTTTTGCCACCCTAATAATTAAATTCTAGAATGTCAAGTCCTTCAAGACAGTTTCCAAAGGGCAATGCTTGGTATGGAAATTCAGGGCTGCCCATGCCCCGTTAAGTCTGAACTGTGTGACCCACAGGGAAGCAACAAGTCTGCACAGGCCAGATCCCTGCAGCCTGGTCAGGGAGGCAACACCCATTATGGTTTGTGCTCTGCCCTGCGCTAATGCAAACTGGCTCAGGTCCCCTTAGACAGCAGCTGAGAACTATGATCAGTCAAAAAGGGACAGTTACAAAATCACAGAAAACTTTATTAAACAAAAACACCTCACACAACTTTCATCTAGGTCTGTACATTTCTGAAGGTGTGGTTCCATTTCTTTTAACCCTTCCCTTGAAGAAGTCTATGCTCTCCAATTTATACCAAGTCAAAACAACAGTTTTGGAATTCTTGAAGGACTCAAATCGTGTTACTTTTCAAGGTTCTTTGGGTTTGGAGAATAAAAAGAAGTATGATAGGGCAAGATCGGGGCTGTAGGGTGGACGGGGTAATGTTTCCCAACAAAGTTCTTAAGAGTACAGCTCTTGTTTATCTTGAAGAATGAGCAGATATATGAAAGAATGGAAAAACAGTCCCAGCACAACTTTCCTGACCTTTTTCTCACCAATGCAGTTTTCTAGTCTCTGAAATTTCTTCCTAATAAACCTCCGTGGTTGTCCTTTGACCTTTGAGAGAATCTATCTAGATTACCCCTTGGGGATCCCCTAAACAGTCACCATAACCTTCAGAGCTGATCTCTTTTCCCTTTTCCTTTTATTTAACTGGCACAGCAGATAGTTTCAAAACTTGGAAACCACCGTTTTGAATAGAAAGGCACCCTTGTGAGACCTAAACACATGTATTAATAAGAAAATTTGTCTGCAGCCATCCATTGACCACAGAGGCAGGTTTTTAAACAAATTTTGTTTAAAATAAATCCATGCATATATGGAGTCCTGGCATGGCACTGTGGGATAAAGCACTGGACCTCAAGGTCGGTTTGAGGTACAAGGTTGGTGGTTCAAACTAACCAGTCAAAAGCACTTAACAAAAACAACATATATGAACTGGAACCCTCATAGCAACAGTTTTTGACTTACCCTCCTATGAAGGGGCTTAGAAAGTCCTGCTCTATGTTGTTGTAGGATAAGCCCTCAACTACAAGGTCAATTTGAACCACAAGGTCTAAAGTTCAAACTCACCAGCTGCTCCTCGGGAACTCTATACAGGGTAAACCCTATACAAGGTAACGCTATACAGGGTCACTATGAGTCGGAACTGACTCCACAGCACTTAACAACAACAACAACAACAAAAGGTTCCCAGAGGCATGGAATTAAAAGATAACGGAGTTTCTCCACAAACTTTCTGGAGCCCCTTCGTATGTCAGGGCAGGCTCTTTAGGGACATGTGACTGTAAGACTTTGTCTCGGTGGCCTCTTTTGGAGACATACAGCCAAATCATATTATTGTTGTTTTCCCCCAAAACAGAGCCGATTCCAAATGAGATGAGACACGGGCAGCATACAGCAAGGTCACGTGGTATTCTCTTTTCAAGGCCTTGTGAATCTTTTCAATAAAAAGCTGAACCTGCAGCTTCTTGTTAGGTGTCTAAGTTGGACACCCACACAGCTCCATGGGCATTTGTTTTTGTTAAAACTCCAACCAGCTAGCCTTGGTGCTTCTGACCCACTTCCAAAATCTCACTCTTGCCTTAAAAGCCATGCAATCAGGAGCTGGAAGACCTGACCCCGTGGATTCTGTGTGTGTGTCTGTATTTCAGACATGATAAGCCACTGCTGTTCCACTCAAACCTTACATATTTGCACACAGCTTCTTGCCCTCCTTCCTAATGCTTCCTCAGGAATGTAGTGACAGAATTAGGTAGCATGCTGACAGCTTAGTGGAAAACATCCTTTAAAAGTTTTCCAACCTAGTGGTTCTCTACTTTACCAAATCGTATCATTAGGATGAGCCACAGAAAGATCAATCGATCACTGAGGGAGAGCTGGCCAGATGGGTGTTTTCTCTAAATCTAGAGGATTGGACTGCTACAATAAGGTGCTAGATAGTAGTTATCATAAGGACGAGCAGACATTTGTTTTCAATTTTATGTTTTCTTTATCTCAAACTTCTTTTCTCCAATGAGCCTTCAAGGGTTTTGCTTTTCATTTTGTTTTTTTAAGTACAGTGCCTATCATATTTACTCTTGTATTAAACAAATTATCACCCCAGCTACAGAATGCAAGAAATGTGCTCTGTGTAAGCCCTTATGAAATGGTAGCTCGGATCTTTGTCTTCAGACAATTCTTGGATCACAGCTAACCACCCAGAAGCCCATGGAAAGAAGAGCATGTGCACCCCTCCCCCCTCAGCTAGCAATTCCTAAGGGGGCTACAGGTCCTGAATTCTTGAGTAACTGAACATGGCCATCCCCAGAAAGTGGAAGGAAGTCACCACAGCCATGGAGACGCTCTTGTATATTGAGGGGGCATAGACAGACATGGTGGGGACTTGAAACACCATCCACACAGCATGAAGCATCCTTGAGTCTGACCAGAAAAAGTCTAGTTTTGGAGTGCTGGCCTAGAAGGGAACTGAGCTGAGCTATTCCACCTAGCATCTCCTGGATGCTGCAGACAGTTCACAAGCTCAGCTGTTGACTACAACACTGGAGGTTTAAGTCCACACAGAGGCACCTGTGAAGAAAGGTTTGGTGATCAACTTCTAAAGGATCAGCCATTGAAAACCTCACGGAGCACAGCTCTGACAGAACACACAAGAGGTCACCGTGAGTCAGAACCAACTCTAAACATTAAAAAATAAAAGTACAAACAAAATTTTACTTTACTTTAATAGCACATTAGAACTTTTTGTAGGGTTCCCCCTCACCTATAAAAGTCAAGTCTATCCTGCTAAAGTAAAACATTACGCATTTTGCTCACAGTGAAATCTGAGATATTATTTAGTCAAAACTCCTCATTTGCAGATGAGGAAACAGACAGCTGACCTCAGATCAAGCAGTGATGTGATACTGTGAGTGTTCATTTACTGTTTAGATTGTTGGGTTGTAGCTAAAGTGCTACTTAGTTGGTTCCAACTCATAACAACCCTGTATAGGGTTTCAGAGGAGCGGCTGTGGGGTTTGAACTGTTGAACTGTGGTTTGCAGTCCAGTGCTTGCACTTTGCACACCAAGACTCCACTCTTTTTAGATTAGCCACATGAAATTTGGTGCTGGAATAAGAAACAGACAAGTCTGTTAAAGTTCCTTGTTCAAAATTGCATCAATGAGACTTAACTGTCCACTGCAGTGGGGATGTACCAGGCCTATATAGTAATGGGGTTTTATCTAAATGCAAGTTTGCATGCTTCCGTGGTAGAGTTCTCACCTTCTGTATGAGAGACCCAGGTTCAATTCCCGGAAAATACACTTCATGTACAGTCACCACTCACCTGTAACTGGAGGCTTGAGTATTGCTATGGTGCTGAACAGGTTTCAGATGAACTAGGAAGAAACATCTGGCAATCTACTTCCCAGAATGGTCAATGAAATCCCTATCTACAATCCACCATGGGAATGATGCGGAATGGGATGTTTATTGTATCGTGCATGATGTCACCATGAATTAGGGCCAAAGACTCAGTAGCTACAAACACCATAATTAAGACACATCACACTGCAACCTATGAATTGAAGATTTTATGTGGAATACTTGCCAATTTTCAATAGCAGAAGTTTCAGCTTTTTGGATTTTTTTAAAGAGCTCAAAATGGCCAAATTATGGCAAATGATACTTTGCCAAGCAGTTGTTCATGTTTTAAGGTGAGAAGACAAGTGTGGGAGGAAAAGGAGTAGAAAGGCTACCTGCTGCTCAGTGTGAATCACTTTCCAGAATAGCTGTGACTCCCACCTCAAGTCCACAAGTGTGCATCCAGATGTCCAGCAAGGACTTTCCAAGGCTGCATGGGCTGGGAGCAGTCTTGCTGGACTAGAAGGCAGGGTTCCTGATATTGGCTTCCTGCTTTTCTCCTGGGACCCCTGGGACCAATGTCATTGTCAGCTCAGCGTCCCCCAAATATTTCCCCCACTCACACATAGAGTCTTTCCAAGTGTGCAGTTCAGCTTCTAAAATGTCCTCCACTAACCAGAGAAAAGAAGGTGCGGGCTGCTACAGTGAGGAGACCCAGATTCAGGTGATGCTTTGAGATACTTCAGTAATTCCTTAGAACCTTCGCTCAGTGGCTATGCACATGGCTGGTGTGCAATAAAATGACTGCGGGTGAACTTATGTGTTTCTCCTCCATATAACAAAATTAAGAATACCGCATTCAGAGACTCTGCTTGAGAAACATTTTGGGTTTAGTGCTCAGATGTGTTGTTGTTGTTAAATGGTGTTGAGTCAGTTCGGACTCATAGCAACCCTGGATACGGTTTCCAAAGCTGTAAATCTTTGCAGAAGCAGAAAACCTCGTCTGTCTAGTGGGTTCAAACCTCCTACCTTGTCATTTGTAGTCCAGTGCTTATCCTACAGAGCCAATGCAATACGTCAACTGAGGTACTTGTGTAAAGAGGAGCCTTTTGTTTTTAGTGTCAGTGTCTTACCAAATAATAAGAAAAAAGGTTCATAGAAGCAAACACCTCCAATAAAGCACCTTTAGTTTCAATGAAACTAGACTCAACAAATCCCCTTACTTCAGTGAAGAAAGAACGTGAGTAAAGGCGGTTGACCACAGAAACCAAGCTAGCTGTGTTCATAATCAACTGCAACTTTTCTGTCTACAAAGCTCTAGTGTTAAAGTTCAACCTACCAGCTGCCAAATTTCCTCCAAATAAGATAATCAGGGTAAGGCGATTTTAAGAATTATCACATAACCTACAGGCTGGGAAAAAAGTTTTGACAATGACATATCAAAGGACTAGTCCCTAAAATGTATGGAAAATGTTTACATCTCAACAACAACAACACAAAAATCCAATTTAACATGGGCAGAAGACATGAAATAACAAGTTTGTCATTAAAGACATTCAGACAGCCAACGGACATATGGAGAAATGCTCTCTATCATTAAAACGCATTGCTATCAAGTTGGTTCCAACTCATAATGACCCTACCTAGCTTTCCAGGACTGGGGGTCTTGCCAAGAGCAGACAGCTTCTTCTTTCTGGCTGGTGGGTATGAACTGCCAACCTTGAGGTTAGCAGTCTAATATATATCCGACAGTAACAGCAGAGTTCTTTGTTGCTGGTAAGTGCCATCGAGTCACTTCCAACTCACAGCAATCCAGTATAGTGCTTCCAAGGAGTGGCTGGTGAGTTTAAACAGCCGATCTTGTGGTTCAAACCAACCTTGCGGCCCTGCTCTTATCCTACAGCACCACAGCAGAGCTCCTTTGGTGGTGGTTATGTGCCATGGAGTCGGTTCCGACTCATAGCAACCCTGTATAGGGTTTACAAGGCTGTAAATCTTTATGAGAGCAGAAAGCCTCATCTTTCTCCCCTGGAACAGCTGGTAGTTTTGAACTGCTGACCTTCAGGTTAACAGCCCGACTCGTAACCACTATGCTACCAGAGCTCCTATAGCTCCTTTGTTGATAAGTGCCATTGAGTTAATTCCAACCCACAGTGACCCTGTATAGAGTTTCTGAGGAGCAGCTGGTGAGCTTGAACCGCTGACCTTGCAGTTCAAACAGCTTTGCAGGCGCATTAACCCACAGCTCCACACAAGGACTCCTTTGATGTTGTTGTTATGTGCCGTGCAGTCAGTTTCGACTCACAGAGACCCTGTACAGGGTTTCCAAGGCTGTATATCTTTATGGGAACAGAAAGCCTCGTCTTTCTCCTGTGGAACAGCTGGTAGTTTCGAACTGCTGACCCTGCAGTTCACAGCCCGATTTGTAACCACTACGCTACCAGAGCTCCTTAGGACACCTTTAGAGAGATATAAATCAAAATAACAATGAGACATCCTCTCAGCCCAATAGAAACAGTAAACTTCCAAAAAACCAAAAAACAACAAATGCTAGGGAGGACGAGCAAAGACTGGACCCCTCATACACTGTGGGTGAGACTGCAACCACAGTGGAAAAGAGTATGGCATTTTCTTAAAAGATAAGAAATAGGAATGCGCATGCCCCAGCAATCCCTCTAATGGGTATATATTCTAGACGAATAAACGCCATGATACCAACAGACATGTGCACACCCATGTTCACCATGGCATGATTCACAAGAACAAAAACAGGAAACCACTGGAGAGCCAATCGATGAGTAAACGGATCAACACACTTGGTTCATTCACACTATGGAACACTACACAACATTGAGAATAACAACCTTCCGGGAAACACCTAGTAACATGATGAGCCTAGAGGGCATTATGCTGAGTCAAGCCGATCCATCAAAAGAGTAAATACTGTATATGGGACCCCTACTGTAATGCAAGTCTACGTTGAGGAGGCAGCTCTTCCCCAGTCACATTTTGAGTGCCTTCCAATCTGAGGGGCTCATTTTCCGGCACTATATCTGACAGTGTTTCTCTGCTATTCATAAGGTTTTCAGTGACTAATATTTGAAAGTAGTTCGTCACTCTTCCTAGTCTGTCTTTGTCTGGAAGCTCATGTGAAACCTGTCCACCATGGGTGACCCTGCTGGTATTTAAAATACTGGTGGTATAGCTTTCAGAATCACAGCAACTCACAAGCCACCAAAGTA
>NW_006408525.1:37643457-37644515 GCF_000296735.1 Chrysochloris asiatica
GATTCTACCTATGGTCTTATGTAATGCAAAGGCTCCACAGGAAGCCTCCTTTACTGGGTACGTTGTAGCCCCATTTTAGGTATTCCAATCAGTTATAGGCAGAAGATGGACTTACAAGCTTTCTATGGTGATATTTCTGGTTATTCCTTTCTCTCCCCTTCAAGTTTCGATTTTATAATGGTATGCAAGGGAAACCAAGATTCTAAAGACACCCAAGCATCTTAACATTATTTCCTCCCTTTTGCTCAATCCAAGCATGTCTCTACCCCTGTATCCCAGAGCCCTGTTGTTTCAAGGTTGTGCATACATCATTCTTTACCTCTGTCCCACTTAGGCCATGCAAACCTGCCTAATTGTTTTCCCATCCGCATTGTTCTTCCATTCCCCTCCCCCTTCTTGTGTACTGTCCCCTCCCTAGCACCCAAACTATCCTGTGTCTATTCTCTACCCTATGTTCCACCTTCCCCACCCTCCCCTCACTCCAACCCCCACATCCTGGTATCAGGGGTTTTTTAGAGAACACAATTTCTAGCTCTTCACTGTGTTCTTTTTTTATTAAGGTTTTTATTGTCGATTGAATCAAAGTTTACAGGGCAGATCATCAGTTTTACATTCATCAAATCATATACTTTGTTTCATTACAATAATTATAATCCCCTCCACGTACCATCAGTTAACAGTATTTCTCTCTATTCACTTTAGCTCTTTTTCTTTTTAAACACTTAGGCATATTTAATAATTTATACCACCAAAGGGCATATTCTGCAAGTCTGCTTCCTGGCCACCAGCACTCAGTCCCTCTCTTTCCATGAATCTGGAGTCCTCAGCTGCTCCCTCTCTCCACGTCCTGATCTCTGCCTCCATCTCTGGTGTCACTGCTTCTCTGGACAAGGTCCCTTATTCTGCTGTGCTCTTCGTCCTTGATGGTCCTAGGGTCCTTTGTTTCTGGACTATAAGATTAACTACTCCACTGTTTTTGTTACAAAACTTGTACCCTTACAATGGTGACAGTCACAATTAGTCATGATAACAATTACTATTGAATCATACAATTCTTA
>NW_006408525.1:37652650-37659362 GCF_000296735.1 Chrysochloris asiatica
ATTCAGAAGAGGCCATGGAATGAGGGATATCATTGTTGATGTCTGATGGATCTTGGCTGAAAGCAGAGAATATAAAAAAGATGTTTACCTGTGCTTTATTGACTACACAAACGCTTTCAATTGTGTGGATGACAAGCTATGGACAACACTGCGAAGTATGAGTATTCCAGAACACTTAATTGTGCTCATGAGGAATCTGTACCTGGACCAAGAGGCATAAACACACATCACAGGACTAAAGCTTTGTTAAAACATAAAAGATAAAGTATTCATTCCCCATGTGCACAAAACGTCACATAACTGTGGGTTATCCCCTATTCATTTAATCACTAACAACTATAGTTAATATGTCCTAGGTTTGCACCAATGGTAAACCTGTGGTCACTGGACATTCTATTTATTTTATTTTTATTGTAGCATTGTGGGAATTTATTCTGCCTTTTTTGGCATATTTTTTATTGTAAAAATATAGGTAACACAGCATTTGCCAATTCAACCTTTCCATGTTCAATTCAGCAACACCAATACATCA
Source organism: Chrysochloris asiatica (assembly GCF_000296735.1). NCBI lineage: Eukaryota > Metazoa > Chordata > Mammalia > Afrosoricida > Chrysochloridae > Chrysochloris > Chrysochloris asiatica. Next base: position 37,653,183 of record NW_006408525.1, read on the forward strand.
ATCATGTTGGGCAACCATCACCAATATCTGATGCCAAATTTTCCATAGTGCTTATGAATCAGGCTGCGAACCGCAAAGTTAGCAGTTCAAAACTACCAGCCGTTCGGTGGGAGAAAGATGAGGCTTTCTGCTCCTATAAAGATTTACAGCCTTGGAAACCCTGTGCAAGGTCGCAATGAGTCAGAACCGACTCCACGGTATTTAACAACAACAACATCACCAGAAACTCAGGGCTTCCTAAATAACAACTCACTCCCATGGCTACTTCTAGTATAAGATTTTTCATCCCACAAAGAGAAGACATTATTCTTCCAGTCACTTAAAATAATATTTGTATAGAGAGTAAAAACTGTAGGTGGCATATGGGGATGTTTGCATTTTTGTAAATTGCCATTATTGGTGGTAAAGATCTCTATCTTGCCTCAGAATAACAAGTATTCTAAAAAGGAAACTGATGTCCTTTATTGAAATAAAAGAGTTAGTGTAAGTCTGATAGCTGCTTTGAATGAGAAACAAGTTGGCATCTAAAAACATTTAAGGATAGTACAGGTAAGGTTGTAAAAACGAAGTACCTTGCTTTTCTAGATAACCAAGATATCCCTGTGTTAGGGAAATCGAACTGCTCCACAGATACCAATGATCAGAGCCTCTTCTTCTCATGCTCACTAAACGGAACCATCATCACTGAGCCTGGGACCCCCTGGCTGCTTTGTGCAGTGGAGAACCCAAGTTTGCCTCCCAACTTGACATTTTCCCCTCTGTGTCCTTCTGGACAGAGCCAGTTTCAGCAGGTAGAGAAGACCACGAGAAAGAAATTAATGTTGAAAACCAGGCTTGGCCGTCTGTGCTTACTGCAGAAACTGCAAAGGGCCACTCAGAATCCATCCATGAAGGATTCTGCCTGCACAGCTTGCGTTCAAACAGTGAAGGAGACTTGACTGTAAGGTCACAGCATAAGCTCCACAGCCTCTGCCCACAACCAAGATCTCGTTGGTAAAATTAATGAAAAGGCGATTTGAAGAAGATACAACAGTTGTTTCTGTTTCACGGGGAACAGAAACATCTTAGTGACATCTCATGGGACAACCCTCAGTAGTTAGTAGCTACCATTCCTCTGTACAAGCCCATTAACTCAAGTAACCAAGTAACCCAGGGTCTCCCATGAAGCCCTTCTAACTGAAACAGGTTCTCAGGGGGATGTCCTACAGCATCTACTTCTATAACATGATCAAAGTCTCCACCAAACAGACTGTCTCGACCATCCATCCAATTGTGACTTTGTCATACGACAGTGGCTTGCATGCTGCTATGCGGCTGGAACCTCCGCCACAGATATGTCAAATATCAGCACGGTCACCCACAGTGAGCTGGTTTCAGTGTCACTTCCAGACAGAGGCAGAGTAAGAAATAAGGCTGATGATCTCCTTCCAAAAATTAGCCTACGGAATCCCTGTGGATCACAACAAATATCATCTAGTATAGAGCTAGAAAACGAGCCCTGTGGTGGGAAGGCACTTAAAAGACACAACAGCTGCAAAAAGGAGCTCGAACATGTCAACAATGCTGACGCTAGCACAGGTCTGAGCTGTGTGTTTGCTTCTGCTGTCTATGGGCTGTCAACGGGATGGCAACTGACAACAACAACAAACTCATTTTCTTCTAAGAATTGATCTTTTGATTCATTCCCTCACTACATTTTAGGTAATTTCTGCCTATTGCTCTTTGCCTATTCTATGAGATCTGGGAGTCTCATTTACTACACTACAAACTGGACTTAAAAGGCATTTAGGGCAATTACAGCCCAGATATTTAAGGACCACTGGACCAATAAACAGCATTCTTATCAATGGAGAAGAGATTGAAGTTGTCAAGGACTTCATTCTTCTTGGATCAACTGTCAACACTTGCAGAAGCAGCGGTCAAGAGATCAGACGACGTATTGCATTAGGAAAATCTGCTGCACAGGAACTTTTTAAAGTATTGAAGAGCAGAGATACCAGCTTGAGGACTAGGGTGCGCCTGACCCAGGCCATTGTGTTTTCAATAACCTCATATGGATGCGAAAGCTGGACAGTGAATAAGGAAGATCGTAGAAGAATTGATGCCTTTGAATTGTGGTGTTGGAGGAGAATACTAAAAGTGCCATGGACTGCCAAAAGAACCAATAGATCTGTTTTGGAAGAAGTGCAACCAGAGTGCTCCTTGGAGGCCAGGATGGCTAAGCTTCGTCTCTCATACTTTGGACATGTAGTCCGGAGGAAACAGTTGCTGGAGAAGGATGTCATGCTGGGTAAGGTGGAGGGTCAGAGAAAAAGAGGAAGACCCCCAACGAGATGGATCAGCCAGGTGACATCATTGATGGAATCAAGTGTGGCAGTGGTAGTGAGGTTGGCCCAGGATCGGACATTGTTTCATTCTGCTGTGCATGGGGTCGCTATGAGTCGGTTCCGACTCGAGGGCACTTGACAACAACAACAATTTAAGGACACTTTCTTAATTCAAATACCAGAAAACAAATGGTACCTGAACCTATCCATCACAACTGATGTTACAGAGGAGCTCTGTTGTAGGACATTATACTACTGGTAGATGAGTACCTACCCACCTGTATTGAAGTTAAGTGTGCAGATAACACATGCCAGTTAACTGTACACTGGCCCAAACAGTCTGGTTGGAAGAGTATTCCTCACATGCAGATATGTTAAAGAGTTGGGTTTTCATTTCAGCACTTGGTCTTTGAAAATATTTGGATGAGCTTTTCTAAAGAACAAACAAATGTAGCAAAACATAATCTCAGAGAAGCCTCCCTATACATATCCTTCATAAACCTGTTTCTGTGATAAAGCTGGGGTAGGAGCTGGAACATGTGAAGCCTTGAGCCGCTGTTTTACACCTCCCATGTGTCAAATCCAGGTGGTGGTGTCCTGCTTCCACGGAAGAGGAGACATGATCTGTCTCCATCATCTGGCAGGTTGGCACAAAACAAGAGTACAACTCAGCTGGTTTCAAAGCCTCAGAAGTACAGAGTGTGGTGAGAGCAAGCTAAGACGTTAATCCATTAAATTTCAACCAGTACTGGAAGCCAGGCGTAGAGTGATTACCAGACTTCTGTCTACATTGTTGAAATTATGGAACCCAATCAGCATGTCCAACACACAATGGTTTCAGAGATGGGGACAAATGGTGAATGGAATGAGCTAGAAGTTGGCATGCGTAGCTTACCAGCCTTGGATGTCAGCTTGATCTTTCTCAAACACAAATACCCTTTCATACACTTAGAAAGTTTAAACTAGGTGAGATCTCAAGGGAGCTAATTTAAAAATAATGATAACCATATAGGTATAGTAAAATCCCTGGCTTCAGCTATATTATAAACATATACATGTATAGCAGTCAACACACCATGTTCCACTCTACTAGGTGTTTCTGCATCCACGGAATCAAAGACCTTCATAAGCTTCTTTAGAGATCTCATTGCATTGCCTCATAACTGAGTCTAAGATGCCTGCTCCTTTGGACTGAATCAGAAAAATAAGTACAACACTTACTGTGTTTTAAAAACCATGCTGGGAAACAGGCAGAGAGCAAAGGTTAATGTAAAAAAATAAGATAAAATTCAACTTTGCAAGAAATGCTGACAATTAGTCAACAGGATGGAAAAGCTGCTCCCATGAGTGAGTCATCCTTAGGGACTGGAGATGGATTCTGAAGGCCTGCTGAGGTGACCGCCCTGCGTGTGTGCCACAGACAACACCCGAGAGCCACATGCTCTTGCACTTAGTAGTATTAAAAAAGGTGGGGGGAGGCGGGAAATGGGTAGAGAAGAAACTTGCATCCTGAAAGAAAAAACACCAGAGATGCCCCCAAATAATCAACTGCTTAAAAGCACTCTGTTATGGGCTGAATTGTGATCCCCTTCCTACCCCCAAAAAAAGTGTGTTGGTGGTGCAACAATTCAACACTCAGCTGCTAAGAGAGAAGTTAGCAAATGTACCCAGTGGCCCCATGGGAGAAAGACGTGGAGCTCTGCTCCCTTAAATACTGTTGGCTTGTTACGTTCCGTGGAGTCAATTCTGACTCATAGTGACCCTGGATAGGAGTTCTGAGGAGCAGACAGTTGAGTTTGAACTGCTGACCTTGAAAGAGTACAGCCTAGAAAACCCTATGGGGCAGTTGTACTCTGTCACATGGGTTTGTTATGAGTTGAAATTGACTTGAGAACACCACACCAGAAAAACCACATACTTGTTGATGTAATCCTACTTGAAAATATGGTTTTGTTATAGGAATTAGATCATAACTTAGTAAGGACGGCTCTAGATCTCTTCACTCCTAAGTTTACATGGAATGGGTTAGACACAGACACATACACACACAGTAAGAGGAGACAGTTGCCAGTGAGGATTCAGCTACAAGCCAAGAAACCAAGGAATTCCAGAGGCCACACACAAGGAAGGATTGGACAGGGTTGGGACTCTCGAGTTGGCCTTTGAGCCTCCAGAGCTGTAAGAACATAAATTTCAGTTCTTTTAAACCAGCCCAGTTGCGGTATTTCTGTCCTAACAGCACTGGAGAATGAAGACACCTCCATTTGTAAACAGAGAGAGTTCAATCAACCAGTATGCAAAAACGCTTCGGAGCTTACACCAGGCTTCTCTCCTTGCCTCTTAATGTCACCATCAGGAAACGGACAGAGAACGACTCTTACAATCAACACGAGTTTCATTTATCCAACACCATTAGAGAGCAAGGTATTCAGATTTGGCCACAGGAAATGGCCAGAGAAGAGAAACTTGCCGTGAAACTACCCAAACGTGAAAAATAAATCTAATCGTTAGTATTTCTAAAGAGCATCCCCATATATATTTTCTTGCCTTCTTAATAAAGGGATGTTATTGTTGTTAGGTCCCTTTGAGTTGGTGCCAACTCACAGCTACTCTTCTGTCCAACAGAACCAAACACTGCCTGGACCTGCACCATCCTCACAATCATTCCTGTGTTTGGGTCCATTGCAGCCACTGTGTCAACTATCTCAGTGAGGGTGCTGGCTTCCTCTTTTTCACAAATTCTCTACTTTTCTAAGTATTATGTCCTTCTCTAGGGACTGCCAGACTGGCCATCCTGGCTTGCAAGGAGCATTCAGGCAGTACTCCATCCAAGACAGATGTGTTCATTCTTCTGGCAGTTCATGATACAGTCAACATATTTCGCCAACACCATTAATTCAAAGGCATCAATTCTTCTTTGGTCTCCCTTATTCAAAAGGGATACAGAATGTAACTTGATCTTTCAGTGAGTATTCATTAAGATGTTCTTTGGCAACAGTGTTCCGACATGCACTTTAGTGCTTCTATGGAGGTCACGTGACCCAGGTAACACTAAGTGTCTAAGTACAAGAGTGGGAAATGTTTTGGAGTCAGATAAACCTGGGTTCAAGTTCCAACTCATCATTTTGTGGCAGGTTAAACTCAAGTCACCTTATCCTCTTGGGGCCTCTATTTCAACATTTGTAAAATGGGGATAGTAAATATGTCAGCAACCTGATCCTTGCTGCACTGTGGGCTAATGTGCAGGTCTGCAAAGTAAGTTTGAACCTCAAGGCTGGCAGTTCAAGCTCATCGACCGCTCCTCAGAAACTATATATACAGTGTTGCTATGGGTGGGAACCGACTCGATAGCACTTAACAATAACAACAGCAACACCTACAATGTCACATACCTGGCACACAGTAAGCTATTTAACAAATGTTCCTTCCCTCCGTCTCTGTTTCCCTTTGCTTCACCTCCCTAATTCAATACAAGTTGAGAAAATAGGCAGCCAAACCTGAAAGGAATATCATGACAAAATAATTCTCACAAAATTCAGAAAGAGCCTTAAAGGGGGTCTTTAGCACTTAACAAAAATCCTCACCAATGGATAATAAACAACATTCTTATCAATGGAGAAAAGATTGAAGTTGTCAAGGACTTCATTCTTCTTGGATCAACCATCAATACTCACGGAAGCAGCAGTCAAGAAATCAAATGACATATTACATTAGGCACATGTGCTGCACAAGACCTTTTTTAAGTGTTGAAGAGCAAAGATGTCAGCTTGAGGACTCAGGTGCGCCTGACCCAAGCCATGGTATTTTCAGTAACCTCATATGGATGCAAAAGCTGTACAGTATATAAGGAAGA
>NW_006408525.1:37662021-37662554 GCF_000296735.1 Chrysochloris asiatica
AGAATACCAGAAAGATGTTTACCTGTGCTGTATTGACTATGCAAAGGCCTTCAATTGTGTGGACCATGACAAGCTATGGACAACATTGCAAAGTATGAATATTCCAGAACACTTAATTGTGCTCATGAGGAATCTGTACATGGACTAAGAGGCAGGTGTTCAAACAGAACATGGGAACACTGAACGGTTTAAAATTAAGAAAGGTGTGCAACAGTATTGTATTCTTTCACCATACTTATTCAACCTGAGCAAATAATACGGGAAGCCAGGTTATATGAAAAAAAGCATGGCATCAGGATTGGAGGAAGACCTACAATAGGCAGATGATACAACCTTACTTGCTGAAAGTGTACAGGACTTAAAATACTTACTGATGAAGATCAAAGAGCACAGCCTTTGGTATGGATTGCATCTCAATGTAAAGAAAACAAAAATCCTCACCACTGAACCAATAAACATTCTTATCAGTGGAGAAAAGATTGAAGTTGTCAAGGACTTCACTCTTCTTGGATCAACTATCAGCACTCATGAAC
>NW_006408525.1:37662654-37671168 GCF_000296735.1 Chrysochloris asiatica
AAAAAATATATTCATTTAAGAAATAAACTAAAACCAGTATACCTCCAACCAATTAAATGGCCTAGAGCTCTCACTTTACGCTGCCCAGTTTGGGAAATTCCTAATTCAAACCTGATGTTGTGACAGTTACAGTATTCATCAATCCTCCTACCCCATGGCCCATCAAGCCGATTCCGACTTATACAAATATGTTTTTGTTGTTGTTGTTGTTAACTGTCGTCGAGTCAGTGCTGACTCATAGCACCACTATATAGATTTTCCAAAGAGTGGCTGGTGGGTCTGAAGCACTGACTTTGTGGTGAGCAGTCCAGTGTTTACCCTACAGCACTACACCATAGCACTTATGTTACATATATTTATTATGAATATATTATTTATGACTGCTTGTTCCAAACCGACTGGAAGGTTAGAGCTCTCATGAGATTCTCATAGATAATTACAGAATTTTAAGACCCACCCCCCCAAAAAACCCATAAAGACATTATGCTTCTGAAAAGGAGAAATCCAAGACTGAGGTCTAGAAGGGTCCTATAGGTGATCACAGCAGCTAACTGTGTTTGTTGGTACCAATGACCATCCTTCATGGAAACCCTCACTACGAGCTGGACTCCAAGCTGGGACTTGACAGGCATCTCACATCTTCATCAGTCCTCTGGTGGCACCATGATTAATGCCCTTTTAGAGAGTGCCACACCAAGGCTCTGTGAGTTAAAATCAGAACTGAGCCACTGACCAAACCCTGTCATCTCTTCACCCCAAGCACAGATGTGGTCAAGGCATTACCAGCTGAGGGGAAGCTCCTATCTTTGGCAGATGCACACATATGTTCTATTCTCTTACTCCACACAAGTCCAAAATAAATGGTTATGAACACATCTGCTCTCTGAGACAGATGCCTAAAACAGTAGTGGAGAGATGCCAAGATGACTCCACCCCTTTGAGTCTCACTGAAATATTAAATCACTCTGCCATGATCACCCCAGGGGGACGGGAGAGGTTTTCCATCCGAGGGAGCCCTGAGCCTTGTAGAATCACTCAAGCATCCTGCATCACTGAACTTTCCCTAGGCAATTATGTTCCTCCTGGTGGTGCTGTGGTTTAAGTGCTCAGCTGCTAAACTAAAGGTCAGAGGTTCTAACCCACCCACCATCCCAGGAGAAAGATGTGGCAGTCTGTTTCTGTCAAGATGACAGCATTGGAAACCCTAAAGGGCAGTTGGAATCGACTTGATGGCAGGGGCTTGATGCCTGTCTTTTAGCACAGAAAGCTGATCCTGAAGGGTGATACTGAGCACCTTGGTGGGCAGCTGCACAGACGTCTGGTGTGGCCCCATACATTCCAAATTCAAGCCCTTTCACACTTGAACCACCTTCTGGGAAGTGTGGGGGCAGAGGCAGGCTTCTGGCTTTTGTCTTCTCTTCTGCTACCTACTTAGCCTCACATGGGCACAAACAGCAGGAAAAGGAACCCAAAGCAGACACAGATGCTGGGGCTAGAGGCCAGCCCAGTGGACATCAGCTTTAATGTCTCAGTGCACAAGATTCACTCCAGACCCACTGCTGAGAAAAGACGGGGTATCACACACAAATAGGGTCTCTGCTGACCTAAATTCTGGGTCTGGGTTTGGGGACATGGGCCTCCTACCGAGTATAAGACAGGACGGAGAATCCAAACAAGCCATTCATTTGTAGCTCTAAAACCTGCTAGGGCAGGGACCTCCTCCTACCTCCAGAAACTCCGAAGGAGCAGCAGGGTGTACTCTGTACCAGGCAGAGACAAAAAGGAGTGGAAGTCTATTAAGTGCTGCAGAATGGATGAACCGTGAAAATACCATGGTCGCTTGAAGAAGTCAGACTCCAAAGGATACATCTTGTAGGATTCCGCTTACATGAAATCTCTAGAACAGGTGAATCCAGAGACACAAAAGTAGGTGACAAGTCACCAGAGATTGCAGGAGGGAAAAATGGGGAGCTTACTGGATATGGTGTTTGTTTTGGGGGTGATGAACAGTTTTGGAACTAGATGATGGTGGCGACCACACACCACTGTAAAGGTAATTGATGCTGTTGCTAGGGGCCATCAAAGGGGATCTCCACACATAGCGACCCCTGTAGGACAGAGGAGAACAGCTCCCAGGGGATTTTCTAGCCGGTCATCTTTATAGGAGAAGCTCGCCAGGTCTTTCTTCCATGGAGCCGCTGGCTGAGTTCACACCACCAACCTTCAGGTTAGCAGTGGAGCGCTTAACCACTGCACCACCAGGGTTCCTCATAAATGCAATTCATGCGCTGAATTGTACATTTACAAACAGAGCTGCAATTTGTTTTTTATATAGTTTATTACAGTAAAATTACTTTTTGTTTAAAAAGTGGAGAAGAGGCAGCAGCCCACAGGGGTTGGGGGTGGGAAAAGGAGGAGGGGAACAAAAAAAAAGGGGGGGGGGTGCAGCTCTGTGATTGCAGCATACGGAAGTTAAGAGCTTACATGGACTTCTTTCTCTCCAGCTCAGACTCTGCAAAAGAAGGAAGGAGCAGAATAGAGGCAAGTTCCCAAGTCTTCCTCCATCCACGAGAGTTCAAACACTAAGTGGAAGGAAAATCCCGAGGCGGGCAAGGTCGCTGTCCATCAAAACGCCACAGCAGGGCTTTTCTCCAAGTCCATTAAGATGCTAGACAGCCAGACTTGCACCACCTTCATCAGCCCTGTTTACTGAGTCTGAGAGATACAGGTGATAAATGAAGACCACCTGCCTAGTCACAGTTACTGCAGCATCGGCGGTGGGACCCCAGCATGAATGGAAGTCCTCGTTTGGCACCTGAAAACCAGCACAGCTGCCAATGCTACGGTGTCTGTGTGGCTCTAAGAGGCACTTTAACTTTTCAAGCCCATGTGTGCAATGTGTGGGGAGTGGGCTAAAATTAATGAACTTTTCTTGCCAAAAAGAACTAGGCTTCAAATTCGGTCATGTGCTGCCAAACAGACAGTGTGAATGAAGTCAGTTTATCGAAAAAAATAAGCACATTCCAAAGGAGCATGGGTTGGATACAGGTAGTCCTTGGCTTAATTATGCCGATCTAAAGATATCCCTCATTTGAGACAAAGAACCCAGCCACGGAACCCACTCTGACCCCCTTCCCCATTACTCTGCATGCAGCATTTCTCTGTCCTCTGCTGCCCTCAAGTCCCTGAGGGGTACAATCAGTTTGCTCTCAGTTATTACCAACCAAATGGTTAGTGGTTCAACCCCAACCAGGGGCACCACAGAAGACAGGCTGAGCAATCTGCTTCCATAAAGATGAAAGCCAAGGAAATCCTAGGGTGCTCGCTGCTACTCTGTAGGAAGTGGGATCGCCAAGAATTGGAGCTGGCTCAATGGCAATGGAGTTGGTTTTTATTGGGTTTTGCCTCCCCCAATTTCCACCTTCCTTCTACAAATCCCACTGCTGACTGGGCCCATCGTGCCCTTGCCCTCCAGTCCCCTGGGCACTCTAGGGTAGAAGTGACCACTGACAATGAGGAATGAAGGAAAAGGAGCCCCCACAGAAGCACCACTTCATTGGAAACACTAAACCTGCTCCCAGTCAAAAAGGACCTGAATCTGAGCTTGCTTCTAAAAAGAAAAGAATGTTCCATTCTTAACCCCCTCAAGTCCACGGTCCCTCACCTCTTTGGCTTTTACTGTTTCCTGAAGGTTTAGGCACTGGTCCAAACTACAGTTGCCCAGCCCTGCAGCACTGCCCACTTGGAAGTTTCCAAACTGTTTCTCTAAGCCCCTGACATGCTGGCCAATCAGGCCATGGCCACCATCTGCAGTTGCCTGCCCCAGGGACGGCAGTGGACTTGGCACAACTAGCCTACACTGTAACTGAAGCAGGATGCAATTAATTGTATAATTTTGAGTTGTTTGAGCTAAATTCTCCTAAAATCACATCATCACGAAGCTAGGGCACAATGAAGAATTGTTTTCAGAAAGAAAACAGACATAAATAAAGTCTCCACAGTGCTGGACCCATGTCAAATACTGACAGCTCAGCACAATTACTTTTTATCAGGAAAGAAATTAATTTGGCCCACATATCTAGAGATGATGAATCGTATACCACAGTTAAAAATGTCTGGAAGTCTCTGCTACTAAGGCTGAGAAACCATGAAGATATTCTGATTCCCATTCAGAAAAAGGGCCATATTCAGAACCTTAAATGCATACCTGTCTACATCCGAGGAGGATGCTTTAGGTCAGAGGAGGACAAAACACCAAAGCAAAAGACGACAGTGAAGAAAGGAAAGTAAACAGACTGATTCTTGAGTACGTGGGAATAAAGAAAAGAGGTGCTTGTTGAATTATATGATGATAAATGATACCATCCCCCTTGGATTCTCCTGAAGACCTAATCCCTGCCGTAGTCTGACAGCAGCTCTGTTCCAAGCCATGGAAGCCATCCTTGGTGGTCTCAAACATGGGGTGTAGCCATGTCCAGCACTGCCTAGGTAATGGGAAGTGAGGAGAAGGAGAACTTCCTGTTCCATGTTCTAGACCTCCCACATAGTTCCTCTCAATCCCTCCCTGCATGAAAACATGGTGAAATCTGGTGGTGGTTGTTAGGAATCATCACATCAGTTCCAGCTCATGGCAAGTCCATGCACAACAGAATGCAGCACCATCCGGACCTGCACCCCGCTCACAATCGTGCCTGTTTGAGCCCATGGTTGTAGCCACTTATCAGTCCAGCTCGTCAAGCAGGTGGTTTAATTATAAAGTGCAACCGGCCCAATTCGATGCTTCAAACACCAAAACCAAAAAATCCAAATCAGATCCCAAAGAGTCGGTCCAGCCTCCTGGCGACCTCAGTGTGTTTCAGAGTAGAAATGCCCTCCATGGGGTTTTCAGTGGCTGACTTTTCAGAAACAGATCGCCAGACCTTTTCCTAATTTGAATGTCCATAAAGGTTTCCGTTCACAGTTTAGGCTACGTTGGCAGATTGACTGGGTATTCTGGAAGAGTGGCTATACTTGGATCACATTTGTATTTGCGTTTCCATTCAGGAGCCCTAGCCATGAAGCCCTTGAATGGGTTGGGAGGACAAGGGGGAGTGTGAAGTGGGCAGGCTGAGTGGGGGAAGAGGGGGCCGATCCATACAGCCACTTTCCTTTCCACACCACCACCCGCCAGTTCCTGAGACAAAGGCTCCACAGCAAAGTCGCATTATGGGCTCTTTGTTTCCTGTACAGTTTTGCTAACTGTAGGGTTATCTCTAATAAAAAGCAAAGGCCAAGAGACAGAAATATCTGTCTTTTGCTCCTGGCAACTACCTTTTTGATTCTGTCTCAATGTAACAGTCCAGAAAACTGGACACAATCATGGGGAAATAATCAGATTAAGGCTTCCGACACTCCTTCCAACACAGATATTTCTTCTTACAGTGCACTTGTCATTTATATGAAGTTGGTTGTGGCCCATCCATGTAGTGGAGGGGATGCTTCCAAACTGGTGAAGCAGATGGAGGCATTGGTAACCTACCTTCTAGTGCTTGTGGCCTAGACAATTTGATGTATTGCAAATAAAAGTGGTGGCTCCACTTTATCTAGAGAGTGCACGCTGGCCCTTGGCCATCCCCGTATTTGGGAACCTGAAATGACCTCATTGAAATCTGAATCTCTCTCTCTCACAGCTAAGGTATCCTAGAGCTCCTTCACCAGATTGGAAAATCCTTTGCTGAGGAGTCAGGCTTCAGGTAGGACAAGGATGGGAGCCTCAGAGGACAGGTGCAGCATAGGTGTTTCTGGAGGTTTGCCCTTTTTTTTAATGGAGAAGGGGGGTTTCTTCAGGAAAGGGTAAATCCTTTTGGTGACATCTCCAGGAAGACAGAACCAGGTAGAACTGTGTTGAGGAGTCAGGCACTCTGCTGTGTGAGGCAGGACCTAGGAACTGTCTCTGTGGTGAGGTTCCCAGTGCCTCTGGAGACGTTTTGTGTTCCAAGAAACATGAGTTTTTCCTTCACTTGAGATAAACTGGCCCTGTTTGTTCTGGGTATTGAAGCCTTTAGAATGAGGCTGGTGCACACTGCCTCAAACAAAGTCTAAACAAAAAAAACAACCAATTGCTGAAGTTGATTCCAACTCATAGCAACCCTATAAACAGAGTAGAACTGCCCTACGGGGATTTCCTTATCTTTCTTCTAAGGAACAACTTGGTGGGTTTGAACTGCTGATCTGGTTAGCAGCTGGGCTCTTGACCACTGTACCAACTGGATTCCTCAGATGTCCTCCAGAACACTTCATTTGGTCCATGGCTGGCCCATGAGTACCACTGTCCCTTAGAACGGGATGAGATGTACAATGACTGGGTTCTGAGACCACAGGACTTACTGAATCACCTCAGTGCTGACATCCCGAAGGGAAGCAATTGGCTAGGAGCTCAGCTGCAAATTGTAAAGTTGAGTCCACCCAGAGGCATGCTGGAAGAAAGGCATTCTACCCACATTTCAAAAGCCCATGTTTGGGGAGTAAAATTGTACATGAATAGCTACATTGATTGCTTAAAGGGATTTGTGATGTTGTTGGACTTATTTTTGGGTTTGGTTTGGGGTAAATCAAATGACATGAACCAGGGAAACCCACAGTGAATTCTTATAAAAGTACAGATTTTTGTTATAGGAGTCTGAAAAATCTGCTCGTAATATAACTAAATTTGGGGGCAACTAAGTACAGCCTCAGAAACCCTTTATAAAGGGTCGCTGTAAGTTGGAATCCACTCGATGGCACACAATAACAATTTTCAAAATAAAGGGCAGACACACACAGAGTGCTTCTAAAGTTTAAAAACATTTACTAGGATCTATGTGTCTCCCCACCTTGCCACCCGCACTGCACAGGCTGTTTAATGACACCACACCTGAGAGGTCTGTCTCAAAGAGCCTAATGTAACTGAAGTGCCCTGCTCATTTCCACCAGGCACCAGGAATTCTACAACCAACTTTCAGCTTCCAATGAGCTTCAAAGCAGCAACAGCCACTTTTTCATTAACCAGATCTTCCTTTTGCAAAGCTTCATTTATTAGAACAGATTGCAACAGGACATAACTAATGAGCCACATTATGCTAAATTTTGGAAGCACCTTAAGAACACTCTGTGAGGCCAACCAAACACAAAAACAGTAAGATTCTACCTTGGTAGGAAAACGACTCAAAATCAAAGAGATTACACAGGCCATCTTTCACTACGATTTCATCCACTCCTCCGGAGTTGCACAGTGTCGTTCAATTTGATCCATTATCCTCTACTGAGTGCGTTCTCGCAGCTGCATATGCACTAAACCACAGACGTAAAGGTTTGTGATTCTCGGTTTTTGCACTGGATTGCTAACCACAAAGTTGGTAGTTCAAACCCACCAGCTGCTCTTCAGAAACCCTATACAGGGTCACTATGAGTTGGTTCCGACTGGATGGCATTTAACAACAACAACAACAGCAGCCCAGCAGAGGCAGGAAAATAGCCAAATGCTCTATGTAAAATCTGCACAGTGTTTAAATGTGTCCATGGAAGAGATTCACTCTGCCTAGGGCTTGGGGATGTCTGTGCTTGCTCTCAAATAGTGAATATGAGCCACACACACACACACACACACACCACCACAGACACATAGACAGGGAAGGTCAAGCTGAGGAAAAGGAGGGAAAGACAAGAGGTGGGGCAGAGCATGGAAGAAGTTAAGGGGTCTCCTGAAGCCCTAGGAAACTCCCTTAGATCACAGAAGCTGAAACCGAGAACTTGAGATGGCTCCATTTGGTGGTTTGATCAAAGGCTCCACAGTTAGTGGCAGAGTCTGCACTTGGTGCAAAAATCAGTTGCTGTCAAGTTGACTCTCTGACTTATGGTGTGTCACAGTAGAACTGGGCTCTGAATGTGTGAGTGATCACCAGGACTTTCTTCTGAGGTACTGCTGGATAGACTTGAACCTCTAACATTCCGGTTAACAACCAACCATGCCAACTATCTGCACTATCCAAGAACTCCTGAAACATGGCCAGAACTCCTAAATTCAGTTATTTATAAGCAAATATGCCATACCTCGTTTAACAGTCCACTCCCACAATTAAGTAAGAAAATACCTTATAATTTGATTGGTCCCATCAAGTTGGTTCCAGCTCATAATGCCCACATGCACAACAGAATGAACCACCCACCATGGTCTGCAAACATCCCAGAATATTGTTAGATTTAGTGTCAGATGATTAGCCCCTCAAGTTGGAAGGCACTCAAAATATAACTAGGGAAGAGCTGCCTCCTCAAAGTAGAGTTGACCGTGATGACGCAAATGGAGTAAAACCTCCGGGACTTCATTTGCTGATGGGGCACAACTCAAAAAGAAGAGAAACAGCTGTAAACATCCATCAACGATCAGAACATGTAATGTACTAAATACAAATCGAGGAAAATTGGAAATCGTTAAAAATGAAATGGAACACATAAAGATCAGTATCCTAGGCATTAGTGAGCTGAAATGGACTGGTTTTG
>NW_006408525.1:37673628-37689050 GCF_000296735.1 Chrysochloris asiatica
ATATTGTGAGGAGGGACCAGTCGCTGGAGAAGGATATCATGTTTAGTGAGGTGGAGGGTCAGAGAAAAAGACGAAGACCCTCAGCGAGATGGATTGGCAAAATGACAGCATCAATGGGCTCGAGTGTGGCAACAATTGTGAGGTTGGCCCAGGATCGGGCAGTGTTTTGTTCTGTTGTGCATATGGTCACTATGAGTCGGTACCGACTTGATAGCACCTAACAACAACAACCATCAACACTCATGGAAGCAGCAGTCAAGAAATCAAATGACATATTACATTAAGCAAATCTGTTGCATAAGACCTCTTTTTAAAGTGTTCAAGAGCAAAGATGTCAGTTTGATGAGTTAGGTGTGCCTGACCCAAGTCATGATATTTTTAATGATATTTTTAATAAACTCATATGCATGAGAACGTTGAACAAGGAATAAAGAAGACCATAGAAGAATTGATACATTTGAGTTATGGTTTTGGAGGAGAATACTAAAAATACCATTAACTGCCAAAAGAACAAATCAATCTGTGTTGGAAGATATACAGCCAGAATGCTCCCTGGCAGTCAGACTGGCCAGACTCTGTCTCTCCTACTTCAGACATATTATCAGGAGAGACAAATCTCTGGAGAAGGACATCATGTTAGGTCAAGTGGAGGGTCAGAGAAAAACCCTAAGACCCCCAGCGAGATGGACTGGCACGGTTGCAGCAGCAATGGGTTCAAACATAACAACACTTGTGAGGATGGCACAGGACCAGGGGTAGTGTTTCCTTCTGTTGTGCATAGGGCCACTATGAGCTGGGACCAACTCGACGGCACATAACAAAAACAACAAAACAAAAACTCTTGTGCCATGCTCAAAATTGTTGCCACTGCTGAGGCCAGTGTGTGAATCCATGTCACTGGGGGTTCTCCTCTTCATCTGTGACACTCTCCTTACCAGGCATGTCCTCCTCCAGGGACTGGTCCCTCCTGATAATATATCCAAAGTACAAGATACTAAGTCTCACCATCCTGGCTACTGAGGAGCATTCTGGCCATGCTTCTTCCAACACAGATTTGTTCATTTTTCTGGCAGTCCGTGGTATATTCCATATCTTCCCTATCACCGTATTTCGAATGCATTCATTCTTCTTTGATCTTTCTTGCTCAGTTTAAATTCAAATAATTTAACTGAAGGCCTGAGAAGCAGAGAACACACAGACCTTTCTTCTTGGGGTGGGTGTGTGCGTGGGGGGAGGAGTTCTCTGTCTACCCACACAATCTCAGCTGCACATGGTAAGCCCCTAGACAAGGGGATGAAAGGCATCAGTCTCACCTGGCCACACAGAGAAACAAGTCAGGACTTGGCTATGAAACCCCACTCCCTGCTTTCAGCACCCTTGTTCTCTCGTTACCCTTGGCACCTCTCAGCTCTGTCACCGCTCCACAGACATTTCATGTGCACGATCTTCACTGTCTTATACATTACTAGCATTTTCAAATTCCTGACAAAACAATCCCAGAGAACTAACCCACCAAAGATGAGGGCGCTTCAAAAAGTTTGTAGAACAATGTAATGAAAAGACAATGGAGTTTTTTCCATGGATTTTCTGAAACCCTTCATATAGGGCTGACTTGCCCAATGATTTATTACCCCCTCTTTTGCTGGCTTGAGATGGAAGCGTTTCTGAAACAGGAAACTGCATTAAACATCTACTTTAGAAATTAAAGGAGTGCATTTCTCCAACTGTGACAAGGGCTTTGAACACACGTGCCCAGTCTTTAGAAAGAGCTGTGTGATGAAAAGCAAAGCAAGGTAAAAGTTTCCATCCATAGAGCTCAGTGCAGAAAGCCCTGCCCGACCCCATCCCCCTCACCACCACCACCTGCACCAAATCTTCCACGCTCCTAAGCTGTCTTTCTGGTGCGCAGGCTGGGCTGTCCCTCGAGCTCTGAGGTAGTCCTGCCCCTCAAGCCTCAGGTCTCAGGCTCCTGCTGTCCCTGGCTTCCATGGACCCACACTGCCTCTGAGTGGCTCCACGCCTTGACCATGGAACACATCCACCTGGCGCCCAGGAGGCCACTGTCCACAGCCCTTTTCCTGAATACAGATGAGGCTTTGTCCGAACCTACAGCAGCGGAAGAGAAATGAACCCCAATCTTTATTATTTTAAACAGAGTATGGTCATGTACCAGTTGGCATCAGTCAAGAGGCTCTGAAACTATCTGGCATGTTTTTTGAGCAAGAGGGACAAGAAATTTGAAAGGTGACCTCCATCCAGGGAAAGATGGTTCAGGACGTTGCACCTCGATGCTCAGGTTCAATGCCCAGGCCAGCCACCCCAGAGAAACGTTGTCTGCCCCATTACTCAGAGTCTTCTGTGGGGGCACTGTGTGTGTGTATATGTGTGTGCCATGCATGTGATTGTGTGTTTGGTGTATACACACTGTGTGTGCACACATGTGTATGTGTTGTCTGTATTATCTGTGTGTGTGTTTGTATTTATTCATATGTGTAGATCTGTATGCTTTTGTGTGTGCACATATGTATGTATGTGTGTATGTGTGTTCAGCAGAAAGGACCAGTTGCCATCAAGCCATCCCAACTTGTAGCAATAGAACTGTACTCCATAGGGTTCTCAATGCCTCAATTTTTGGAAAGAGAACACCAGGCCTTTCTTGTGAGGTACTCCTGAGTAGACTGAAACCTCTGGTCAACAGCCAAGCACACTAAATGCTGGTAGAAAGAGACTCTAAGCCACTTACTACAGGTAGAAACAGTACTGATTTCAAGGCTGTTGGAGTTACAGAAAAGACCAGGGCTCCAATAGCCCATCTCCACACGTAATTCAAAAGGCAAACCCAGCCCTAATGTAGACAAATTAAGACAACCATAACAAAACAAAACAAATACGACAGCAGAAAGACAGACAGACAGCCCAGCATGCAGAACAAAGTTGTACCTAAACATCGCCCGGGGCCCTTCAGGCAGTAGAAAGGCCACACAATTGGCAATTCCTTCACCTGGAACACACTGATTACTGCATGAAGCCTGCCCTAATGACCTTTCCTCCTCCCAGAATGCTTTGAGTTAAGCCTGCACACTACTGCTGTGGGTTTCCTCCTTCTGCTCCAAGGGAATGGCTGTGAGCATCCAGCCTCAGACACTCGGACTCCGCGTCTGGGGACAACATCTGGCTCTGCTGCTCTGGGCCAGCCTTGACATTTTCAGGACTGTTTTCTGTCAGTCCTACCTGGGTTCGGGTCGGGAAGCATCCCAAACACTCCGGCAAGCAGTGATTCAATTCACCCACAAGAGTTCCCTTTGATCCTGAGGGACAGTGACTGGACCACTGCCCATTGTCCCAGAGATGAGAGGTGAAGGCCAAGTGACAGAGTCAGGGGCAGGTGGGTGTGCTACTCACCGAGTTCCCGTGCGTGCAGAAAAGCAGGTGTCTGTGTGTGTGCATATGTGTGTGTTCTGAGCAAGGGTCTCAGAAATGGAATGGGAGTTTCTAAAGCACTAAATAAAGAAACAAGTAGGGAAGGAGATTCTATTTTGCTCTTAAGATCTTTATTCTCCCCACCAGGTGCAAACAAGGGCTGCAGAGGTGGGAGTAACTTTCAGCAGATTGTTCACAATCTGAGTGCTAAGCTCCTCAGGCAGACAAGGCAAAGATTCTCCTCTAAAGGTACTGTCAGCAAACCTCTCCAAATGGATCCACTCAAAGACAGGCCTGGGTTTCATGAGCCCCTTAACCAGGAAAGCACCGAAACGGCCAGCCTAACAGCACAGGTTTCTTTACATTCCAGAAAACGAGGTGTTCTCTGATGGTTCCCTGAAGGCTCCCCCAGCAGGAGCTCCCCTCAAAGAGTCTTTGCAGGGAGGCCTCCTGTCGAGGTGTTCATCGATTCTAAGATATTGTCCCTTGTAGGACACACCATTTTTTTCTGGAATTCCACAAACGAAAGAACCCACCGTTTTGACCAATGACATGTGATCAAATGGGAGGCGCCTGGGGGTTCCAGAATCCCTAACATGCCAATTCACATGAGCTGTAGATTCCATGAAACAGAGTGGGTAGCCCAGCTTTGCTCAGCACAAAGCTGCCCATGACGGACGGCTGACGCGGCTCCTCAGTCACTGCAACAGTCCTCACGGAGCTCTGTGTAACCCCAGCACCTGGGACCTGGGACCCTTAGCGGCATCCGAGTCTCCCGATGATCCGGTGGGTTGCTATCATCACCATGCAGCTTTTACAGATTGGGAAACTGAGGCCCAGAAAGGCTCACTAGCTAGTCAGAAACCAAACCAAAAAACCCCAAACCCATTGCCATTGGGTGGAAACGATCCTATAGGACAGAGCAGAATTGCCCTATAGGGTTTCAGAGGCTATAAATCTTTACTGGAGCACAGTGCCTCATCATTCTGCCTCGGAGCAGCTGGTAGATTCAAACCGCCAATTGCTTTGACCACTGTGGCACTAGATGCAGGGCATCAGTACTCAATCTTGTCTGTCTGGCTCCAGGCAGGATCAGCTTTGGGGATACATCTGTCTTTAGATGCAGCAGGTAACTGCCCATCCTGGACCTCCTCCCTTGGTACCTCGCCAGCCTAACTCACTGCTCTGGCAACAACAAGGCATTCTTTTTTCTTGGCCTGTGGGTGGTAGGGAATTTAATACAAGCTAAGTTGCTCCCCTGATGAAAATCAAAGACTACAGTGTCTAGTATGGATTGCACCGCAACGTAAAGGAAATAAAAATCTTCACAAGGACTAATAAATAACATCATAATAAATGGAGAAAAGATTGAGGTTGTCGTTTTCCTTAGATCCCCAAACAACAGTCATGGAAGCAGACGTCAAGAAATCAAATGAAACATTGCATTAGGCAAATATACAGTACCAGACCTCTTAAAAGTGTTCAAGAGCAAAGATACCAGTTTGAGGACTAAGGTGTACCTCAGCCATGAAAAAATCATGGTGTTTTCATCAGTCTCATATGCATGTGAAAGGTGGGCAGTGGATAAAGAAGACCATAGAACTGGTGCATTTGAATTACGGAGTTGGAGAAGACTATTGAAAATACTAAGGAATGACAGAAGAACAAACAGATCTGTGTTAGAAGTATAACCAGGATGCTCCTTACAGGCAGGATGGTGAGACTGTGTCTCTCGTATTTCAGATAGACTATCTGGAGGCACCAGTCCCTGGAGAAGGACATCATTTTTGGTAAAGTGAAGGGTCAGCGATAAAAAGGAAGACCCTCAACGACATGGTTTGGCACAGTGACAGCAGCAGGGGTTTCAAGCTTAACAACAGTGAGGATGGCTCAGGACCAGGCAGTGTTTCATTACGTTGTACGCAGGGTGGCTATGAGTCGTCACCAGCTTGACTCGAGTGCACCTAACAAGTCTCTCCTCTGCCGCTGCTCCACCACCCTTCACATGAAATGGGCCTCCCAGGTCACAACACAGACCACTACTCACTAGTGCTTGAAGCTGATTTTGTTTCACGCATCCTGACATACCTGGTCTACCACTCTCTGCAGCTGAGATGTTGACTTGCAGCTAAAGAAATGTGAATAGCCCATTTAATGAGCCAGCTATTGAGTCGAGTTTCTTCATTCACAAACTCATGGGGATGCTCTCCAGCCAGAGCAAATCAGCCCTCTGGTTCATACACAAAGACATCTCAGAATCCTATCTAGTTTTCAGCCTCCGGTTCCAAGGTTAGATATCTTTATAGGAGTTACAAATTCCAACAGCCTCACCATAGCATTCCCCCAAGTCACTTCTCATTCATTACTTTCTAGCCTCAAGTCAGAATGCGGTTTGTAAGGGACCAGCCGATTCATTATTGTAAAATTTAATAGACCAGCACAGAAACTAGTTATAAAGGGCAGCTCCAGCATCAAACTGGAATTGGAAAATCTTGATTATAGATCTTTGCCCACCACTTGCCTTAACTGGGCAACCTATTGGCATTCTCTGAGCTTCAGCTGCTTGTCTGTAAGATTCCTAATAACCAATTAAAGCATTCTGGTAGCACAATGGCTAAAGCGTTTGGTGTCCAACTGAAAGGCCAGAGGCTCGAACCCATCAATGACTCCACAGGAAAAAAGATCTGGCGCTCTGCTCCCATAAAATCTTTAGCCTAAGGTACCCTATGAGGCAGTTCAATTCTGTCGGGTAGGGTTGCCGGGAGTTGGAATCAACGTCACAACAAACCACATCGATAACCAATGAGGAGGTAGAAGGTGGGAGTTCTGTGGTAGAATCCTCACCTTAAAGGAGGACACCAACCAACACAGTTCCTATGCAGCCAACACCTGTCTAAAAGTGGAGGCTTGTGTGCTAAACAGGTTTCAGTGGAGCTTTCAGCCTAAAAAGATGAGGAAGAAAGGCCTGGTGATCTACTTCCAAAAATCAGACAATGAAAACATGGATCACAATGATTTAATCCACAAACCATCATGGGGATGGCACAAGACTGGGCATATATATGCTTTAATTATCCGAAGGATTAAAGAACAGAGAGAAAAGAATTTCAGTATAAATCAAGCATCCTGTGTAGTCACCTGAATAAAATTCATCATGCTGAGATTGAAGAAAACATTAAAACTGGCTACGTGATGGGAAAACTGCTCGGAAGTTATTACTTAGCCTCCTTTGAAAGGTCATTCCAAAGCGAATACTTACTCCCACTACTGAGGGAAATGCACAAAAGGGTCCCCGTGGGACAGAAAAACCACCTGAATAGCAGAGGGATGCTCTTTGTTTGAGAGGAGAGTCACATGGAGTTGTATAAAAATAACAAACATTTTAAGGATTTTCAAATATATCAGCAAACAGATGGGGCATGAGTTCATTTTTAGATATGAGACAGACTTTGAACAGAGAGGGGAAGTAGGTTCCAACCTCAGAGAACAACTACAGAATGAGGAGTCAGCTAGAACAGAAAACTTAAGGGCACCCTAAGCTTCTAAGTTGAGTCCTGGTGTGGCGCTGTGGGCTAATGCATCAGACTGCAAAGTCGTTTGAACTGCAAGATCGATGTTTCAGGCTTACCAGCTGCTCCTTAGAAACCCTATGCAGGGTCACTGCGGGTCGGAATCGACTTGACGGCACTTAACAACAACAACAATCTTGTAAATAAGACTCCTGGTGTGGTGCTGTAGGATCAGGACTGCTAACTACAGGTTGGTGGTTAAAACCCACCGGCCGCCCCTTGGAAACCCTAATCCGAGTTGCTATGAGTCCGAACTGACTAGAAAGCACTTTACAACAACAATCTTCTAAGTGCTGGGATCTTAGATTCATAGAGAAGGTGCCACCGTGTGACATCATCTTGCAATGGTCCACTAACCCTCACTAGTCCACCTTCTGTCTGTGACTTTAAAGTCCCACCCTCCCTGGACCATCCAGATGGAGACCAGGTTGGTACAGCTGCAGCAGAGTCACCCCTGACTCATGGTAACCCCATGCACATGGAACAAAACACTGCCCAGTCCTGTGCTGACCCCATCACCGGCTGCGTTTCCATGGACTGATTTTCAGAAATAAATCGTCAGAGCTTTCTTCATAGTTCTTCATCTGAATGCTCTGCTGAACTCTATTCATAGCAACTTCCACTGATGGGGGTTGGTGGCTGTGCATGAGGTAGATTGCCGGCTATATTACATGAAAGGCAAACTTCTACCACTGAAATACCTCTGTCCCGATCCAGAGCCCACTGTGTCTTGTGTTTTTAAATACTTGGATTATTTGTTGAATGTCCACCCCTCTGCTAAAATCTACATTCTGTGAGTGTGGGGACCTTTTTCCTCTTCTGGGTCTCTTATAGAATATGACAGAATGGGAGCTTGGTAAGTAACGGTCAACTTCCTGAAGAGTCAAATCCATTCAAAGTAACTAACTTGATAAAATCTTGACAGCAGAAAAAAGGGGAACTGACCATGAATTTATCACCACGTTCTGTGGCTACAGAGCAGGGATTGGGAACCTTTTTTCTGCCAAGGGCCATTTGGATAGTTATAGCATCATTCACAGGAAATACAAAAATAGCAACTTAAAAATTAGCCTGCTCTATAATGTGATGGCTGGACCTGTGATCACGTTCCCCGCCCCTGGTCTAGAGGGTGGTCCTACCAATGCTGGTATAGTCCAGGTGGCACAGGGGACTGAGCATCTGGACTGCTAACTGAAAGGTCAGTGGTTGGAACCCAGCAAAAGATGTCAGCCTTGGCAACCCTATGGGGCAATTCTACTCTGTCCTAAGGGATCACAATGGGTCAGAATCAATTTGATGGAAGGTTTGGTTTGGCTTTGGTACATGCTATACTTTGGAGTCCTGGTGTGGTGCTGTGGGTGGTTCAAGCTCTATCAGCTGCTCCTTAGAAACCCTGTACAGGGTCGCAATGGGTCAGAATCGACTCGACGGCACTTCACAACAACCACAAATACTTCGGGGTTAAAAAAAAAAACAAAAAAACTACCTCTAAAAACCATGGGTCGGAACTTATCTTTAGCTATTTTTGTTCACCTCATCAGTAACTGGGGCTCATCAATCAGCCACAGACATGGCTATTTAGAAGACAGTGGCTTCTCTCTGGCATTTTAGAACTCAGTGTTTCTGGTGTCTCATGAGGAAAAAAATAACAGCTTTCAGTAAGGAATCTTTTTAATACATCTTGGGAGGAGGGAAAAACCAAGACTCTTATTTAGAACACACGCACATAGCACCCAAGTTCTTTCTGGGTGTGATTTAGGAAAGCCATCAGCAGCAGAATGCTATTGCACTAATTTAGGGATTTCCATGGCATGTGAGTGGGATGACAAACAAAACAAAACAAAAATCCAAAAAACAAAACTTTATTTTACTTTTAGAAATGGCAACGCTGATTCTCTCATTTCTGCCGATGCTAATAGGGTCCTTAAGGTCAAATGCATGAAAAGCTTTCTTGTCAAAGTGATGAAAAACGGTGCTTCTTGCCAAAAAGAACATCAGCAAGAGTGTATGTGCACCACAACTTGTCAAATCCTTTGACAAAGATGCAGATAGGCTTGGCGCTCTGTTTTCCTACTGCAGGTTTCCACAGACCTCAGCCAGGCGGGATGAATCTCAGAATGTTGAGTGAGCCACTGAAGAAAGATGCATTCTAGAAGGTATTTGGCCAGAGCAGAACGGTAAGTAGTGAGACTAAAGCACTATCATCTTCTCACCTATAAAAGGTGGGCAAAATGGGATCTAATTTATTAGAGTTGTTAGGAGGTTGAAGGGGATCAGAGACAAGAGAATGCAAAATGCTCAGCACAAGACCTCAGCGCTGAGGTCCTTAACTAAGGCCAGTTCTTGCTGACAGCAGTAGCAACAATTCTTCTTACCACCATTGAGACAGCGTGCTTCCTTCCCTTCATCTTCTCCTTCTGTTCGTGGCCTGGTTTCAATGAAATAACTGGCTCTGGGAGAATGTGGTGGTCCTCACTTAAAGTGTTTTAGCCCACTTGCTTCCTCTCTCTCTTTAAAAAGACAAGAAACAAAGCCCAGTGGCCATCAAGTCACCGTTAGTAACTCACGATGACTCCATGTGTGTCAAAGTGGAACTGTGCTCCCCAGGGTCCCCAATGGCTAGTTTTTCAGAAAAAGATCATTAGATCTTCCTTCTGAGACATCACTGGGTGGAACTCGAGCTTCCAACCTTCTGGTTAGTAGGTGCACTGCCCAGTGACTGACTGTACATCCAGAAAAAAGCCTGATCCTTGCTAGCTGACTTGGGCTCACACTGTGTCCCAGAAAAGTCAAATGGAAGTGCTGGAGCTACCTCTGGTAGGAGACAACCCCTTCAATTTGCCTACAGGGCTGTTTTGCTATTAGAGAAACAGAAAAAAAAAAAAAAATGCATGCCTGAGGAGTCTCACTGGCAAACAAAAACAGGGTCCTGGGGTAGGTCAGCAGATCCCTCCACCCACCTCCTACCGACCACACACCATGAAGAGCAAAGAGAAGGGGAGCCTGCTCAGAACCAGGCTGCCTCAGCATCCCGGCTCCCTGAGCCCTGTTCTCCCAGGATTCCTAGGGACTTGGGAAGTTTCTATTTTTCCACCCTCCCACCCCCAACAGCCTGAAGAATATGCAACACAGTAGCACTGCATCTAGAATCAAGTGTAGAGTTGTAAAATTGCTGATTTATTTATTCCTGGTGTCCAAATATGAAGAGAACCTGCTAAAAAGATATTTATAGACATGACTCAGTTCTTAGAGAGAACCACCAGATGAAGAATTTTCAGAAAACGCAACAGAAACACGGAGGGAGCCGAGTTCACCTATGTGGGTTCCGGCTGTCTAAGGCAATTTCTTCCCAGTTTGGTTAATCTAGTCAAAGCCAAAATACAGAGAGAATGTGTGAGTTGCCCACCTGCTTCTGAGACTCAAGACATCTTGAATCAAGTTTCCGGGGGGGGGGGGGGGGGGGGGTTCTCTTCCTAAATTCTGCTGTGGGGACTGCTGAGCAGATGGGCCCTCTTGCCCCGATGTTGCCTCTGCACACGCCCACAGACGCAGCAGCAAAAAAACAATCCCCTAGTGAACTGTTTCCAAACTCAGATTTCCTATGAGAAATGACCGTGTTCTAGTAACCCACTGCTGACAAGTCCACTCTGACTCGCAGTGGCCCTACAGCACACACCCCGCAGGGTTCCCAAGGCTGTCACATGCACAAATGCAGACTGCCACAGCTTTCTCCCATGGTAGGTTCAAGCCACCGGTCTTGCAGTTACCAGTTGAGTGCTAAACCAGTGCCATGAAGACTCCTCCCTTTAAAAATAAACACTAAAAGCATTTCTAAATTACGTCTTCCCCAATGCTCAGAAGATTTATGAATAGGATTTTTTTTTTTTTTTTTTTTTTTTCAATTTCATCTAGTAGCTTTTAAGCAGAGTGTTATTCAGTTTTTTTGCATTCAAGGAAAAATAACTGAATGGTCTTAACAACTGGACTGCAAGGTCGGTCTGAACTTCAAGGTTGGTGGTTCAAACTCACCTACAACTCCTTGGAAACCCTATACAGGGTCACTATGAGTTGGCACAACTCAGTGGTACTTAACAACACAAAGAACAAGGTTTAAAAAATATAAACATTCATAGATCTTTGTTTGTTTGTTTTTCTGTATAGAGTCTGTGCCCCCGCAGTACATTCTTGAGGGACCTCCTCTTCTCTACCCCTGTTATCACCACACCACTCCCCTTCATCTGGACCCCACATTTCTTCCCTCCTGCATTCATATTTCTAACTCCTCACTCTCTATTGATTAGTTTTCACACACCTTTAAAGATATTCAGCTCTTTCATAGGGGGCCAGGGGGCCGGGATGACATTCACTTGTTCCTATCCACTCTAAGGACCTTCTTTTTCCTTCCATCTCTCATCATGGTTCTCAGATCCCTTACACTCTGACTTCTAACTCATCCCACAGCTCAACTGCTCTGTTGTTAGGAGCCGTTGAGTCAGTTCTAAATCATTCTGAGCCTATGCACAACATAAGGAAACATTGCCTGGTTCTGTGCCATTCTCATAACTGTTACGCTTGAGCCCACTGCTGCTGCCACTGTGCCAATCCAGCACGTTTGGTATCTTCCTCTTTTTCGCTAACCCTCCATTTAATCAAGCATGATGTTCTTCTCCAAAGAGAACATATCCAAAGTAGGATGTCCTTCTTCTAAAAACATGACCAAAGTACTAGAGACGAAATCTGACCATCCTGGCTGCTATAAGGAGCACTCGGGCTGCACCGATTCCAACACAGATCTGTTTGTTCCTCTGGCAGTCCATGGTACTTTCAATATTCTTCACCAACACCATAACTCAAATACATCAATTCGTCTACAGTCTTCCTTATTCATTGTCCAACTTTCACAGGCATATGAGATGATTGAAAATACCAGGATCTGGGTCAGGTACACCTTATTCCTCAAATGGATACCTTTATTCTTTTTTTCTTTTTATGTTTTATTGTGAATTATGTGATCGTTTACATGGGAGAACATCATTAACTTTACATTCATCCTATAGTATGATACCTTTACTCTTGAATACTTTAAAGCGTTCTTGTGCAACTGTTGTGGCATTTTTACTAATATACCCAGGGAGGGACTGGGGCAAACAGTTAATGTCCTTGGCTACTAACCAAAAAGTTGGAGGTTCAAATCTGTCCAGAAGTGCCTTGAAAGAAAAGTCTGGTGATCTTCTCGTGACATATCGGCCATTGGAAACCCTCTGAAACACAGAGCTGCTCTGACATGTAATCACCATGAGTCAGTGTCAGCTCGATGGCAACTGGTATGGTCATTAGCGGTCATTTTTCCTCCTTTAGCGTTTACTCAGTTCTCAATTGCCTCTGACTTGGATGACACTGTCTCAAAGATATAAAAGGAAAAACCTCTCTTTCCTTGGTTTCCATGGTAGCATGTTCTGTTGATGTGCCTCCTATTTCCCCAGCTATTCATTGTCTGTGTCTTTCTTGGATTCCTCATTGTCCTCCCACCAATTCACAGGGGTATTCCCCAATGTGCCATGCTAGTCTCCATATTCCTACTTCCACGTCTGCTCCATTCACAGGATTCCACCATCCACGCTCTCTGTGGATGCCCCCAAGGAGACTTCTAGACTTCTCCTCCCTACCTACCCCACATCTGGTCCACAGCTACATGTCTGAGTCTCAATGTGATCAATGCTACTAATAAGGAGTCCTGGTGCAGTGCTGTGGGATAAGCACTAGACTGGCAACTGCAAGGTTGGAGATTCAAGCCCATCAGTCTTTCCTTGGAAACCCTATGCAACAGGGGTGGGGAATCTTTTATCTACCAAAATTTATAGCACCATTCATTAAAAATGACCTGCTATATTTGGTCACACATTTAATGCGATGGTTGGAACTGCAGTTGCCTTGGCAGGCCCAGAGCACATGATCTCCAGGGCCTTCTACGGTCCACAGGCTAGACTTTTCCACCCTTGTTAGACAAGCTCGCTATAAGCTGTAACGGATTCAACAGCATTGAACAACAACAATAGTAATAAAAGCACTATCTTTTCTACGAAGCGATTTCTATGTGCCAGGCACTGTGGTAGTTCACAGGTTTTACCTCAGTTAGAGTCCTAATGGCCCGGAGACACTGAGAGGTGACTTTCTTCTAGACTGCACAGCCTATAACTAGCAGAGCTGGGCCTTGAACCTCAGCCATCTGTGTCCAGAGCTCCATCTGCCTCCTTTTGAAGAATGCTAATGATGTCCCCCTACTGAGTCCGTTATTCCCAGCCTCCAGAAGTCACCCCTATGAGAACCATCCCTCCAGCCCCGGGATATATTCATTCCCTCTTTCTTTCCCTTTGCTATTCAATTCTTGAACAAATCCAGATGACTTTTCCTGTGTAATACTAGAATCTCTGGCACCGCCACCCCCCACACACACACACACTTTTCCACTGCCAGTCACCCCATCCTGCCAGCCTCCTTGCCCCCTGCACCACCAGCACACTTGCTTCCAATATCCCACTGCCATTCATAAGGTTTTCGGTGGCTAGACATTCACAAGTGTTCCTTACTCTGTCTTTGTCGGGAAGCTCCGCTCAACCCTGCCCACCATGGTGACCCGGCTGGTATTTAAAATACTAATGGCGGAGCTTCCTGCATCACAGCTACATGCAAGTCACCACAGTGTGACAAAGTGACACACAAGTGGTCACAGCTAGCAAGCAGCACCGCCTAAATGTGAGCACAAACAAACTGACTCCAAAGTCTGTGTTCTTGCTTGTCAATATCAGGGTCTCCCTATTAGCAAAGCAGCAGCTTCCTATGGTCAAAGCAAAAGGGAATTCTGAAAATGCCAGTGCAGACTATGGAAACAGAGAGGTTGGCTAAAACACCACCAGCCAGAGCATCGGCAGCAGCTGGGCTGACTCAAGAGCCCACCTGCTTCTGGTCTCCCCTGAACATGGTAGACAGGACCCATAGGGCCAGCCAGGTCGATGGGAAGTGTACCATTAGCATGTCATCAGTGACAGCCATGATTTCCTTCTATTCAGGTTTCTCTTAGTACACGGATCTCACTGCAATGGCTTAACAAGGCACCACAAACTTCATTTGAAAAGCCACATAATTAAGTCTTGTAAAGGCAGGGAGGGCCTTCCACTCACATACCTCCATGGAGCTGAATTTGAAGCCATGACGCCAAACTGGAGGATTTGAGAGAAATGCTCCAAGCAAGAGCTTGTGGGCTCAGTCAGAGTTCAGGCTTCCTGAAGGCCAAACTGTTGCAACCAAGGCCACCTGGACACTCACATGTTGAGAAATAAAAACAGCCAAGTCATGGTTTCCCTTGCCTACCATTGTGAAATAGACAGGAATAGCTAGAAACTTCACTACAGAAAGCTTGTAAATCCGTCTTCAGCCTACAATTGATTGGAATACCTTAAAGGGGGCTGAAAGTTGCCCAGTGAAAGAGGCTTCCTGTGGAGCCTTTACTTTGCACAAGACCATAGGTGGAATCCAGAACCTCATCCAA
Organism: Chrysochloris asiatica; assembly: GCF_000296735.1. Taxonomy (NCBI): domain Eukaryota; kingdom Metazoa; phylum Chordata; class Mammalia; order Afrosoricida; family Chrysochloridae; genus Chrysochloris; species Chrysochloris asiatica. The sequence continues at coordinate 37,688,164 of NW_006408525.1, forward strand.
AATTGTCTGAGGTAGGAAATTTCCACTGGAAAGGATGAGCAGACCAGCCTGGAGCCGCCAGAAGAACAGCAGATACTTCGTGAAAGAAAGACCAGCAGGAAAAATCCAAAACAATAACAGCAGTCTGATTGATTACTACAATAACAAGTAAGCTGTTCACCCGGGAGCCATCAAGGCAAGTGATCAGGATCCCTCAGAGCAAACTTACTTCCAAGACTAAGATTCAAGGGGTATACACAAACAGGCATGTGGTCTGTCTGGTGACCAAGTTGGTCACCCATAAGGGGAAGTGGTGGGGGGGGAGTGGGGGAGAGCGGGGAGGACAGCAATGAAGTTGTGAGCTAAGTCCGACCACATTCAATAGACTCCTGTGAACCCAGGTAGAGACCCGGTTGGCCAGCAGTATGGCAAGACCTGGGGACTCCTGGGCCCAGAGGCAGTGACATGACCACAGACGACTAGAGTGGAGAGTGAAGCGTCCAGCTGATATGAAGTGAGGGGAGATGCACAAGAACACCCATACTTTCAGATAGTACCCATGTGACCTGGCTTTGATGGCTGGATGATCAGAACTCAAATAGAAGAAGAAAGAAGAGGGGGGGAAAAGAGTAACCTGCTACAATCTGATGAACTTTATTTATACTTATGGATGTAATAGCTCAACAAAGGGAATAAATCTTTACAGCAAGGATCACTCCCAGCCCCTCGATACACAGGGTTGACAGGGATGGGCAACTTAGACATTGGCTACCCAAAATGGGGAGTTCTGGTGTGGCACTGTGGGCTAATGTGTCAGACTGCAAAGTTGTTTGAACTGCAAAGTCAGTGGTTCAAGCTCACCAGCTGCTACTTGGAAACCCTATACAGGGTCGCTATGGGTCAGAATC
>NW_006408525.1:37690540-37699809 GCF_000296735.1 Chrysochloris asiatica
ATTTGCCTAATTCAATACGTCATTTGATTTCTTGACTGCTGCTTCCATGAGTGTTGATGGTTGATCCAAGATGAAGGAAGTCCTTGACAACTTCAATCCTAGGCCCATATAGCTACAGCATAGGAAACTCTATGGGACAGTTCTACTCTAACACATGAGGTCACTATGAGTCAAAATCAACTCAACAAGCACACAGCAACAGTCCCTGGGTGGTACATACTGGGATCACTCCCAACTTCTAACTGAAAAGTCAGAGGTTTAAGTCCACCCAGAGACACCTCAGAAGAAAGACCTGGCAATGTACTTCCAAAATATCAAATATTTAAAACTCTCAAGAACACAGCTCTACTCTCACTCTCAAGACTCAGGGCTGACTCAAGGGCAACCGGCGGGAAGATCCTCAGGGAAGCTCTAAGCAAACCTGGGGCCAGGCCTCCCCATGGGACGCTCAGCCAGATATCTCAGCCATTCTCCCCGGGTGTCATCCATGTGAAACACAGGGTGAACCAGGGGAATAGAGGACCTCAGACAAGCCTTCCCTGATCCTCAGCACTTCTGTGCTTAAAACCAGCAAACAACGTCACTTGGGCTTTTCAGAGCAAGGAAACCAGAAGAGGGAGAGTCTGGCAGTAACTCAGCAAGGAAGGAGGCTGCTGTGGACCAGGTCTGTGGGAGACAATTTCATTATAGCATGCCTCCAAGGCCCCACAAGAGGGTTGAGGTGTTTCCTCAAGGGCATGCACTCTTGGGATTTACACAAACCTCCCGAAATCACACTGTTATTGGAACACTTAATCTCTAAAGTTCTCTTTGCTTACAAAAAAAAAAGCACAGTAAGGCAGTAATTACAGATCCAAATTGAAAACCAAACCAAGCCAATTGCTGCTGAATTAATTCTGACTCACAGAAGACAGGTATATTAGAGAGTAGAGCTGTGGTACATAGGGTTCCTTGGCTGTTATCTTTATGAATGCAGATCGCCAGGTCTTTCTTCCTTGGCACCTCTGAGTGGGTTCAAACTGCCATTCTTCAGGTTATTACAGGCAGTTCCCGGGTTATGAAGGAGATCAATTCCTATATGTGTCTTTAAATCAAATTTGTGGCTAAGTTGGAACAGGTGTATACAGTTCTTACTTAGTCTTACTTTAGAGTAAGAAAAGGCCTGAAGGCTTTTCAATGATTCAAAAGCTTCAGGAACAGCAAGTGAAGGTGACTGTAATTAATTTGTTGCAAGTAGGGGTTGGTTCTATCCTTTCAAAATGAGGGCAAATTTACATACTATTAAAGGGCAAGTAGGAGTTGTTCCTAAGTCAGAAGTTGGTATCCCAGAAACTGCCTGTAGTCAAATGCAAACCATTTGTACATCTAGGGATGTAATCAGCCATTGATACTGCCGTTAGTTGCTGTGATGCCAATTTCAACTCAAGGTGACGCCATGTGACGCCATGTGACGCCATGTGACGCCATGTGACGCCATGTGACGCCATGTGTGCAGAGGAATGTGCTCCATAGGGTTTTCTTGGCTATGATCTTTCTGGGACTCTGGGTCATTCCACAGCATCACTGGTTAGTGGTGGTGGTTATGTGCCATGGAGTTGGTTCCAACTCATAGCGACCCTGTATAATAGTGTTTCTGAGGCTGTAAATCTTTATGGGAACCGAAAACCTCATCTTTCTCCCACAGAACAGCTGGTAGTTTTGAACTGCTGACCTTGTGGTTTACAGCCCGATTCGTAATCACTACGCTACCAGAGCTCCTTCAGGTTAGTAGTAGAGAGGAAACCCTTTGTGCTATCCAGGGATCTGTTTCCAAATTGTTGTTGCTAAGTACCATTGAGTCAGTTCTGACCCATAGAGGGTTTCCAAGGAGCAACTGGTAGGTTTGAACTGCCAACCTTGTGGTTAGCAGCCCAGTGCTTATCCTATAGTCCCTCACTAGGACTCCAAATTAAGAGGCAAAAATTCTTCAAGCCGGTCCCAGAGCCTGGCTGTTTTCAGGGCTACCTCCTGCCCTGGCTGACTTTCATTCCTAACCTTCCTTATTTCACACCTGCCTGGTCTATCCCGCTGTCCTCTCACCTCCTTGAATGCAGTGCTTGTAATGGGGGTGAGGGCTTCATGGATATGGACAGCCTGTGCTCTTAGATGCAAAATGGGGCCTCCTGGCCAGTACTTCTTTCAATCAGCCAACACCAGCTGCACACCTGCACACCTACTACTTGTAAAGTGCTAGAGATCCACAAAGACAAGGCACAGCCCTGGCTTCACACTAAGGTCTGGCGGAGTTACTAAGACCAGGTTCTAGTTCTGACCAGCTACGGATCCAGAGAAGCCACGTGTCCTAGCTCAGCCTTAGTCTTCTCCAGTACTTGAAGTAAATGAAAACTGGAGCCCAGCAAATGAAGTTGATCCCAGAGAGTCTTTCCTGCAGCTTTGTCTAAAAAGGCCCCATAAAATGGTGTTCCTGGGGATAGGAGAGGAAAAGACTGGTCTGTAGTCATGGTAACAAGACACCACCAGCCTAAGTGATCAATGCCAGCTCAGCACCAGTACACATGCTCCTGACAGCTCCACTTTTCTCACAGGCCAATCCACAAGCTGGCCGCATCTGCACAGCTAACGTGAAGCCATCCCTGAATGTGATGCTTCCTCAAACCCGATATAGGATCGGCTCCTCCTGGGACTCAGAGAAAACAATGCTGGGACGTACTCACGTGACAACTACATGCATCCTGTTCCACATGCTGAGTGTTGGTCTGTCCCGTGAACATGACTCCTGCGTTACTGAGTACACGCAGCCTCAACATGGAACGAAGACCGTGGACTTGAAAGTACTTCAGAGATGCTGAGTAGTGAGTAGCTACAAAAATGACAGCAGGCGAGATGAAGCTGTCATTTTATAGACATGAGGTCTATAAAAGCTGAGAAGCAACTCTTCTTGGTGAGGGGCAAACTCCTGTCCATGTCACAAGGGTATTACCTTGGTGATTACAAGTCAGACTGATGGCTGTCATCCAGAACCCACACACTGAGTCCTGAATCCCTGGTGTAAGAAGGAATTGAGGTATAACAGGTACCTGTCAACTCTGGGTACCAAATACATAGAGAACTGTGCTCTACGGGGTTTCAATGGCTGGTTTTTCAGGAGAAGATCACCAGGCCTTTCTTCCAAAGTACATCTGTTGTTGTTGTTAGGTACCATCGAGTTGCTATCAACTTATAGTAACCCTACATACAACAGAACGAAACACTGTCCAATCCCGGGCCAACTGATGTTGCCAAGTGAGCCCACTGATGTTGCCACTTGGCCAATCCATCTTGCTGGGGGTCTTCCTCTTTTTCTCTGACCCTCCACCTTACCAAACATGATATCCTTCTCCAGCAACTGGTCCCTCTTGACAACATGTCTGAAGTATGAGAGACAAAGTTTGGCCATCCTGGCCTCTAAGGAGCACTCTGGCTGCACTTCTTCTGGCAGCCCATGGCCGTTTCAATAGGTAGAGTCAAATGTCCAACCTTTCAGTTTCCCTCCAAGCACATTAGCCATTTATAGCGCTCAGGGACTCCACTGCAATTTAGGGGGTCGGGGGAAGTCATTAATGAAAATGTGAAGAAGCTGGAGCTTAGAGGGTAAGGTCTCCCCTACCCAGAGCAAAGCATTCTCTGCAGGCCAAGACTAAATTTCTGCAAAATATTTTTGATGTAATGAATTTTTGTTATGACCAGCTTGGATCTAGGACCACAAGAAACAAAGAAAACCTGCAGGAACCTTTTCTGAAGGACCCTGTCTGCTCCATCAAGAAGAATATAAAAAGATCCGCGCTTTCAAAGGAAAGGAAAAAAGTCATAAAATACATTCATTTCCATGACTATTGTCCAGCACAGCTGCACTGAACTAATTTGCATTTGCTATTAAGTGGCATTTGCACTTGCTATTAATAAATATGAATAAGGAGCACTGGTGACACTGTGGGTAAGCACTGCACTATTAACTGAAAGGTCAGCAGTTCGAACCCACCAGCTGCTCCACGGGAGAACGATTGATCCATAAAGACTGCAGCCTTGGAAACCCGATGAGGCAGTCCTACTCCATCCGACAGGGTTGTTATGACTTGGAATCAATTTGATGACCAAAACCACTGCCGTCTATTCAAGTCCAACTCATGGGGACCCTATAGACAGAGGAGAACTGCCCTCAGGGTTTCCAAAACTATAAATCTTTACAGAAGCCACTGCTCCCTCAGAGCAGTTGGTGGGTTCAAACCACTGAGTTTTTGGTTTGCAACCTAGTGCTTACACCACTGTGCTACCAGGATTCCTTAATATGAATACTGCAGCACACAAAGCAGGTGAAAGACCCACATGGCGCTGCGTGTTAATGTGCTGGACCGCAAGGTCGGTGGTTCAAGTTCACCAGCTACTCCTCGGAATCCCTATACATGGTCTCTGCAAGTTGGAACTGACTCAACAGCACTTAACAACAACAAAAGAATAGAAAAAAGTAAACCAAACAGCCCAAGGAGGAGTGGTAGCCTCAAATCCAATGCTATTTCCCCCTCCCAACAAAAAGACAGTAAATTAATGATGAGAAGAAACCAAATATTCTGAAAGCTAATCATTAGAGGTGCACAAACGGGAATGAATTTTCCAGTGTTGACGGGGATTTTCTTAGAAACTTGAGACCCAAACCCTGTTTCCACAAAGAAATGTCACCCTATGAAGGAACTGTTCCACTTCCCTGTGGGTCTCATGATTTCCTTGGGATGCCCTCCTTCCTTCAGCAAGCTAGATGTTCCCTCTCTGTGGGAAGAGGAATGGATGACTGCAAAGAACAGACGCAATCAGTAGTCATCGGCAGTGCTGCTGGCAGCCTGGATTTCAATGAACCATGTCCAGCTCGAAGCCCAGCCATGCGGCCAATTCCTTGTGCCCCAGGAAGTCTCCTGAAGAGACTTCCCTCACTGCCCATCTGTGTGGGCACTGAGGAAATAAAAGCAATGGCAGACTAGGTACTATCGAGTCAATTCTGACATACGGTGACCCCCACGTGAACTTTGCTCCATAGGGTTTTCAATGGCTGAGTTTTCACCAGGCCTTTTTTCTGAGGTGCCTCAAAGTGGAATGAAAGCTTCCACCTCATGGTTAACACATTAAATGTTTGTACTAAATTAACCTTGTTTCTCTGAGTCTCTCCCACATGCAAACCTGGGACTGGTCCTAATTCAGAACAGGGCACTGCAGGGACTGGCTCCACACACTCCTGAGATCCCCTCTGCCCAAGACTCAGATCCCACAACTCATGGAGGCTGCTCCTGGAAGAGCCAGGTAGGAGGACGTTAGCGTCCCGTGAGCCCAGAGCAGCTCCTGAGCTGAGGTAGTCCTCTGCAGTGGGGACCTGAGGGGAAGCAGGGAATCTGCTGGAGGAGTCTTTGGGTAGTACAAATGGTTAACTTGTGTGACTGCTATCTGAAAGGTTGGAGGTTCAAATCTAACCAGAGGCACCTCAGAAGAAAAGTATGGCAACCAATTTGTTCAAATTTAGCCCTTGAAAACTTGAGGCAGAACTCCCTTCTACTCTGATACATTTGAGGTCAAATGAGTCAAAACCAACTCAATAGCAACTGGTTTGGGGTTTGCTTTGTTGCGGTCTGCTGTAAGATTGTAGTCACACCTGGAGCATCTGCTGCTGGCTGGGTACCACCCTCTGGCCTATATGCAGTACTGCCAGGAAGCCCAGGGGCTCGAGGCACTTGTACAGAAAAACCCAACCAAACCCATGCCATCGAGTGAATTCTGACTCATAACAACCGTCTAAGACTTCTGAGACTAAATCTTTACAGGGCCAGACAGCCTCATCTTTCTTTCAAAGAGCAGCCGGTGGGTTTGAACCACCAACCTTGCTGTGACCAGCCCAATGGCTAACCCACAGCACTACCAGGGTTCCTTGTCTTAGAGAAAGGCACAGTGTTTTCTCTCTATGCAAGAATCCACCCAGAGTCTGAATAGGAACTTTGATAGCAAATAGAGGTGCCTGGGAGGGGAGGGGGGCTGACTGGCTCCCAGTAGGGCCGAGAATTGCTTAGCAAGAGAATTGCTTAGCAAGTTGTGCAGACAAAGAAGACAGAACTTTTCTCCGGAACCACCCAAATACAGTGACTCTGAGCTTCACACTCTGGGGCCCTGCCCGAAGGCAGCGTATTCTGTTACACAGACCCAAGAGATGCCAGCCACAAAGACAAGTATGTACTTTTAGCCACAACTCCCAAATCTGTCAGGAATAAAGGTTTCATTTAAAAAAATATCTTAAGGTAATCTGAAAACAGCCAGATGCAATGCAAACTCCCCCTCAAAAGCCCCGTAGTAGCTTCCCCCACCCCATCCTCACAGCATGACGCAGGAATCCTGCTACACAAGGCACAACACAACAGCATGACCTCAATCCTCTATGAAGATAGAATCCACTAGGACTTCTGCCTAGCTTCAGGGTCCCAACAGCACAATCAGGACTGTGACCCACCTCAAGCCTCTCTAAGTCCCTTCATCTCAAGTGCTGTCGTTCTGGGAGGAGGACCACAGAAAGCACCTTCTCAGTGAGAGAGAGCCCTTTGTCCATACCCTAAGGCACCAATCTCAGAAGCTGCCCCTTAACAATGGGAGCTGGGAATTTCAGTAAAACTGCCAACCTGCATGCTTACATGCACAGCTACACTCTGAGTTCCTGGTGAGTTCTGCCTGGCTTGTCACTCCAGGGCTCACAGAAGCAAACCCCAACTAGCTAGCCGATGCCTCTAAAGATGGTAGAGAGACAAGCTGGGATGAGGGCCTTGAGGGAGGAGGGAAGGTCTTAGATACAGGGTGACTTTCCTCCAAGGAGCCCTGGGGTGGAAATGTTGGTAGTTTGAACCCACCTGGTGGCTCCTTGGGGTAACACCTGGTGATCTCTCCAGTAAAGATGACAGACTAGACAGTCCCATGGGGCAGTCCTACTCCATCACCGGGGTTCCTATGAGGCAATCAGCAACTGGACAGCACTTAACAACACCTTTCCTCCATAAACATAATCAGCAGCTAGACCTTAGGTAAGAAACTGAAACCTCAAATCCCACATCTGGACAACAACTGAAATCGAATGCAACCATGGCTAAGACCTCTCTCTCCCCGGCCCTAACGTTCTTTGCAATGTTCATGCCTCCCATGACTTACCATTACCCACCGGCTCTTCAATGATACCCACTAATCAAACCACAGTCGGGTGGAAGGTCCTTATTTCTTAAGGCCGTAATGACATGAATTGGGGTTCTGTTTCTAGAAATACATTTCATACATTAAATGGAACCAAGTTGATTATGGGGAAAAAAATGAAAAGAAAGTAAAACCCAATCAGTGCATTCACACACATTTATTAGGGTCATAAGACCAAGCAGTATTGAAGCTGGGTTGTCAGGTTTCATTAGGAAGGATGTTTCCACTGCATGAAGGGTCCCTGGTGACACTGTGATTGAGCATTCAGCTGGCTAACCAAAGGGTCGGTAGTTCAAACCCACCACCAGTGCAATAGGAGAAAGATGAGACTGTATGCTTCTGTAATGATTGCTGCTGTTGTTAAGAGCTGTAGAGTCAGTTCTGACTCATAGCGACCCTGTATAGGGTTTCCGAGGAGCGGCTGTTGAGTTTCAACTGTCAGCTTTGAGGTTGAGTCCTTCTCCTACGGCACCACACCAGAGCAGTTCCACTCTGTTCTGTAGGATCACTATAAGCTGGAATTGAATTGACGGCAGTGGGTTTGTGTTTTGTGTTTTGTTATGAAGCTAGAATGATTGAGGCATCTTAAAGCTGAGGTCCTATAGAATGTGGAGTAGAGAGACATTCAATCAAAACACATTAAATCAAAGTCAAACACCCAAGAAGCCTTCCTCTTCAAAGTTTCTGGTCTAACTTTTCTGAAACACTTGTCTTGCTTTTCAAAAAAAAAATGTCTTTTGTAGCTCCCTCTGAATTCTAATGTGATACTTTTTTACCCCTGAAATGATCAAATAAATCATCCTTGGCAAATGCTGTCTTCCTTTGACATCTCATCTCATCTATTCATTAGTGTTTTGAAGATAGCTCAATGCCTCAGCTAAAATCACTGTTTCATGCAAAGGCCTACGGATTCACCTTCTCTGAGCATACATTCCTGCCACCAACTCAATCTTTAGGATTTCTTTATCCCAGAGCACTGGTGTCAGCAGGCCCAGGGCAGTGTCAGCCACAGGCAGTGGGGTCCATTGAAGCCAGTACATGAGTTGGGCCAATACTGGGTGATGGAGAGGGTCATATAAAACCAGAAGATCACAAAAGTAAAGGGTCATAAGTCAAACAGCCATAAACCAAGGGACTCGTGTACAACAGGACTCTTTGCACACTACCCTGGTGTCAAGGAATTCAAGAGGAACTATCCATGCTAGAAAAACATATTATTTCCCAATATCCAGATTTTATATTGTAATTCACAACAATAAGCCATTCTTCCCCCTCTTTTTAAACTCTGACATCTGGCCCCTGATCTTCACCACTATATTGAAATCTCAATCAATTTGCATATGGTATTATTGACTGCTCGTGCTTGGAAACTTTCCTACTTGGTCTCAGAGGTGTGCAACTGAATCCCAAATGAACATCTTCAGTCCTGAATGCACATCTGTACTCCAAAGACAGTCGACACAACAATCTCCAATTATATGTACACAATGAGACGAGCATCTTTGAATAAATCAGACACTTTGGCTGTAAAGAAATAGAAAACCCAGCTCAAAAATGGCTTCAACCAGAGGCTGGCAAACTTTGTTTCTGAAGAGAAAAAATATTGTTGTTAGGTGCCGTCAAGTCAGTTCCAACTCATAGCAAAAGAACGAAAGGCCACCTGTGCACAAGAGAACGAAAGGCCACCTGTGCACAAGAGAACGAAAGGCCACCTGTGCACAAGAGAACGAAAGGCTACCTGTGCACAACAGAACGAAAGGCTACCTGTGCACAACAGAACGAAAGGCCACCTGTGCACAAGAGAATGAAAGGCCACCTGTGCACAACAGAACGAAAGGCCACCTGTGCACAAGAGAATGAAAGGCCAAATGTGCACAAGAGAATGAAAGGCCAAATGTGCACAACAGAACGAAAGGCCACCTGTGCACAAGAGAATGAAAGGCCACCTGTGCACAAGAGAACGAAAGGCCACCTGTGCACAACAGAACGAAAGGCCACCTGTGCACAACAGAACGAAAGGCCACCTG
>NW_006408525.1:37699909-37707592 GCF_000296735.1 Chrysochloris asiatica
AGAACGAAAGGCCACCTGTGCACAACAGAACGAAAGGCCACCTGGTCCTGCACCATCCCCACAATGGCTGTTACATCCACGCCCATTGTTTTTGCTGTAATGTCAATCCATCACATGCATCAGAGGAGAATTAAAATACCATGACTTGGGTCAGGTGCACCTTAGTCCTCAAACTGACGTCTTTGCTCTTGAGCATGTGAAAGACAACCTTTTGTAGCAGATTTGACTAATGCAGTGCATCGTTTGATTTCTTGACTGCTGCTTCCATGAGAGTTGTCAATCCAAGCAAAATGAAGTCTGACAATTTCAATCTTTCTCCATTTATCCTGGTATTATTTATTGATCCAGTTGTAAGGATTTTTGCTTTCTTTACATTGAAATGTGGGTCATATGGTCTCTTTCAGAACTACAACTCAACCCTGCCATTTGTAGTGCAAAAGCAGTCATGGGCAATCCCTGGACAAATGGCCACAGCTATGCTCCAATTTTTGTTTGACAAAAGCAGGTGTAGGGTACAGGGCATGGTTTGCAATGTCAAGCTTAAAAAATAAAGATTATTTAATGTATAAAACAAGGAATGCCTTAGGCAAGGCAGTCTCCTGGTTAATTAAGTAAACCATGTAATCATGTACTATATTTCTTTCTTCTGCTTTGCCATCTAACAAACCTCATGGTCACAGAATGGCTGCCACAACTCCAGGAGATGCATGCACGCATGGCAACATCTAGCAGAAGTAGACATGGCTCCTTCCTTGTGGCTCCTTTTAGGGCAAGAGGGTCATTTATCTCACTGACAGGAAATCATACATGTACCCCTGAACGAGATTCTCATCACTGACTTAAATCAGTCAGGATCGACCCTGAGTTAAATAGTTGAAAGCTGGATCCCACAGACAAAACTGGGTATCTACTACTAGTGTGGTGCTGTGGGTTAATGCGCCAGACTGCAAAGCCATTTGAACTGCAAGGTTGGTGGTTCAAGCTCACCAGCTGCTCCTCAAAAACCCTATCCAGGGTCGCTATGGGTTGGAACCAACTTGACAGCACTTAACAACAACAACAACTATCACAGAAGAGAAATAGCAGCTACTGGATAGACAGTTTACAGTGTCTCTAACAACCTTCCTTCCTCTTAAACCAGCCCACTCCCTCCCTTGGCAACCACCCAAATCTTTCACCTTCTCATTCAGTACTTTCTGTTTGCCCTTCTAGCCCCTGGTTTGAGTTCACACTGCACATGTAGTTCATTGTCACTACCTGAAGTTTCGCCCCTGTCAAATCCAATTTGTTCAACACAGCCTGACTAATTTCTATGATGGGATGCTGTTTGCAAGTTGCCATTCACCTGTCTCCTCAAAAGCCTACAAGGGTTCCAACGGTCAATAAAAACCAACCTCTTAGTCTACACTCAGGCCTGACATTGCAGCCAGCTTTTCCTTACCAATCCCTACACTAACCTCCACTCATGCTGGATTTGGCAGTGCACAGTTTCCTACATACGCTTGTTTCTACTCTGTTCCATACCTTCACTCACGAGCCTTCACCTGAAATGTCTTCTCTTTCCATTGCTAGGAGCAGCACCCTTCCCATTTTTAATACTACTCTCTGAAGTATATCAGGCGATGTCGGGCTTGGACTCCTCCCCAGTCCAGCCATGCTGAGTCCCATCAACCTCATCCTCAAGGCCAAGGTGATAGGATTTCAGAGCATCACCTCAAAATCTGTAGGAGCCTGACACAGAGTGCACCCTGATAGCGCTTGGATCCTGCCACCTCTAAGGATCCTCTTAAGACCATACTATGTTGCTAAGTGCCGTAGGGTCACTTCCAAATCATAGAGACACTGTTCAGAGTCTGGGGAACGGGTGGTAAGTTTGAACCACCAACCTTGTTCTGTCCAGTGTTTGTGTGCCAGCACTGTACCAGGACTCCCAAATTTATATGAGAGAACTTCCAAAAGTTCATGGGAAAGGGGATTCTTTCAGACAACGGGATTTTCCCACAGACTTTTTGAAGCCCCCTCATTGTGTCTGCATTATGTGTATAATATTACAGATTTCTTCTTTTACTTTTTGTTAGTTGCTTGTTTGATGACTTGATTCTGAGCAGATATCGGTAGCGTAGTGGTTAGGAATCGGGCTGTGAGCCTTAAGGTCAGCGGTTCGAAACTACCAGCCGCTCCGCGGGAGAAAGATGAGGCTTTCTACTCCCGTAAAGATTTACACCCTCGGAAACCCTGTACAGGGTCGCTATGGGTCGGACCCGACTCGATGGCACTTAACAACAACAACAACAACAACACAAAAGCATAAGCGACAGGTGAACCACCACAGGTGACAGGTCATTGGAATCACTGGGTGTTACAGTGCTAGAAAGCCGCTTTTTCTGAGTTGCTTTCCATGCACCGTTGCTTAGTTTCAGGATTTTACATAAACAGGTTATAGAAAAGGCATTATTTTTCTCTTCTCAGAGGTATGATGAATAATACACCTTCAACTGTGATTTCCAGTCAAACTGTCACAGTGCAATCCCTGACACTTTGACAATGGTACCCAGACAATAAGGCTGATGAGGAGTTGGCAAACTCTTTCCATATAAAAAGCAGCAAATAGCAATACTCCTAATTGCAGCACCACAGGAAGCCCAGCCTGGGTGGGCAAACCACAGGAAACAAAAACCACACTCAAGACGAAGGTGGGTACGCAAACCCCGCCCAATTACGATCAACATAAACAAGAGGGCTTGGCGGTTACAGCTTTCAGGTGAGACATGTGTGGATACGTACAGATAAGGTGAGACGACAAAAGTTCATCTCATCGGGACGTGACTTTTCTGAATTAATTAGGAAAAGGGCAAGAAGCCAGTGGCTGCTTCACTGATTCACAATGCTTGAATGATATGAACTCAGAAACTCTGCGTGTTGACAGTTTCAGTGAGCAACAGGACTAGCTAGCAAGCATCTCATGGGTGTTTGCATGAGAACAGCATTTTCCTCGACTTCTCTATGAAGGCTTAACCTATCTCTAAGGATTTTACACTGTACGTAGGAACAATAAGGCAAGTTCCGCATCTTCCACAAACTGATTTTCTAGGTTTTGAAAACTTCTTCCTCCATCATTACTCCTATTTCAGGGGGATCGTTTCTATAAAATATGTGAATTTCTAGAAAAATAGGATTTGCATCACATCAACATCAAAGAAAACCATGGATGATTGTCTTGAGTCACATGAAAACCCTCCCAGTGTGTGGTGCAAGCTAAAAAAAAAAAAAAAATAGGGCCCTGACTTTGGAAAGAAACAATGCTTCTCCCAACAACCAACAACAACAACAAAGAAGGGCTCTCCCCTTGCGCCTCCCCATAGGCATTCAAAGCTCTTCTTGACCTCTGTAAAGGCAGCATTATCATAATGCTATAAAGTGCCATTGTTTTACTAAACAGTGTTTTTATGATTTAAAAAGAAAAAAACTCAAGCACTTGCTTCTATTAGCCAAAGTATTCTGCATCTAGCAAAGAATTCAGCGACCAAAGGAGAGCACTGCTGTTTCAAAAACTGACATCAGCAACACTTAAAAGATTGAATCCTTAAACACATTCAGCTGCAAAGAAGCATTCCTAGGCTAATGAGAGCTATCTGTGTAAGATCCTAGAACTGTTAAGTGTGCTTGAAATATTTTTTACTGCATAATACAACCGCGGTTCTCAACTGGGGGCAGATCATTCAACTAAATCATAATTATTAGTGCAGATTACCTGGGAAGAAACCAGTGTGTATTAAAAGCTTCAATAATAGCCTGCGTTTAAGTACAGTGACCAGGATGAGCAAGTGGCTTCCCTTAGGGAACTTGCTTCTGAGGTTCATTAACAAGGACTCTATGTAAATGGTGCTGCTCAAGATATTGGAAAAGTCTTCAAGCATCAAGTTCCACATTATTAATTGTATTAATAAAACCCCATGTTGACAGCTGACGGCACATTTTAGTCCAACCTCTCTGAATTATTGAAATTTCAAATCTGTAAATGCCAAATCATCCAAGTTTTACAAATAGAGAATCAAGTCCATGATCAACAAAGTGATTTACTCTGATGCTTAAAAAGTGGCATCAGGCAAGAATCTGGGCCAAAAGGGAAAGACTAGATTGATAACCACACGAGCCAAGGCCTCCCTGCTCCAACCCCTTTTTGTCGGTACCACAAGTAAAAGAAAACCCTGCTGTAAATCCTCAGCGCTGTTGCTAACAGTCCCGTGGTTCTATTGGCTTCTCTCTCTGCCATGATGCTCTGTCAAGTCAGGGGCGTACTGTCTGCCCACGCTTGTTGAATAAATAAAATGCTAAGACTGCTATAAACAATCTAACCACCCTGTTAAAACTCGAGTGGCATGGCATTTACAAATGATGTGACATGGATCTCAGGAGCTACACTGCCTGAGGCTCTGAGAAGTATGTCCCACAGCCTCCTAGGTAACCCTCACTCCTGCAAGAGATTGCACAGAGCCCTAGAATGGAGGGAAACCGTCACAGCCCTTCCCTTTTCTTATTTTAAAGCAAAGCCACCTCTGTGGAATATCTGTATATAGTTCCTATATATTTGACAAGTGTTCACCCAACTATCCAATCAATCAATATTTATTAAGGGCCTACCATAACTTCCAAGGAGCTCTGGTAGCGTAATGGTTACGAATCAGGCTGTGAACCGCAAGGTCAGCAGTTCGAAACTACCAGCTGTTCCGTGGGAGAAAGACAAGGCTTTCCGCTCCCGTAAAGATTTACAGCCTCGGAAACCCTGTACAAGGTCGCTATGAGTCGGAACCGATTCCACGGCACTCAACAACAACAACAACCATAACGTCCAGAGGCCTGGTGTGGTGCTGTGGGTTAATGCACCAGACTGCAAAGCTGTTTGAACTGCAAGGTTGGTGGTTGAAAGCTCACCAGCTGATCCTCGGAAACCCTATACAGGGTCGCTATGGGTCGGGATCGACTCAACGGCACTCAACAACATCATAACCTGCAAAGAGCCCTGGTGGCACTATTGGATAAGCACTGGACTGCTAACTGCAAGGTCAGCTGCTCTGTGGGCGAAAGGTCAGTGGTTCACACACACTAGTCCCCCACATGAGAATGATGAAGCAGTCTGTGTCCATAAAGATGACAGCCTTGGAGGCCTATAGGGCAGTTCCACTCTGTTCTGTGAGGTCACCATGAGTCGGCATCGACTAAACAGCAATGGGTTTCTTTAAGCTATGTTCTAGTCCCTGGGTGGCACAAACAGCTCATGCTCTCAGCTGTTAACTGAAAGACTGGCAATTCAAATCTACCCAGAGGCACCTGAGAAGAAAGGCCTGGTGATTTGCCTCCCCAAAATCATTGGAAACCCTATGGAGCAGAGTTGTATTCTGACACACAGGAGGTTGCCTTGAGTTGGGATCAACTGCTAGTATAGGAGTTCCAGACGCTAAGGACATAAAACCAAAATCCAAAGCCCCTGCCATCCAGTCTATGCTGACTCATAACAAGCAACCCTAAATGGGGTTTGTGACACTGATAATCTTGATGGGAACAGTCAACCTCATAAGGACATAGTTGTGAATAAAGCAGACAGCATTTCTGCCCTCGTGGTATAGACGTTCTAATTCATGGCACTGTAAATAATTAGAACCTGAGGTGTTTTGAGCTCTTGAAACACACAGGACCTTATTTGAGTAGCCTGAGAATGACAGATTCACAATAAATTAAAAAAGTGACGTGGGTTAAAAAATGAAAGGTAGAGGAAAAGGTATTTTGGAAATAACTTGTCCTTACAAAGCCGACAATCACTTAACAGATCTGACACACACACAAAGTCTTGGCTGAGTTCCTCCATATTTATGCAAACTCACAATAGAGCTAAGTGGCCCCAGGGAAAAGCAGGGACTCCCCCTTCCTTCCAGACAGATGAAACCTGAAGTTACAGGTGCCTGAGAACTTCTGTGACAAATTCCCCCAAACACTGAAGTTGTGTTTTTCTTTTATTCCCCACTTCTCTTTCACTCAGTGACTCAGCCCAAACCTTTCAGTTTCACTTCTCCCTGAGCAAAAGCAGAAGGGGTGGACTGGGAGCAAAAAATATAGTTAAAGCCAACTGTTTTGGATCACATGAGAAGACTCACTGTGTGAAAATGTTTTCACTGTGATCATTCGACATTTGTCCATTCATTGAGAACCTAAGGATACTTCCATCTCCCACTACAGTCAAGATAAAACATTATCCATAAGCTAGTAAATATGTGAATTCTTTTTTTCATCAAGGTAAATTTGCCTTTGTAAGGGGGATTTTCAAAATCCCGGAGAGGAATACTGGGCACAGCAACGCCGTTACGTTCCAGAACCTGAGAACCACAGACACCAGCTATCTGAGTATGTTCTGGGCACAATATTGGTCCACAAACTGATAATGGCTTGCCAAATAAGGTGGTCAAAAGTCCTCCAAATGCCTTATCTTCTTTTGTACTACAATAGCACTCTCCCCCCAAACTTAGTCAACACTGATGCTACACAGGCTCTACAAACGACACATCCCAGACACTGGGAGAGTTTCTAAACTCACAGAACAAAGGCTGCCCGGGGGCACCTTCATGTTTTATTATGTTGTTGTTCTCATCTCCCACAAAGTCAGAGTCAACATGAGAAGGAAAGGATGGAGGAATGGATGGATGGGAATACACCCTGAAGACTTTCCTGACCATCTCGCAGGTTTCCATCACTCTTGGAGACTGGATTACCTCAACTTGCAAGTAAGCAGTATTCTCTCAGAGCTTTTCAAACTTAACCGTATTCTGAAGCAAGTCATGCCATTTCCTTCTGAATGGGTAGGGTGGAGCCTCCACAGAAGACAGCATTGGAAGGCCTACCAGCATTGTTCCTGCAAAGGGCTCACTCTAGCCTGGCCAAGTCTGGGGAATGGAAAACATGCACACCTAAGGATGGTGTACACATGAATGTGTTTGTATTCCTTCTACAGCCTTTACACTGGAAATAAGAGAAGAAGGCAGTTTAAGAGGAAACAAAACATAAGAACAAAATTCCAGTGGCAAACATCCTGAGGACTGTGAGACCAGAACAAAAAACAAATCGTAAAAAGGTGGCAGGACTTATACTCAATCCTTTTTTGCTACAAAGAGATCAATTTTTAGTTTGGAACGTAATTCAAATCTTATCTACCAGGATAAGTAATGTGCTTTCTTTAGCTTCCAGGGTCTGAGAGGCAGTCAAGCAAATAATCAAAACTCACACCTAAATGCGCGGCTGGGCCTGGGAGCTCAAGACCAGAGTCTCAGGGGACAACCACGGTCAAATGGCATAACATAGTCCTCAAAGACAAAGGTCTACAATTTACATTGGTGAGTAGCATCTGGGATCTTAAAAGCTCATGAGCAGCCATCTGAGGTGCAACTATTAGTCTCTCCATGTGCATAAGAAAAATAGTGATGAGAATTGAAGAGGCTTGGAATCAATTAGTTAAATGAAATGGACTAACAGCAAATGTGAACCTCAGTCTCTAAGACTCTGAGACCAAAAGAGCTAGAGGAGATGATGCCTGGGTACCACTCCCAACTGCTCTAACAGGTGTAAACAGGATTACATTAGAATGTCCCAGATAGGGCGGCAGAAAATGTGGAACAAAACTTAAAATTACCTTAAAAA
>NW_006408525.1:37707692-37750508 GCF_000296735.1 Chrysochloris asiatica
AAAATGTGGAACAAAACTTAAAATTACCTTAAAAAGAAAAAAAAAAAAAAACAAAAAAAAACAGACTCATGGTAAACCTGTGCACAATGGAGCCAAAAGCTGTCCAGTTTTGCACCAACCCTAGGGTCAGTTGGTAGCTCAGATCACGATGATCTCAGAGGCTGGCCACTGGCTGATTTTCAGAAATGTATCACCAGGCCTATCTATCATCCATCTGTTCCAAAAGCCCCACTGAAACTTGCTCAGCATCATAGCAACATGCGAGTCTCCCCAAAGATAGGGGTCATATCTGAACATGAGGTGATTTGGCTGCAGACCAAACCTGGGTGAGAATCCCCCCGCTGAACCACCAGTGACACCCTTCCTTGACAGACAGACACCGGAAATGAACTCTGGCCACATGGTCTGTGGTAAGGGAAGTTATCTATCAGTAACTATACAGCAGTATCACTATCTCACACACTCCAGTGACCTCTACTACAGATTGCATGGGTCTCTGATTGTCTTTGTAAAGCTCCAGACACTGTGACACATGAACAGAGTGGACACCTCCAGTGGACAGTAAGGAGGTGTGGGGTTCAGAACTGGCACACTTTGCAGAACAGAAGTGGCAAGAGGCCATGCAGGAAAGAGCCAGCCTGCCTGAAAACTAGTCCCAGCGCCTTCTCCTAGCTTATTCAGTGTGGCTTTCTGATGTCTCATTTACTCATCTGTCAAATGGGGATAACAGCACCACCTGCTCAAGACTGGTGGGAAGATTCAGTGAATTAATTCACGTGCTAAGCACTCACCAGCTGCTGTGTTGATGATGCTTAGTCCTTGGGAGGCTGACAAGAGCCTGGGAGGCCCCGTGCTGCTCTCGACAGACATATCCAGCTATGCATGGTAGTCTCCAGGGGCCACCACACTGCCACCACCACACCCCTACAGGAGCCTGACCATTCCTTCCTGATTTTCCCTCCCCTCCCCCGTTCCACTAGGAGTGCATGCAGAGCTGCTCTGACAGACCCTGAGCTCTCTGCATGGCCCAGGTCCACCTTTTTTATGTTGTCCACTCCCAGTTTGTCTGGACAGAGGTTGTCCCATCTGCAGGGGCCCAGGGCCATGCTCATGTGGCAGTCACCTGCAGGGTCCAGCAAATCACCCACACCCATAAGAGTAGCTGCAATGGTGCAAGGGAGACCTTGTAAATATTTACAGGTGACTAAGGTGCGCTTGACCCAAGCCATGGCATTTTCATAACCTCATATGCATGTGAACGCTAAATAGTGAAGAAGGAAGACCGTAGAAGAATTGATGCTTTTGAGTTGTGGTGTTGGAGGGGAATATTGAAAGTGCCATGGGCTACCAAAAGAACCAACAGATCTGTGTTGGAAGAAGTGCAGCCAGAGTGCTCCTTGGAGACCGGGATTGGCCAGACTTCATCTCTCATACTTCAGACTTATTGTCAGGAGAGAGATGGAACAGTCTGCTTCTATAAAGATTTACAGCCTGGGAAGGCTTATGTGAGTTCATTTGATTGGATGGCAACAGGTAAGAAAAGTCACAACCAGGATGGAGAGATCTCTGCCAAAGAGTAAGTAGTATTCTGTTCATTCATGAATTCTTTTAATCACTGTTTATGGGCAGCCCACTGTGGGCCAGTTTTGTACCTGAAATTCTCAATGGGTACCTAAGACTTGGGAAAGTAGGCAACTTGGAAGTTACAGATGACTTGGCATTTACAGGTCCAGACAAAGTCCCTGTCACTGTACCTACCCAGAAACCACCTCCTTGGAACCTTTAGAGGTGAGGTATAGGCAAGAAAGCTTACAATTTCTCTTTTTCTTTGAAGAAAAATATTCACTCACTTTCATTCAAAGTAATCTTTGATCTTTGTGGAAAGAGAGAAAAAATGATCTTGGAAACCTGGTGGTTCTGCTAAAGGAGTTCCTGAATGAACAGCCCCAGAGGTTCAGGGTTTCCTTTGGGTACAAAGTCTGTCATTTACAGCTGAGCAAGTGTCCCTGAGCCTGGGACTTTACAGCAAGCTCCTAATCCTGAAGAGTCACTGTGGAAATGACAAAGGACATTCTCTTCAAGGAGCAGGTGGGTGTAAGCCAACTCAGAATCAGCTTGTGTTAATTTGATGGCTGTGTGATTTTGAGGAAGACAGTCCAGAGGAGACTCTTCCACCTTGATCTTTTCTTAATGAACAATCATTCCAACATGCCAACTCAATGGCAGCAGCTAAAACGTCAGTCCTGGTTCACTACAGAATGCTGCTGTTGTTGTTGTTAAGTGCCATCAAGTCGACACAGACTCACAGCGACCCTGTAATAGGGTTTCTGAGGAGCAGCTGGTGGGTTTGAACTGCCATCCATGAGGTTAGCAGTCCAGTATTTATCCTACAGTACAGAATTTGTTATTGTTGTTAAGTGCCGTGGAGTCAATTCCAACTCACAGCAGCCCTGATAAGGTTTCCAAGGATTGACTGGTGGGTTTGAATGGCCAACCTTGTGATTGGCAGTCCTGTGCTTATGCTCCAGCACCACACAACAGTGCTGATTTAATGTCAGCAGCTCTGACATTTAATTACAATGTCAGCGTAGGTCATAAGACTTCATAAGGATATACAGACAAGTTGTTCAACAAAAATGGGGGTGGTGGTTGTTAACTGCTGTCAAACAGGTAATGACTCACAGCAACCCTGTATACACACTGGGTGTGTAAGTCCAGTGCTTATCCCAGGTCCAGGTTGTGGCTTTGAACCATCATCTTTGTGATTAGCAGTCCAGTACTTACCCTATAGCAAGAGGCACACCAAAACTCTGCACAAAAATAGCTGGGGGGAGGAGCATTTAATTACTGCTTACAATGGGAATCATAGTCCCTGGTACTAAAAACAGTTATTGTGCTCAGCAGTGATTCATAGAAAGGTGGGAGGTTCGAGTCCACTCAGAGGTCCCTAGGAACAAAGACCTGGTGATCTGCTTCAAAAAAATCAGCACAGAAACTCTATGGAAAGTAGTTCTGCTCTGGCGCACAAAGGGTTATCCTGAGCCATAAATGACTCACAGCAATTGACTTTTGATAAAAGCAACCCATATCCATTTTAAGGCCATTTGGGGAAAAGTATAATTTTAAAACAATAACAAAAACGTCTTTGACCTACTCCTTATCCCAGTCATCAATGATCAACACTATCACGTTGATGTCTTCCTTTCCAGCCTTCTTTTTCCGTGTCTATGTAAAGACTCCTTTGTGCTCTCTCCTCCTGCCATTTTTCTCAGCAATGACTACATCATTAACTAGCTGTCCCCCAAAAAACACCACTTTCAGTGACTTCATCATATGTCACGTCAAGGGATATCAGAATGTATTAAAGCAGTCCGCTACCTTGTGATATTTCCTTTAGTACAGACATTCCTTGTGTTTTGCTGCGCCTCACAAACGTTGCGGCTTTTACAACTTGAAGGCTTGCGCAAACAACAGCGCTTCACAACAACGATCGGCACCATTTCCCCAACAGGCTGCGCTCGCTTGGTGTCTCGGTGTCACATTTCAGTCATTCTCACACTATTTCACACCTTCTCCATAGTACCTAGTGCACATGTCATAGACTACAGTATAAACAAACACAACCGTTACAAAAACAAAACATGATATTGGCTTTACTGCGCAGGTCTGGAAGCGAACCCACAACTTCTCCGAGGTCAGGCTGTACAGTACCTGGTGTCCATGGACCACGACACCTGCTGGAAAGACACACACACACACACACACACAGAAACCCGAGGTTCTCTAAGCTGAGTGAGTGGCTACGGCTCCCACACACTAGAACCGCTGCCAGGCTGGTCACGTTACTTCAAATTTGCAAAAACATCCATGATTATGTACACAGGTGGCAGGGGAAACACAAAAACCCATCCATCTTGTCACTAAAATAAGTAAGGATTGCCTGGAAGCAGACCAGACAGGACTCAGACAAGAACCTCAGCGGAAACTGACAGAAGCATGGATTCCCTCAGGCCAGATGTGTGGACCTCCCAGGCTTCCGTAGGCAGAGGCCCCTAATTGAGGTAAATGTTGTTATTCTGTTTGCAGTCACAAAGTAACTTCATTCATTTTGAAGAAAATATCTGTTGACATTAGGGGGGCTGCGACTAATGTCATAAAACAAAATGTGTATAAATTGTTGAATGGAAAGCTCTGTACACTTTTACCCAAACCACAATTAAAAAGGAAAAAAAAAAAAAATCTGATACATACTCAAGTCTGAATACATGATATATTTCTTTACCATAAGTTCTTTCGAGTAAAAACAGCATTTGATGAGAAAGGTACCTAGTCCAGCCAGCTCATCGCTCAAAAATTCATTTTGTCACAAAGGACATCAAAAAGATGTGTAATTACAAGACAATATTGTAGGACCCCTCTTAAAGGAAATATCTATAATAGGCAAATGTATAGACAACAAAGATTAGGTAAATGTTTAGAGACAAAAGTATATTAGTGCTTATCGGGGCAATAGGGAAGGGGAAAGTTATTTTATAGAAAGCATTGTGGTTAAGTGTCGTCCAATCACAGCGACCCTGCATACGGTTTCCGAGAAGCAGCTGGTGGGTTTGAACTGCCAACCTTATGACTGATCCTACAGCGCCAAACCAGAAGTTCATTGAAAGCACTGTTATTATTAAGTGGCATCCAGTTGGTTTTGACCCACAGAGACTCTTTATAGGGTTTCCGAGGAGATGCTGGTGCTCTGAACTCCCAACCTTGCAGTTAGCAGTCCAGTGCTTATCCTACAGCACCACACCAAGACTCATATACATATACATACCACCACAATAAACTCCTTCCTTAATTATTTACCCAAAACATATGTATTCAAAAAGAATTTTCATAGCAACTTTATTCAAAATAGACCTAGGCTTGAAATTACCCAAATATCCATCAACAATGGAATGAAAGAGCAAATTGTAGTCAGTAATTACAATAAAATAATATTCTGAGAAAGAAAAGGATGCTCTAATAATGTACACAACCACACAGAGGAATCTCAAAAAATAACATCATGTTGAGGCACAAGACTATCACCTCATCTATATGAAGTCACTTAACCTAAGGTGACAGAAATCAGAACAAGAGTTGCCTGTGGTGGATGGAGACTGACTGGGGTGGGGGTGGGGAGGTGACACTTCAAGGTGTTGGAAAAATGTTCTATCTGGATTGGAATTGTGGGTGTGTAATTGTACACATGTATCATGCCCTTTGCATTGTACACTTAATATGTGTGCATTTCCCTTTCATTAAAAGAGAAATTTTAACAAGAAAAATTATGAGTCACTCAAAGGTTAACACTGAAGTAACAATTTTCACTGCTTCAGGAACATCTTTAAGTGAAACTGGCTTTGTTAAATGTTGAGTGTGTGCACTAAGACAACAACTAGTGCTTTGGTTGACAGTAAGATATAGCAACAGCATCCCCAGCTTCTGCATCATGGGAGCAAATGCCAACACTCCAGAAACATCTTAGTATTCCCAGGAAAACAGTTTGACCTTGCAGACTCTCTACAGGTCCAGAGAACAGGAACACTAAAGTCACTGTAGAATGGTTTTCAGCTGTTTCATTTTTCCAGTACAATGATAAGAACATGGATAAGTGTCCAAGGGTTGCTGTTGTTGTTGTTGTTATGTGCCATCGAGTTGGTTCCAGCCCATAGCAACCCTGTATAGGATTTCTGAGGAGCAGCTGGTGAGCTTGAACCACCGACCTTGCATTCAAACGGCTTTGCAGTCTGACGCATTAACCCACAGCACCACACCAGGACTCCAAGGGTTAAGTGTGCCTAAAAAGACCGAAGTTTCTTTTGCTCTTTTTATTATTTTGAGGATTTTTTTCAAACTTAACAGAAATGACTATTTCTGCATGCACACTGGCTCTGTTTGTTTCTAAGAGAGGTGGAATAGCCTACTACTACCACACAGGAGAACCCAAGTCCAGCACAGGGCACGCATGAATCTGAGGAAGTCATTTGCAGGCCAGGTTCAAGAGTTCAACTACTTAAGAATGTCAATGAATTGGAACGGAATTTATTCAATTGCTCTCAGAGACCAAGAATAACAATATGTCATTAAAAAAAAAAAAAAGCTAAGATGCAATTTTCTTGTATTAGGGTATTCATGTAGCAATTGTGATCTGTCCTTCAAGCCAGGAAAATGAATTACTCATCTAATACAGTTTTCCGTGACAAAACAAGGTAGACATCATTTCTGAATTTCCCGTGTGAGTTCACTTATGAGTTGTCACATAATCTTTTTGCAATGTCTACACCATACACAATATACAAACAACCTCACATAAATAACAGGCATCCTCAAATAATGATGGGAATATATGAACAGGTAGTCCCCAAATACAACCAGGTTCCAACGACTCTAAATTAAGTTGAATACCTCTTTTTTTCCCCTTCTCATTTTCATTATTATTTTTTATTTAGTAGTATCTGTATAAAGCCAATCTTTGAACATCTGCAAGTGAGCATCTGAGAATGATGCCATCAAAAATTACAAACTGCAACACTGTATGTATGGAGTACATATTACTAACAATGTTGTTGTTGCAGGAAAAGCAATCAACCTCAAGGTCAGCAGTTCAGACTCACCAGTCGCTCCTTGGAAATCCTTTACAGGGTCTTTATGAGTCAGAACCAACTCAAGGGCACTTAACAACAACAACATGAGCTGGAACTGACCCCATGGCATTCAACAATGATCTTGACAGATTTTCCCCAAAGGACACATGACCATAGTTGTTGTTGTTATTGTTAGGTGCCATCGAGTCAGTACCAACTCATAGCAACCCTATGTACAACAGAACGAAACACTGCCCAGTCCTGGGCCAGCCTCACAATTGCTGCCACACTTGAGCCCACTGATGCTGCCATATTGCAAATCCATCCCGCCAGGGGTCTTCCTCTTTTTCTCTAACCCTCCACCTCACCAAACATGGTACTCTTCTCCAGTGACTGGTCCCTCCTGACAGTATGTCCGAAGTATGAGAGATGACGTCTGGCTATCCTGGCTTCCAGGCAGCACTCTGGCTGTACTTCTTCCAACACAGATCTGTTGGTACTTTTGGCAGCCCATGGCACTTTCAATATTCTCCTCCAACACCATAACTCAAGAGCATCAATTCTTCTACGGTCTTCCTTATTCGCATGACCATCACAGGGGCTTATTATGGAGAAATTTTAAGAAATGGAAAACTGCATCGGTGAGGAAAAGGCCAGGAAAGTTTCGCAGAGGGATTTTTCCATGACACCTGCTCCCATTCTTCCAGCATAGCAAGGGCTGTCCTATGAGAATTTCATTGGAAACCTCATTCCTCTGCCCTGATCTCGTCTCCTTTCAGACTTCTTTTTGTTACCCAAAACACAATAAACATTTAAAAGGAACACTATCTTAGTCCTTCAAGGATGTCCACACTGCTGTTTTGACACGGTCTAAATCAAGGAGCACAGAATTCTTCAGGGACGGGTCCAAGAGATGGAAACAGCACCTTCAGATGTGTATAGCTCCAGATGGACGCTGTGTCAAGAAACAATCCTTCCCATGTTGATACTGTTGTTTAGTAAAGGCTTCTAGGACTTTGAAGCAGTACTTTTTTACTTTCCCTCCTTCAGAGTATTCCTTCATTTTTACTATCTAGTTGTCGAAGTTCAAGTTTTAATATTAAATGTTTGACAACCTTCAGATGAAAATAATGCCCTAAAGTGGCATGATTTGAATACATTATATCATACCGAGGTGCTCATTAGCTAGCAATCAGTGAAATATAATCAACACACTCTCAAAGCTGGAAGGTCTTTCTAAACACTGAACAATCAGAAGGAAATTCTCTTTCTTGAAAATATTTTCCTTTTTGCATAAATTTAGCTTATCTGCAAATAACATGTCAGTGACCTGCAGTTGTCTTTGACAGTCTGTGTTGATTAGAGCATGTTTCCCAGCAACGCTTTCTTGTGCTACATGCCATCCATCTATACCCAAAGAGGCCCAGAAAGTGAACTGGTCTCAACGTCAACTTGTACAAAGCATAAGCGAACACAACCTACTGAAGGTCGTGGGTGGCTTCGACTGCAAATTACAAAGGTGCCCAACGTTTCCTCTAGTCCATTTCAAATTACACAGGTGCCCAACGCCCTCTCTAGTCCATTTCAAATTACACAGGTGCCCAAAGCTCCCTCTAGTCCATTTCAAATTAAACAGGTGCCCAACACTCTCTCTAGACCATTTCAAATTACACAGGTGCCCAACGCTCTCTCTAGACCATTTCAAATTACACAGGTGCCCAACGTTCTCTCTAGTCCATTTCAAACCAGTGTATCTCACCTTTTAAAATAACAATGATTTCAAGCTGCCCATCTGTTACCTATTTTTTAAAAAACACATGCAAATACATATAACCAACGATTCTGGTAGGGTTTCCCAGGCTGTAATTTTTGTAGGAGCAGAAAGCTTCATCTCTCTCTTGTGTGTTGTTAAGTGCAGTCAACTGACAGTGACCCTATATAGGGTTTCTGAGGCTTGTAAATCGTTCTGGGAGCAGAAACCCTCATCCTTTTTCTGTGATGTATACGTACACTTCTATTCACCAGACGGCAAAGCCATTTGAACTTCAAGGTCAGCGGTTCAAGCTCATCAGTCGCTCCTTGGAAACCCTATACAGGGTCGCTATGAGTCGGATCCGACTCAATGGCACTTAACAACAACAACAACAAATTCAATAAGGAGCCTTAGTGGTTCACTGGCTAGAGTGCTTGCTTACTACTCAAAAGGTTAGCAGTTCAAATCATCAGGCGATCCACAGACAAAAGATGTGGCAATCTGCTTCCGTAAAGATTTACATCCTTGAAAATCCTATAGGGCAGTTCAACTCTGTCCTAAAGTGTTTTGTAAGTAGATCGCCAGACCTTTCTTGCTAGTCTGTCTCAGTCTAGAAGCTCCACTGAACTTGTTCAGCTTCATAGCCACAAGCAAGCCTCCACAGACATACACTGTACCTAAGGTGCACTGACCCAGAATTGAACACAAGTCTCCTACATGGAAGGTGTAGATCCCACCACTGAATGGACCACCACTGACCTCATGGTAATTTAAGAAATGGTAACATTCTATTATTGAACCATGAAATGTAACACTTTTGCTAATGTGCTTATCTAACTATAAAGAAGAGAAAATCTGCTTCTATTAAATATGAAATGCAAATGCTTTCTTCAGAGTAGCCGCTGAATCACACAAACATGAATGGTAGCACACAAAGTATACTGACTGTCTGTCCTACCAAACACATTCTTGGCACATGTCTGGAAGGACACAAATGATGGGCAAGTGGTGGGTGGAGAAAACAACCCAACAGATAAAGACTAGTAAAGTCACAACTCATAAATGTAACTCATACATCAACAGCATGCCCCACCGGGCAGCACATAACAAACACAGTTGTTATCAATCCCACCCAACGGTGCAAACATTTTAAAACCCAGGCTCTTCTTTTTCGAACACGTGAAGACGCTCTAGAGGTCACGTGAGAAGGACTGTCAGAAATGTAATCATTTTCTTCTTGAAATTACAATCCCTGGAAATGAAGTATCCTCTACCGATGGATTTGATTTCACAAAGACAGGAGTGCTTTCCCTAAGCATTGCAAGCCCTGATCTGGACCCATGGCCCTCTCTCATCTGGCAGACAGAGCATGGAAACTGGAAACTGGGGAGAAAGAACAAAGGCCACTGACCCTTGATTTTGACCTCCCTGGTATCATCCACACCAATGTTCAAATGGTGGCACCTTCTTGACTTTTAAGTTCTAAATTTCAGATTCACAGCTAACTTCAGCACACCAGATCCACACCCACCAAGATCTTTCCTTTGGCACTGAGCAGCAAAAGCCAAGTTCTACAACGAAGCTGTTGGGCTGAGTTTCCCACCCTGCCGCAGACTCCTGACCAAAGAAGCTACTATTTTCCAGGAGATGATAGAGAAAGTGGTCACGAGCCACCTGGGGCCAGTTGGAGTTTGGATTCTGCCACACCCTTAGGTGACCCAGACGGGCCTTCTGTTCATGGAATAGTGTCAGAATCTGTACAATGGGGGCATGTTTACAATGTGCTTTGAACATATCTTAAATAAAAAAAATAAAGAAAATCTTTTTTTAGGCTAGGTCATCTAAGAGACTGAACCCATAAAAGAAATCACACTCACAATTCAAAGCTGCTTTTCAATAAAAATTTCTTAACGGGAGATATGAATCAAAATAAGCAAGACAAGAATGCCCTGAGACCACAGACACTTAGTCTGCGTTACCCCGTCTCCTTAGACATCCGGACAGAGATCTTCGGGTAAGTTTGGTGATTGGCAATCGCTCCAATGGTCACTCCGCCTGCTAAGTGAATGTCTGACAGAGCACACCCAGGCACTCATTCAAACTGGATAGTTGTCTGGAAGGAGGGGAAGGAAGGCACTGTTTGTCTGTCTGTTAATAAACAGGTGAGAAAAATGCATTATAGCCTTTCTCCATGTCAAACACAATAAATGTGCACAGGAAGCCCATGGGGCCCACTAACAGGCACAAACTCACATAATAGCTGGCAGAGTCCAGCAAAGCCTTCTTCCCTACTAAAATGTTTGATTTTCGTCAGAAGGGAGAAAAAAATTGCTAATGCAGAGCACAGAGAACTATCTGCCAAGAACTTTCTAGCTTCTCCCATTTAGGCATTAGTACCTACTGGGAAGGATTCAATTCACAAGTAAAAGAACAGGGGGTGAATTATTACCTTACAAACCCTCAGAGAAGTCCTCCCAAGCAGAAAGTTCTAAATTTACATTTTAAAGCCCAAAAAATCTTTATATGTCTGCTCTCACTGTGAAAATCAAATAGCAATTATGGAGAGGGCTGGGTATTTTTTTGTTCCCTTTTATGAATGAATATACAGTAACTGATCACTGATGTTGGAAGATCCAACGGTGACAGTAAGCACAGGTAGACAGATTCCACATGAAGAGGACAGCTGGACCAGATGCAGAGAGGATCACAGGAAGGACAGAACCAAAGAAAACGAATCACACTTGCAGGCCTGGAGCACCTCAACATCACTGAGTATGCAAGGCATCTCAAGGAAATTACAAGTAAGCGGCAAAGCTAGGGCTTAGGGCTTAGGGCTTAAAGTCCTAAACCCGGGGGGTCTAGCTCTTTCCTCCCACACCTGCCTCACACAAAGTCTTGGGGCATGGCATATAATATCTCCCATGCTTGGCAAAATGAACAAGGACCACTGTATGAACAGTAGTTCTTCTCTGTTACTCAGGGAAAAATGAATGGGTTCAAATTTCAGGGAGAGGGGACTCAATCACCCCAAGAAGGCCTTGCAACTAGGTAGCAGTTAGGTAATTATAACATGATGATGTTGTTCTCAGGTACCGTCAAGTCAGGTCTGACTCATAGTGACCCTGTGCACAACAGAATGAAACACTGCCTGGTCCTGGGCCATCCTCACAGTTGTCGTTACACGTGAGCCCACTGCTACTGTCACTGTGCCATTAATCCATCGCATTAAGGGTCTTCCCCTTTTTCACTGACCTTCCACTTTACCAAGCATGATGTCCTTCTCCAGGGACTGGTCCCTCCTGATTAACATGTCCAAAGCATGAGGATGAAGTTTAGCCACCTTTATTTCTAAGGAACATTCCGGCTGTACTTCTTCCAAGACAGATTTGTTTCTTCTTCTGGTAGTCCATGGTACTTTCAATATTCTTTTCCAATCTCAAATGCATCAATCAACAAGACTGATAGGCTTCTGTAATCATGGAAAGTTATTATTGCTAAGGAGTCTTGGTGTGGCACTGTAGGATAAGTTCTGGACTGCTAAGTGAAAGGTCAGAGGTTCAAACCTACCAACTGCTCCTCAGAAACCCTGTACAGGGTGGCAATGTGTTGGAACCCACTCACTGGCACTTAACAAGAACATTGCTGCTAAGGAGTAAATACAAACTTAAAACTCACTTCCTGTAGCCTGTAAACGCTGCTGTTGTTTTTACGTGCCATCAAGTTGGTTCTGACCTATAACAACACTGTACAAGGTTTCTGAGGCTGTATCTGCACAGGAGCAGAAAGCCTCATCTTTCTCCTATAGATCTTGTGGTCAGCAGTCCTGTACTTACTCCACAGAGCCACAGTGCTCCTCTGTAAATATTTACAGACAATAAATAAAGAGAAAATGTAAGCAGATAGATAGATAGATAGGTAGATAGATGATGCTGTTGTTAAGTGCCATTGAGTAGGTTTCTGACTCATATAAACTCTGTATAGGGTTTCCAAAGAGCAGCTGGTGGGTTTGAACTGCCAGCCTTGCAGTTAATAGCCCAGTGCTTATCTGACATTGCCACACCAGGTGGGTAGATGGGCAATCAAAAACTCCCACTGCTGTCAGTCAATTGTGCCTCACAGTGACCCTGCAGGGCAGAGTGGAACTGCCCAGAGGATTTCTGAGAGTAAAGCTTTATGGGGGCACACAGCCTGGTCTTTCTCCCACAGAGCAGCTGGTGGGTTTCCAGAGAGATACACAGAGAAGTGAAGTGAAGAACAAGGCACTGACAAACACTAAGAATACTCATATTACACAATCTCCCTGGCACAAGTGGCAATGTGATGCTACAGTGTATTACCAAAGGAAGTGTTTGTGTTGTGGTTCCCCTGGGAGTCAGAAAAGGAAGTAGCTACCTTGCCAGGATTATTTGAAAGTTGATATTCCTAGAGAGAGACAGATTTCTCACAAAGTCTTTTCTGAGCAAAACCAAGTGAAAATGATTAAAGATTTCCTGGGCATCTCCTAGTTGTGAGGGTCTGATCTGGACACTGTTAATCTAGTACATTCATGTTCATTGGGGTCCCTGGAGGGTACAAATGGTTAATGCAGTGGGCTGCTAAATGAAAGGTTGAAGGTTAAAGTTTATCCAGAGATGCCTCGGTAGACAGGCATGGTACATGGTAATCTACTTCTGAAAAAGCAGCCATTGAAAACCCTATGGAGTACAGATAGGATCACCATGAGTCAGAACTGACGTGCAGGTAACTGGTTTCCAATGTCCATTATTGTCCTCTGGTCCCACTGTACATGGAGGCACCAGGAGTCCACGGTAACAAACGATAACAAACAACAAACTGTCCTTCCTGACTTGCAAGTGCATGGAACAGAGAATGAGGGGCTCAGGCTGAATTTCAGGGTAAACAACACGTTTGGTGCTCCCCTCCCCTCAGACTTACTTCTTAAGACATAAAATGATCCACTTATTGATTTTTTTAGCTCCTTTCTTCCTCCAGCTTTACAAAATACTGGAAATCCCCCAGCAGGCCTTAAAGCATAGGCCTAGCAAAAGGCTCTCCATTGGCTTTCGCCTCCCATTCTCTATGAAGAGCTTAAATCCAATAACCTGAGGAATAAATAAAACAAAGACAAAGAAATCCAGTGGATCCACTGAGTATTAATGCTTACAGACTGAAATGAACAATGTTCCATTTCTCCAGGTACTACACGTAATTTGATTTTTCACGTAGGAGTCCTGGTATAACACTGTTGGATAAGCACCGTGCCTCTAACTACAAGGTTGTCAGTTCAAACACACCAGCCACTATTTGAAAACCCTCTCCTTAGAAACCTTATACAGGGTTACTATGACTTACGTTACTGAAAACTAACATTACATTGCAAAATCCTAGAACTTGAATTGTTCATAAATGGATTTATTGCTACTGCTGAGCTCTGTGAAAAGTGGTATTGTGGTATTGTATGTATTCTTCCCTTAATCTTACCAACAACATACATGAAGATTATTTTTTCCCTCCTGCAGAGAGAGAGCTGGATATTTATACCTGGGAAACTTTCACTTAAATTGCTTTAATGGATTCTAAGTAAAACACAAGTCCCGGTGGATTACTTTTTCATCAGATTGGCCAAGAATTTGAATGATAGCTCAGAGGGCCAATTCACAAATAAGCAGTGCTATCACCTTGCTGAGAACTACAACACGAGTTTCAGATTTTCTAGTTCCCCAATTCTGGACACTCCGACACACTGGGGAGCTCTGCATGGACACAGTGACAGCAGTAATGGACTCAGACGTAACAGCTATTGTGAGGATGACGCAGGACCAGGCAGTGTTTCGTTCTGGTATGAACAGGGTCGCTATGAGTCAGAACCAACTCGATGGCACCTAAAAACAATGCAGGTGTGTTGTCGTTAGTTTTGACTCATGGTGACCTATGAGTAGCAGAATGAAATGTTGCCTAGTTCATGGTCATCGGCACATTTGAGTTCATTAGCTACGGTCACTGTGCCAATCTCTCATTAAGGGTTTCCCTCATTTACCAACTGCCATGCCCTTTCCTAGGAATCGGTTCACCTGGTGACATGTTCAAAGCTAGTGAGCCGAAACCTTGTCTTCCTTGGCATTCTAGCCGTAGCATACTAGTGTGTTGTTTATTGTTAAGTGCCCTCGAGTCTTAGTGTCAACTCATAGCAACTCTCTATAGGATTTCCAAGTAGCAGCTGGTGGCTTTGAACGGCTGACTTTGTGGTTCCCATATGGAATAGTAAAACCTTTGATAGAGGCATCCTCTATCTCCCCACCTATTGGGGTCAGGAGTAACATCCCCTTTCTAGGCTACATGGTGGCTGTTGTTGAGTGCCCTCAAGTCAATTCTGACTCATCGTGACCCTGCATGAGGTTACCAAAGAGGAACGCATCTGAACCACTGATCCTGCAGTTAGCAGTCCAGTGCTTATCCTACAGCACCACACCAGGACCACTGGCATGCAACAATGTTTCAGAGACACATTGTGTATTTCTTAGCATTTATTGCTTGTGTATTTTATTCCATTTAAAAGAGTATAATATTAAACCATGTTGCAATGATTTCAATAACCTTGCCCATGCCATTTTTCTAAAATGTTACAAGTAACCAATAAAAATGTAATACATGCTGTTGTTAAAGTTATTAAACTTTTAAGAAAGCCTCAGCCAAGTACTTGATAATGGCTCAAATCTTGAGAGTAGAGCAATCTATCCCTACCTAAGTACCAAGCAAAGGTTACTGTATATGCACAAGACAACCATTGTTGGCTAGAGCCAGAATCCAGATAGGCAGTTGGATAGGTTTCAACTTAATAAAGAAGCAATGACAGAGATGGATAATGAAAGCTGAAGTTACAAACCAACCCATCACAAATGTTCACCTTAGGCATCTCCCTCAAGTACCAAGTTCAACTATATTTAGATGTGTCCTCTGTCCAATTTTGTCTATTTTTTCTGTCTTCTCACATGATCAAACTATATAACTTTATTTTAAATGCTGATTTCACAAAGACTTCTGACCTCCCCCACCCCTCACCTCCCAATGTCTTCCAGGACCTGGTTCTATTAGCTACTCTTTTCCACCCGAGATCTTGGGAGTCCTGGTGTGGCACTGTAGGATAACTACTGGTCTGCTAATCACCAGGTGAGCAGTTCAAATCCATCAGCCGTTCCTTAGAAACTCTATACAAGTTTGTTTTCAGTAGAAACCAAATAGAAAGCATTTAACAACAACAACCTTAAATCTTCAACTTCTTCCTCAAAACCAGAAGACACTGTAGGTGCTGTGGTTAAGAGAAGGATTTACATAGGTAATAGAAGACTACCAAAATCAAACCCAAATTCAAACCAAGTGGATTCTGATTCATACTGAGTGACCCTAGGGGACAGTGTAGAACTGTCCCACAGGGTGACCAACACTTAACCCACTGCAACACCAGGGCTCCTTAATAAAAGACTACTTTGTTGTGTTGTTACTGAGTCGGTTCAGACTCATAGTGACCCTGTATAAGGTAGGTTTCAAGGAGTCAGGGAACGGCTAATGGGTTAAGCAACCAATCTTAACAGTCCAGTGCTGATCCAACAGCGCCACACCAGGACTCCTAGTAAAAGACTTGTTGTTGTTGTTGTGAAGTGCCGTCGAGTCAATTCCAACCCATAGCGACCCTGTATAGGGTTTCTGAGGAACAGCTGGTGAGTTTGAACAGCCAACCTGGCAGTTCAAACGGCTTTGCAGTCTGGCGTATTAACCCAAAGCACCACACCAGGACTCCAATAAAACGACTTAGGGAAGACAGGGATCTCTAATTCCATGTGTCACCTCAAGCCATTTGACTATTTTGTGCCTGAATTTACTCACTGGAATTTACTCAGAGGGTAATAACAGCATCTACATCATTTAGAATTGTTGTGAGGATCCCATAGTTTATTCATGAATGTGTCTGCCCCAGCACAGTCTCTCTATAGTAAGTTACTGACCTCTTTCTGTGATGATGTCATAGCATACTCAAGTCTGCA
Source organism: Chrysochloris asiatica (assembly GCF_000296735.1). Classification (NCBI taxonomy): domain Eukaryota; kingdom Metazoa; phylum Chordata; class Mammalia; order Afrosoricida; family Chrysochloridae; genus Chrysochloris; species Chrysochloris asiatica. The sequence continues at coordinate 37,724,102 of NW_006408525.1, forward strand.
ATCCTTGGGAGCTGGAGGGGATCTTCCCTTAATCTTCTTTTCACCTTTCCCTCTTCCTCTTTCTCTTCTACTCAAACTGCTTGAAACAGCACATTCACAGACTCTACTTCCTCACCAGTCATGCCACTGAAACAAGCGCCCTACTTTTATCACGCTACTAAAACTGCTCTGGCAAAAGTTAGCAAGATTTCCATGTGCCTTGTATTTCCACACTCCCAAAAGATTCAGTGTCATGGTTCTATACCACTCTTCGTACCGTGGCTTAAGTGGTGGGCTGCTAACCAGACGGTTGCTGGGTCGAATCCACCATCAGCTGTCTGCTTCTGTAGAGATACACAGCCTTGGAAACCCAATGGGGCAGGGCAGTCTCACTCTGCCCGACAGGGTCTCCCTGAATCCACGCAGTGGCTGTGGGTTTGGTTTTGGCCTTGACTACATTTGAAGTTGCTACGCAGTCGTCTACTTTGAACTTTTCTATTTTCTGATCCCCTGTGGTACTGCTCCCTCTTGGGTCCAGCTCCAGCGCTGGCAACTTACTCTTTAGCTCCTCAGTGGGCTCCTCTTTTCCTCCATGCTCCTTCAGTATTGGAGACACCTAGGTCTGGCTAAAGGAGCTCTGGTAGCGTAGTGGTTACGAATTGGGCTGCGAACCTTAAGGCCAGCAATTCGAAACTACCAGCCGTTCCACGGGAGAAAGATGAGGCTTTCTGCTCCCGTAAAGATTTACAGCCTCGGAAACCCTGTACAGGGTCGTTATGGGTCGGAACCGACTCGAAGGCACTTAACAACAACAACAACAGGTCTGGCTAGGAACACACAGCTCTTTCTGAACTATGTCATCTACTGTCAGAGTTTTAATGGCGATGCGTATGTGGAGTCCTGTTGTGATGCAGTAGGATAAGCACTGGACTTGCTAACCACAAGTTGGCAATTCCAACCAACCAGCTGCTCCTTGGAAACCCTAGACAGGGTTGCTATGAATTGGAACAGACTCAAAGGTCTTACCAACAGAACATCAGTCTCACAAACCCAATGCTATTTAAACATCATCACATGAATGTCTGTCAGATACCTCCAAATCAACATGGCCAAACACTGAACTGATCATTTCTGTCCCAGCTCCTATTTTCATACCCCTATTTCAGATAGATCTGGTGATGCTGTACAACAAGCACTGTAATACTAACTGCAAGGTCGGTAGTTCAAACCTACCAGTTGCTCTGCGGGAGAAAGATGAGGTTTTCTGCTCCTTAAAGATGTACAGCCTCAGAAACCCTATCCAGGGTCGCTGTATATTAGAACCCACTTGATGCCAGTGGTTTTTTTACATTTCAAATGATGGAACCATGACTAGCAATTTGGGAGCTGTCTCCCAGTGTCCCTTTTCCTTTCTCAGTCCACAGACGTGTGCAGATTGTTGGGTGGTTGTTTTTTTTCTACCTAAATCTTTTGCAGGCTCCCTCCCTTCTCTCCATCTGTATTTCCAATGCCCTAGTCCAGGCCTGGAGTCCTGGTGTGGCACTGTGAGTTAATGCACCAGACTGAAAAGCAGTTTGAGCTGCAAGGTCGGCGGTTCAAGCACACCAGCTGCTCCTTGGAAACCCTATACAGGGTCGCTGTGGGTTGGAATCGACTCGATGGCACTTCACAATGACAAAAGTCCAGGCCTAGGCATTCCATCTTAAATTTCACAAAATTTAGTTCATTTAACTAATACTCTCTTTGCCTCCACCTCCATGTGGCCACCTGAGAGGTCTAGCTGGACTATAAAACTGGCCATGTCGTCAAACCCTTCATTGACTGTCCATTTTTGATGGATTAGAACCTAGCTCTTAGACACATATTAGGTCCTTTGGTCTCATCTTCTGCCAATCACCTTTTTTCAACCATGGTCACATGACACCCAAGCGTCTGTCATGTTTTGGGTTCCAGGACCCTACTCATACCCCCATCTAAGCAAGTAATTTTTCTTCCAAGGTTAGCTCTGGCTCTAACTGCAAGAAGCCTTCTTTACTCCCACTTTCCCAACAGAATGGGTTTGTACTGTCTTTCTGCTTCTTGCCTCTGGGCTCCTCTAGCATCCTTTGCCATTTTATTTATTCCTTCCTATGAAACTCAGAATCCTAGTGTGCCCCTTGAAGACAAGTCCCACATCCTGGTTATCTTTGTACACCCTCACCTGGTGCATAGTGGGTCTCAATTACGTTTATTGAATGGAATATTTGTATTATTAAATGGCCAGCTAGAATAACAGAACCCCGTTTAGCTAAATCCATCAAGGAGAGCACTATCTGGAGAACTCTTGCATAATCAGTGCTCAGCTATTTCAGACATTGTAATCATCCTTCCTTTTGGGTATCACACAACAAACACACATAAATCTCCAATCATAATACTTTGTTATTTATTACCGTAAGGAAAAGTTTGCTGCAGTACATTAAGACACCACAATCTGAAATATCTGACAAATTCAAAGAGATAATCCAAAATTGGCATTTGCTGCTTTAAATAATTTTTCTTAAATGTTGGTCTATGATAAGGCTGTTCATTTTTTTTTTTTTTTTTTTTTATACGAACCACAAGAAAATGCCATGCTGCTATATGAAACTGCTGTCCAAGAAGTGCTTTCCTGGACCTCCCACAGTCAAAGTGGCCCATATAGCTCACTCTAAACTAGATCTTCATCTACACGAGAAAATTCAGAACCAGTCACCACAAAATTTGAGCATAAAACAAAATTAAGTCTCTAAAAAGAACATGAGTATGAATTCGAAAGTATACATAATAATTCTTGGAAGCTTTTAATTAGGACACTAATTGCATAGCCTTGTTGTAAATGAGTGGATGAAATTATGCTGTGATTTTACTTATAAAACGAGCACAATGCCACCCATCTCCTTTTCCCATTCATTAGCTGCATATGGTTTCCGATTCTCCCTTTCTGGCTACCGTGAACATGAACACACATCGTCTGTATCAAGCAATAGTCTCTCTCTCTAATTCTGATTAAACTCTATGTGCTACTCTTAGCTTCCAGCCTCCTGCAATCCCTACAGTGCATCTTTCCTTTACATATCACCACTCTCCTCAACCAACAGGCTTCCCAATGCCAAAAATCGGTTCTTATTTCTTCTCCATTTATTTTAGTTAGCTAAGAGGAGCTCTGGTAGCATAGTGGTTACGAATTGGGCTGCGAACCTTAAGGTCAGCGGTTCAAAACTACCAGCTGCTCCACGGGCAAAAGATCAGGCTTTCTACTCCCGTAAAGATTTATACCCGCAGAAACCCTGTACAAGGTCGCTATGGGTCGGAACCGACTCGACGACGGCACATAATAACAACAACAATCTTCCAAATTAGCCCAATACACACATTGACTTTTCCTCTTAGACATTTCAAAGCCATTCCCAGACACTGAACACTTCAAAAATGTGACTGGGTTACAAGGCTAGATTACAAGCAACCACCTCAATTTACCACTGTGGTTATAAATCGTGTCTGCCTATAACAGGCAGAGGGATTTGAGTTGGGATCTTAATTGGTCTTGAGTGTTCCTCTGGTTTTAATGCTTCCTTCATTTCCTTCCAGGAGCCCTGGTGGCACAATGGTTAAGTACTTGGCTCCTAACCAAAAAGCTGGCAGTTCAAACCCACCAGCATCTCAGCAGGAGAAAGATGTGGCAGTCTGTTTCTGTAAAGGTTGTTGTTGTTGTTAAGTGCCATCGAGTTGGTTCTGATCCATAGTTTCCAAGGAGCAGCTGATGAGCTTGAACTGCTGACTTTGAGGATCAAATGGACTTTGTAGTCCAGCACATTACCCCACAGTACCGGACCAGTACTCCTCTGTAAAGATTACAGCCTTAGAAACCCTAAGGGACATTCTATTCTGTCTTATAGGATCACTATGAGTCTGAATTGATGACAAGGAGGTAAAGGGTCATCTCCTTCCAGTTCTCATTTAAAACTTGAACTTTAAATGCCATAGGCTTTGGAGTTAGTTTAACACCCAGCCTGCCCTTTGTTGTGTTTTTGCTGTGTGACTGCAAGGATGTTATCTAAGCACTCTGAGTTTCAATTTTATCATCAATGAAATGAAAACAGTAATAATACTCACCACTTATGATGCCCTTACACGGATTGAATGAATCATGGATTTTATAAAGTGCTGAAGTCAAGAGCCAGGGCCAGAGTAAGACTCAATATACGCCAGCCCTGGTAGACACCAGCCCCCTTGGTGAAGGAGGCACTGTTCTCTGTAGGCCCTTGGAGTCTAGACTCTGTCAACAGACCTCTTTTGATGCCATCCCACATTCTGCAGAGGCCCTGGGAAATGCTGCAAACACTTCCAGATTCAGATACTGGAGTTCCATCATCAATCAAAACACTTCCTAAAGAACTTTGGGTACCATCAATAATAACCCTTTTGAGTGGGATCACCACCACCACCCACTCACGCCCCCACCGCTGGCCAGTTTATTCCGACTCATAGTGATCCTGTACAGGATTTCTGAGGAGCTGCTGGTAGAGTTGAACTGCAGACCTTTTGGTTCACAGTCCAGTGCTTATCCTACAATGCTACACTTTACACTCCAATGCTCAGGAGTACTTTGATGTATTCAAGTCTTCAGTATGAGGGGCTGTCAGTCACACATTGGTGCTGAAACTACCTCTGTTCTTTTTTTTTTAAAGATAGAAACACCTGGAACCCATGCAAAGATATTTGCTGCCCTCAGTCAAGGCCAAGGGCTCCAAAAGCAAGGCTAAGATAAAAAAGGAAAGCTTTTTCAATGTATCACCCTTTCTTCCTTATTTTAAAACCCTGCAACAAATTAATAAATTCTCCTACAATTATAAGTCCCAGCATGGGGCACCCAGACAACTACTGTAAGAATGTAAACTTGTGCTATGTTTTTGGAGGCTCATTTGGCAGTTATGTATCTAAAGCCCTTTTACACTGTCTATACTGCTTTACCCAATAATTTCACTTCTAGCGATTTACATGGCAATCATTAGATATTCATATAAATTGTTTATAGCTCCCCAGGTGGTGCAGTGGTTAAGCACTTTGCTGAGAGCTGAAGGTCAGCAGTTTAAACCCAGCAGCCACTCTATGGGAGACAGATGTGGAGTATGCTTCTGTAAAGATTGATAGCCTTGGAAAATTGATGGGGCAGTTCTACTCTGTCCTATAGGGCTGCTATCCAAGTTGGAATGAACTCGAGAGCAGTGGGTTTGGTTTTTGGTTTGGGTGGTGCAAACAGAAAAGCACTTGACTACTAGCCAAAGAGTTAGTGGTTCAAATCTACCCAGAAGTGCCTCAGAACAGAGCACTGGCAGCTTGCTTCTGAAAGGTCACAGCTTTTCTATGGAGCAGTTCTGCTCTGCACACAGGGCAATCCCACACAAGTGGGAACTGACTGAGAGCAACTAAGGGCATGAAACAAAGTTTCCCTAGGAGGATGCTTATCCTTCATCATGACCATCCTGTAGAAAGCTGGTCATTACTTACAATAATGAGAAGTTGAAAGTAACAGACAGTTAAACTTTTAACAAATGGCAGAGCATTCATAAGGTAGAATGTTGTACAACCATTTAAAATGCTCTTCCTGAAAATATGTTAAGAAAAGGAAAAAATACTCATGATAAATATTAAATGATAAGAGGAAGGATAAGTTCTGCATATAAACTTACACAATATAAGGACTTCGCTGCTGTCGAGTCAATTCTGGCTCACAGTGACCCTATTGGACAGAGTAGAATGGCTATTTAGTGTTTCCAAGGTGGAATCCTAGTCTGACCCTGTAGGATAAGACCTAGACTGCTAACCACAAAGTTGGCAGTTCAAACTCACCAGCTGCTCCTTGGAAATTCTCTACAGGGTCTCTAAGAGTTGGAACCCACTTGATAGCATTCAGCAACAACCTTTACGAAAGCACACTACTACATCTTTATCCCATGGAGCACTTGGTGTATTCGAACTACCAACCTTTCAGTTTGCAGCTGTGCACTTAACTCCCATACCACCAGGGTTCCTATTCTGCACAGGGCAATCTAAGTTTTCAGACACATACAAAACTCCCCAGTCACTTTTTTCCAGTACCACTTCAGAAACTGGCTCAAGATCATTTCCCTGATTTGCAGCCGAACCTGAGTAATTCAAATTGAAGTTATTTTAATTCTATGCAACAAGTCATAGTTTGCCCAGCCAGAAGACTCTTGAGTAGGTGGGAAAAGAACTATTTTTAGTAGCCACATCCTTGCTTAAGTTTAAAATTAATAGTTAAAATATTCAAAAAAGTAACAGTTTAAACATGTATTGAAATAATGTTAAAAACAGTCATGCTGTTTGCTGCCAATGGCTTTTCCCAGTCTCAGCATTTCAGGTTAAACATGAAGATTCGTAGAATCTCTTCCCATCATTAAGGTAAAAACCAGGAAGTAAGGAAACCACAACACCAACTTTCCAGAACAGAGAGCAAGGTCTCTGACCCCCCCTAGAAACCTCAAAACCCAAAGTTTCCTCAGGTTTTCTCTGGATGATTGCTATGAACTCACTCCACTTCACCTCCTGAAACATCAAGGGACTTCTTACTGAATATTAGATTAGTGGTAAGAACCCACCTGGTGGAACCACGAAAGGAAGACCTACCGATCTTCTTCCAGAAGATTTAAAGCCAAGGAAACCCTACTGAGCACAGTTCTACTTTGTAACGCATGGAGTGTCACCATGAGTCAGCAATGATGTGAGGGCAACAGGCTTGGGTTAAGGAGTAAAATACACAGGATTTCAAAGTCTTAATTTACAAAAGGAGGAAAGTATCTCAAGATTTTTTTTATGTTGATTATATGTTAAAGTCGTAATCCTTTGGGGTTATATTTAAATGCGCATTACTTTTTTTACTCTCTTTCTCTTTTTTGGAGCATGCTTCTATAAGACTTAAATCTGTGTCCTGCCTTGTATCTCTACTGATGAGTGCTCCTCTAAGCCATCAGCTTGTGCAATTTCTTTAGAGTGTGCATCAACATCTAGAATGACCTTCTTTCTTTATTTATGTGGTTTATTTACTACTGATCCCCCTGTGATGGATAAATGGGGTCCCTCAAAAAGCCTTGATCCCCTGTGAACCTGTGAAAATAATCTTGATTGGAAATGGGGTCTCTGAAGATGTTACTGGTTAATGTGACATCAAGCAGGAATAGAGTGGGTCTCGATGCAAACTGAATGCTATCCTTACAGAAGGGGAGAAGAGACCCAGAGAGACAGAGAGAAGAGGGCCACGTGAAGAGGCACCCACAAACCAAGGAGTATCGAGAAATGTCTGGGGCCACCAGCTTTCAAGGGGAATATGGTCCTGCCAACATCTTGAACTTGGACTTCTCGTCTCCAAAATTATGAGGCTATACAATTCTGTCCTTTAAAGTTACCCACATTGTGATGTTTAGCTATGGTACCCACAAAAACAAAGATATCTCATTCCACACAAAGAACAAAGCCCCACTAGGGTTGAAGTGGACTAAATATTCAACACCTAGAGCTGGGGGTGATGGGGTGGGGTGGGGGGAATCTGCCAATAAGAAAGGAATGTTGAATAAAAGAACATGAACAGTAACCAGACCACCATGAGTCAGTGTGACTACCATGGCAGGCCAGCCCCTCTTCTAACCCAATACTTTACAGCTCAATCTTTCCTTCAAAATTCCTTCTCACCTTCTCTTCAACTGGCCCCATCCACGGGTCTGGGGTGTGCATAATCTTATCCAGGACTGCTCAGCTTACTCATGCCACGTTCTTGGTGGATCTCTGCTTCCAGGGGTTGAGGGACAGAATTCTGTCCCTGGTAAAATGCTGAACCAAGGGTCCTCAAAGGCCGTCTTCCTAAACCGGAGTCCCCACACCTGCACGAGACCTCTGTCTATGGTTTCCCACACACTTGCTCTTGACTTCCACATCTTCTGAGTGCTTGGTGTCCACGACTCTGTCTGCTCATCACTTGCCTTCCTTGTTTCCTCTACTTCAAAAGTGTCTCCTTCAGGGACAGCTTTCAATAAAGTCTGGACTGAGACACCCCTGCTGGGGGAGTGGGGGGAGGGAGGGGGTCCTCAGGTAGAGAGAGCTAGATATAGCCCACAGAATGCCTAGACATCCTGGAACAAGAAGGAGTCCCGTCCCACTAGACACCCTACCTCAGACATGGCACCAACTCATCCTCTGGACCTCTAACGCACCTAAGTCAATGTCAGGAAACGGGGCATCAGCGTTACTCTCTAGTAAATGGGGGGTGGGGGAGTTTTGGTTTTTTGACTGAATAGAAATGATTACAAATATGACCTGGGCAATAAGACTGTGTGTTGTGTGTGCCGGGGAGAAACATGTCAATGAAGTCATGAAGGACAGTGCTGGAGACAGAAGAGGCTCAACAACCTGAAAGAATGAAATGGAACACACAGTCAAAAGGCTGGCGGTTAAAATCCACCCAGGGGCACCTTGAAAGAAAGGACTAGGGATCTACTTCCAAAAAAATCAGCCACTGAAAACCCACTGAAGCACACATGTACTCTGACACATGTGGGGTCAGCATGGGGTGGAACTGGTTCTACAATAATTGTGTTTTTTGTTTCTGTGTCTATTTTTTGAGGGTTGTACTCAGTTGCGCCCTCAGCCATTATCTTCCATTCTCCCAATCTCCACATCGTCTCCACTGAGGAATCATGGGTCAGGATGCTAAGCAAAACCTTTTCTCAGAGGGGTTGACAAAAGGCAAAGTCAAAGCCCACCATTTGCTAATGATGACACCCACCACTTTTCCATGGTACCTAGGGATCAAGAAACCCACTGGTTTGCATTTGAAACTGATTCCATTTCACACAAACAACCCACTTCAGATCAACATTCAACATGAATTTTGTATCACTTTCCCTCTATGTTATTGTTGAGTGCCGTGGAGTCAGTTCCAACTCATAGCGACCCTATACAGGATTTCCAATGAGCGACTGGTGAGCTTGAACTGCCGACCTTGCAGTTCAAACAGTTTTGCAGTCTGGGCATTAACACAAAGTGCCACACCAGGACTACCTCTATGCAACCAATAAAATGCCTACATGGCTTACAAGTGCTACTGACCATTCTCTCCCCAGTTTAGGTATGTTCTCTGGACATTACATCTGGCCATGTCTGGACTGAAAGATGATAGAGTATGCGCGGCCCCAGAGTGCTTCCCGAGGTGGTAGTCTTCAGGCTTCCGGGTCACATTTTTAAGTTCTGCCAAACCCTCCATTCTATGGTATAAACAGGAGCAGCTCTGACTCCATGGAACAAGCCCACCTTCCGCTTTGTACTTATGGAGATAGAGAATTCTTCAGCATAATTAGGCAATGAAGCCTCAGCTGCTATCAATATGGGACGGTGGAATGTGTGCAATGCTAAAAGTCACTGAGCTCTCACCAGCGTTTTGGTCAGCAAGAACTCAGCTGACTCAACACTCCAGGAGTCCACAAGGCCCCCCTGCATATTCATGAACCGACTAGGCATTGCAAGCCAAATTAAAGGCACTTTTTCAATGACAGCCCCTGAGAGACCAAGGAAATAAGACATGTGGTTACTACACAGCGATAGCAGGAGCGTGGAAGCAAGAGCTCCAAATATGGTAAAGTGGAATGAGTTTTTCAAGAAGACAGTAAGGCCTTTTTCCAAGGCTGTACCTTGTCCTTACTGCTAAACTGGAGGCACAGAATGCTCAGCTGGCAGCTTCTCTGAGAAGTCACTCTCATTATTTGTTTCCTAAAAAGTCCCTCTCCCCAACTCTATTCCCAATGCATGATGGGTCCCTCGGTAACATCTGCTAATGGTCTGATTCCTCTCAAAGACGGACGTATCCAGAGGTAGAGCACCTTTAGGTCTGCAACCTATTTTCAAATGACTTGGCAAAAGAGAAATCTGTGCCTGCACATGTGAGTATGGCTATGCATGTTCATGCACATGCAGACACAGGAGTGTGTCTTGGGTGCACAGATGAGTATGTACGGTGTTTACATATGTACATGTGTTGTATGTGTGTCCTGTGTGAATGTGCAAGTGAGAACCCGGCTCACAGTCTCTGCCTGTCTCCACTCTAAACCACTTTCCCAGTGACGCCTCCCACTTAACCCTACAGTTGTTATCCAGTCGACTTTGCCTCATGGTGACTCCATGGGAGTTAGGGCAGAACTGGCCCTACAGGGTTTACAGTGGCCAGTTTTCCAGAAGCAGGTCACCAGGGCCATCTTCCAAGGCACCTGAGTGGACTTGAACCTCTAACCTTGTGGCAAGCAGTCAAGTACGTTAACTGATTGTACCACCCAAATATCCCTCCTCGTCCTGTTGTCATCGTTGTTGTTAAGTACCACGGAGTCACTTCCAACTCATAGTGACACTGTGTAGGGGTTTCCAAGCAGCAGCTTGTAGGTTTGAACCACTGAACTTGCAGTTAGCAGTCTGCTGCTTACCCTACAGCATCGCACCAGGACTCCAACGTTAAAAAAAGATAATGACCTAGCCTTGTGTTTTTGGTAAGTGCTGTCCAGTAGGTCCCAACTCATAATGGGCCTCTATAGGGTTTCCAAGGAGCAGCTGGTGGGTCTGAACTGCCAACCTCACATTATCCTACACTGCCACAGATATCCTGTTGTTGTTGTTAAGTGCCATCAAATCGGTTCCAAGCCATAGCAACCCTGAACAGGTTTCTGAGGTTGTAAATCTTTACAGGAGCAAAAAGCCTCATCTTCCTCCCACGGAACAGCTGGTAGTTTCTAACTGCTAATCTTGAGGTTCACAGCCCAATTTGTAACCACTACGCTACTCAAAATGAAAGGCCCTTTTGAATGGATTTCCAGGAGTCTACAAAAAGGGGAAGGATATCATACACTCCTTGGGACAGGTGTTCTAGTCTACACGGTCCTTACCCACCTTTACCAAGAGCTCCTTGGCCCTCTCTCACTCTCTTCTTGAATATTCCCTACAGTGGAGACAGCCAGCTCTTAGACATTAGCTGACTCTGTGATAGGTAACAAGGCCTGCCTCCCCAGGTATCGCAGGCAGGAACCTCAGTGGACCTGCCCACGCTGCTGTGAAGTTATTAGTCATCCGCTCCACGCAGCACAGCTAACTGTAGTTTAACCTCTCTCTTGTGTCTGCTCTCTCACCCTGCCCTCTGGAAAGGAAAATTCATCCAGGAATGTTTCTCTGTTCTGCAAGCTGATATCAATCATCTGGATGGGTGTCACCACTGCTCATCAAGCAGAATGTACCTGCTTGTATGCAAACATTATGCAGCATTAAACACACACCAAGCCACTTTTACTCCCTCCTTCACACTAAAGACCATTGAGAATCTTCCCCTTCCCATCAGCCCCTCCACCTGAGAGCAGCACAGCACTCATTATCACGCCAGCATTTCACTAGGCGTGCCATTATGCACTAAGGTCAAAACAGAGGTAAGCAGAAGGAAGTCGGCAAGGAACATTCTTGCTTTCAAGTCTGATGTTAAAAAAAGAAAAATTACTACATTATTTAAAGATCACGAGTTTAATTACTAGTGGAAGAGAAACTTGGTGCAAAATATGTGCAGGGCAATTGGGAAGCTGTTGCTAAGTACTGTTGAGTGGGTTCTAACTCATCGTGACTCTGTATCCCATTGCTGAGGCTGTAAATCTTTGCAGGAGCAGAAAGTCTCATCTTTCTCCCAAAGAGCAACTGGTGGGCTCAAACCGTAGGGCTTGTGGTTAGCTGTCCGGTGTTGTAAGATAATTGTGAAGTAGCCATCTAAATCTGAACTACCTATCTACATTTTGAAGCAGTAAACCAGCAATTCTGTTTTGAGGAATTTATTCAACTGATTTAGATCCACACACGCAGAAATGTACCTCACCCTGGCTAGAGTTCCCATGAATGAGCATTCACTATGTCCTGGGAGTTGTTCATGTTTGTACTAGGAGAAAAGGCAGAACACCTAAAGAGAACTTGTCCTTGAGGATGCTTCCTGAGGCATCGGGCTGCACTTTTGCCTGTTGGGTTTTGCTTTTATCCATCACTGATTCCATTCATGAAAGCCGTTTAACAGTGTTCCATCCACTGAGCCACTGTGACTGAGGAAAAGTAATTCCAACACACTCCAACGCACTCTGCCACCCGGTTCTACTATTGCTTTTCTGAATCTAGATTATTATAGCTAAGTGAAAAATATGCTATGAAACAACAGGAAAGTGACTGCTGTTGCTGTGGCTATTAAGTGTCATCAAGTTGGTGCTGACTCACATTGACCCAACACACAGAAGAATGAAACACTGGCCCTGTGCCACCCTCACAATCATTGCTATATTTGAGCTCATGATAGCAGCCACTGTGTCAATCAAAAATGTTTCAATGTCATTCCATTCATGTAATTGGCTTATCTAACTGACTTACCCTTTCCGTGGTCAAGAGTCATAATGATCATGTATTTACATTACAATCCAAAAACATTATAGCAATTTTTAATATATTCAAATGAGGAATGAAAATTATATACTGACAGCTTAAATGCTGATGAAAATATTCAGCTCAATAATGAGTATTTGCGGGAGAAAGATGAGGTCTTCTGCTCCCGTGAAGATTTAAAGCCTAGGAAACCCTACACAGACAGGACTACTATGAGTCAGAAACAACTCAACAACACTTAACAACAACAACAACAACAAATGAGCACTTAGTACATGACAGACTCAATTCTAAGCCTTCTAATACAAGGGGGCTTCAAGAAATTTGCAGAAAACTTCCATTATCTTTTGATTCCATTTTTCCAAGAAACATGTTTAAGCCCCCTTGTATATCAACTCATCTAGTCCTGCCCAAAATCCCATAAAGTATTATAATTTTAAAAAGGGGTTCTGAGAAATGTGAGTTAATTGCATTATTGACCCACTGATGAAAACTATATAAAGCCTATGTACAAATCCAAATGCAAGGTCATCAGTTTGAATCTACCAGCCAATCTATGGGAGAGAGAGGAGACTTCCTGCTCCCTTAAAGATTTACAGCCTCGGAAACCATATAGAAGAGGGTCACTATGAATTGGAACCAACTCCAAGACCTACAACCTCCACTACCTCATATCCAAATATACGAGGATAAGTAAAAAATTATCCGTACTCTGGTTGTAGCATTTATTTTAATCAACTTTTAGAAATCAGAAATACATCATTTTTCAACACAATCTTCTTGCTTTTCAATACACTTGTCCATCTGTCAAGAAGCTTTTGTGTTCCCTTATTTTAAAATGTTTTAGGCTGAACTGTGAACCATGAATCCATTGCTGTCTTCACTTCTTCATCAGAGGGGAATCTTCATCCTCAAAGGATTGCTTTCACGGGAACAAACAAATGAAAGTCCAATGTAGCAAAATCAGGACTTTAGAAAGGATGCTTTAACACCTGAAAACAAAGTTTTTACACAGGGTCAACAATGTGGGCAGAGGTGTGCAGATGTGCATTGCCATGCAAGATCACAATGTCCTTGGACAGCAGTTCTCTGCATTTAATCCGAAGTTTAAGATTCAACTCTTCAGGGAGCATCTCACTGTAAGAAGCGCTGTTGATTCTTGAAACTTTTTTCTGACCGTGTTCCAGTACTGGCCCTTGAGAATCCCAGAAAACTGTAAACATCAATTTTCCAGCTGATGGTTGACTTTTGAACTTTTTATTGGTCGGCGACTGCCATTTAGTCTCAGGCTTGTAGTGATGCATCCATGTCTAGTCACCAGTAACAACTTTTTTTAAAGAAACTTTCACCTTCTTTCAAGTATCAGCCCACATTTTGTTTGCAGGTATCCAAACACTTCTGTTTATGCTCTTCCATGAACACAAAGTTTTCGGTTCTCATCTCGCACAAAGTTTTCGGTTCTCATCTCGCACAAAGTTTTCGAAACCCAAGTCTGTCATGGGTTATTTCATACACAGAGCCATGGCTGATTCGCAAATGATTTGCCACATAATCCACGTCACTCATCTATTCCACAGAATCATTGCACGGGCACGCTCAATGTCGTCATCAGCCATGGACGTGGATTGACCTGTTAATATAACCAGAATGCTGATAATTTTTGACTTACCTTCGTTATGTATGTACGGACACATAACCAGTTTTCATAATTTCAAGGTCTTCCTATAAAGTCAAATATGATGCTTCCTGTTTTGTTTTGTTTTTTAAAATAATACCCTTTGGAGAGGCCGGCATGAATGTTATGTTCTTATTTTGGGGATAAGTGCTTTTTAAATTGCTCACTAGGGACAATGCCAAAACACTTCCTCAACTGGGCTTTGTCTTAGTCGTCATCTCAATTTCAGAGGGAAATTAATTTGAGATCTGGGCACTTATTTATTCCCTCAAAATCTAAACCTGTAATTTTGAAAGTTGGGGAACTAGTCATTTCAACAACAGAACACAGATGATTGTCGTAATTCCTTTCCAAAAAAATCAAAGTGATTTTTATCCATTAAATACTTCAACAGCCTTCACCAAAGATTAAGACTTTTTTTTCCCCTTAAAGCCAGAAAAACCTCAAAGCAGATCACAGACAGACCTAAGTGTAATAGCTGAAAATAAAGCTCTTAAAAGGAAGCACAGGAATGGATCTTGGTGACCTTAGATTAGCAGCTGTTTCTTAGATATGATACCAAAAGCACAAGTACCAAAAGAAAAAAATAAGTCCGGCCCCAAGCCAGACTTGATCAAAATTAAAAACTTCTGCACTTCAAAGGATACTCCCAAGAATGTCAAAAGGCAACCCAGAAAATACCTACAAAGCACCTGCTTAACAAGGGTCTAGTATCCAAAACATAAAAAGAACATTTACAACTCAACCACAAAAAGACAAACAAGCCCATTTTACAGTGGGCATCTTGTGATACAAGTAGCACAGTAATATGAACAGATATGCCCAGTGGTTATGAGTCAGGCTGCTAACCCTCCAAGTCTCAAAGTCAGCAGTTCGAAACTACCAGCCATTTCTTGGGAGAAAGGGGAAGCTTTTTGCTTCTGTCAAGATTTACAGCCTTGGAAACCCTATGCAGGGACGCCTATGAGTTGGAACCAACCCTAGGGCACATAACCATCACCACCACCAAAGTTCCTGGTAGCATTATTCACAATAGCATAAAAAACAAACAAACCCAGAAACAATGTATCAGTGGGTGAATGGATAAACGAACTGTGGTACATACATACAGTGGAATGCTATGCAACTATAAAGCATGATGAGAATCAGAGAAAATTGAGCGTATTTTTAAAAATTATTATTCCCACATATATTGCGATCTTTCCCATCCTCCTACAACAGAGCACAATGAAATTATGTCAAAGTCTTCAGAATAATTGTGAATGATTTGGAAGAAATGTGTGTACGTTTCGTCAACGGTACAATATTGAAAAACAGTAAAAAAACTGTTTAAGAATTCTACTTCACAAATACTACTGTTGTTGCTAAGTGTCATCAGGTCAGTTACAACTTACAGTGACCCTGTACAGGGTTTTGGATGAGTTTGAACCACCAGCCTTGCATGAATAGGGAAACAAACAAACAAAAAACAATGAGGAGTCTGCAATATTTCTTAGGACATGGATGAATCTGGAGAACATTGTGCTGAGTGGAAGATGTCAATCGTAAAAGGACAAATAATGCATGATCATACTTAAATAAAAAGTCAAAAACAGGTACAGATACAGAAAGCAAAGCTCTCTGATGGTTGCCAGGGATGGCAGAGGGGATCACTTGCTAGATAATGGATATTTTATTTCTGATGATGGGAAAAGCCATTGGGTGGTACAAATAGTTAATGTACTCTTTTGCTAACCAAAAGGTTCGGAGTTCAAATCTACCCAGAGACCTCAGGAAGGCAGCCCCTGAAGAGCTTGGAGGGCACAGTTCTACTCTGACACACAGGGGCCTTCAGGTGTCGGAGTCAATCTGATGACACTGCTCACTTGGTTCTGTGTCAGCTCAGCGGCTGAGAGGATAAGAGGCCCAGCAGTGCTCTAACGCTGGGAGGTGATGAAGTGGCAGCTCACAGCTGGCTTGGGGCCGGACTTTCCAGCAGCTCCTCTGTCTCAGTCATGTGGGCCTCCTTCCCCCACAGGTGCCATTTGAAACCAGCAGAAAGAAAGCCTAACTTCCCCTTCCGGTCTGGACACTGAGGTCCACACAACCTAAACCAAAAACCCACTGCCATAGCAACCCTGTATCCGATTGCTAATCTCAAGGTCAGCAGTTCGAAACCACCAGCTGTTCCGCGGGAGGAAGATGAGACTTTCTGTTCCTATAAAGATTTACAGCCTCGGAAACCCTGTGCAGGGTCACTGTGAGTCAGAACCGACTCCACAGCACACAACCACAACAAGACAATACAGCTGTATAGGAACAGACAGCCTCCTCTTTCTCCTATAGAGCAGCTGGTGGATTTGAGCCACCAACCTTATGGTTAGCAGCCCAATGCTTAAACCACTGTACCACCCAGGATCCTTTCATATCACATAGCCTAGTGCTAATGTAGGTCACCCACATCTGGGATAAGGATTTTCACGTAAACCCCCGTTTCCCCACACCATCTTCCCAGAGACCCAGGAAGCTTCATCAGACCTGTGTGCAAGAATCCAGAGCTCCAAGTCTTGGGAGGGTAGCCCTCCCACCCAGCAGGCCCACTTGTTCCTCTTCTACCACTGCCTTCAATTGCCTACTCCAGTCCCACCTTCTAAAGTCTAGCCTCTTAGCTGTCTGGCAGGGTTTCTCAAACATGAGTGCATATCAAAGTCATACTGAAGACTCGTGAAAGCCCTAGAGACTGAAGCAGCACATTTGGGATAGGGTCCATGGATGTGCCTGTCCAGAGAAGAGCTGGTGCTCAGCAGGACAAAGAAGGACATCAGCAGAGATGTACTGACCTTACAATGGAATCTTTTCTGAAGCCATTAATCATGTCTGACAAGTACCCCCAAACCAAAAAGTCAAACCCACTGCTACCGAGGATCCAGCTGCCCCATCAGGATTCCAAGCCTGTGATCTTTGATGGAAGTAGAATGCTACATCTTTCTCCCAAAGAATGGCTTGTGGGTGCGAACCGTGCGGCCCTGAATCAGTATCTGAGTTCAGCTGGCAAGTAACACGTCCAAGAGGCCTATTGTAGAATGCCTTCACGTCTTTGGAGAATTCAGTATTTCCACATGAAGGTCAATAAATATGCACTAGCCAGTTAAGCCACCTCCCTTTCCTAAAATGCTTATGATCTACAACTGGAATGATTTCAGCTTCAACTCAGCTCACTCTCTTGCCTTCTCTGCCTTTTGCAGCCCACAAATTCTCTACAGTGTACACAGGTGAGCTTATCAATTCCTCCATTAGGTAGTAAATGCCCCATTAAACTAGGAGCCCCTTCAGGCTACACACCAAGTGGCCAGCAAGTAAATAATAATACGCAACCCAGGAGCCTGGCCCTGAGCAATTGCTCAGAGAAAGGCAAGAGTAATTGGGGTTCCCAGGTGGTGCAAACGGCTAACTCCCTCAGTCGATAACAGAAAGGTTGAAGGTTCAAGTCCACCCAGAAACTCCTTGGAAGAACAGTCTGGCAATCAGCTGTTGTATAATCAGCCATAAAAAAGTACATGAAAATACAGTTGTAAACCTATCCTCATGTTCCTCCCCTCAGCTCCTTGCAGTCAGCTCAGAACACACACTAGACTGTAGCACATTTAAGAAGGTCATCCAAGGCCCGTCAGCTTGTTTGCTTGTTTAGTTAACTGAGGGGGCTGAGAATCATGGGGACTGGAGGGTAAGGGAAGAAATCCGAGAGTGCTCCCCCAGGGCAAGATGTAAGCCATGGTAACCAGAGAGGGGGAGGCCTCTGGAACAGCGGCTCTGATACAAACCCAGGAGTCGATACGCAAGGTCTTCAAAAGTCTCTAAGGAGAACACACACTGCTGGTCCCTCCAAAATCCACCCTGATCCCATGCACAGAAGCAGGAGGCACTTCGTGCCCAGAGGGGCAGGTGGACAGGCCACCTGGGTGAGAGGAAAGGGGCTGGTTGAGGTGGGGAAGGACTGTGTGGAGAGCAGGGCTTCGAGCTAGTTCAGTTGTGGCTGATGAAGTGAATTCAGAACAGACTTGAATATGTAAAATGTGGATGTGTGCAATAGTGACTGGTCCTTCCCTGAGGTGGTGCCTGACTCTGAGGATGAAACTGCTATTAACATGCCAAGCTCCTTATTAATTCTAACCAGGTGCCATCAAGTCAATCCCGACTCATGGCACCCCCATCGGATTCATTTCTTAGGGAAACTCCCCAGAGGCAATTGCTGAGAAATAATATACTTACATACTTATGTGGGATTTGGCTTTTTAAGAAAATTAAGGATTTCAGGATGTCTTAATGAGAGAACTTTGAACTAGATCTTGTTGGCTGATGAAACAAAGCCAGGATGGATTGGAATCTGAACAATGTGGATGCCTGGAGTGGTAACTGGAACAGGGGAAAACACTGGCCAACACTCCACTAGAAATCTAATATCCCTCTTAGAAAACAAGGACAGCATGCACACTGCATAGCAACCACATCTCCTGATCATCACAGCTGGAAACAACTCTGCCCCACTCAAAGATGGCGGCCAGTGGTGGCGCTGGGGAAGTGTGACGCTCTCCACAGCAGTAGCGGTAATCCAATCTCCCACACCAGGCTCCTGAAAGACTCACTCTGCCTCTTCTCAGCTTCCTATTCCAGGGCTCTACCTGCAATTCTCCCCCTTCCAGTTATCCTTCTATTTCACTCAAATTTTTAAATTTTGGGTCTGTTCTGATTTTGCATCATTGGCCATGACTGCTTAGTTTAAAAAAAGATATAAATGATACAAAATATAACAAAGTCATACAGACTCTGCCAAGAAACTCCACTATCATCAAGTCAATTCCAACTCACAGCAACCCATGTGTCACAGAGGAGAATTTGCTCCATAGGCTTTTCTTCTCAGGGTTTTCCTGGCTGCAGTCTTTACAAAAGCAATCTGCTGGTTTTGCCTTCCATTCTACCACAGGTAGGTTTGAACCACCAACTTGAGGTTAGCAGTCCAGTGCAAATCTATTTGCAAAGCTAAGAGCTAACTTTCTTGAAACTTTGCATTCTTGAGATTATCACATCTCAGGAGAACTTTTTGCAAATGCTTCATTGCTTATATCTAAAGAACTGATGACTCATGAGTGCCTCCCAAACACCACTGAATTCAGCTCTAAAACGTTCTCTTAACAAGATGACAGTTGAGTCTCGCCTTTTGTATATGTAATCAGTATATCTCTCACTGGTAGATGGATTCAGTTATATTTCTAATTTTGCAATTGCCAAGGAACTACAAGTCCATATGGACCTAAAACAGTGCTACCCCAAGCCTGGTTCACAGACCTCTTGGATCAATACAGATGCCTAGGCCCTGGCCCAGAGTTAACTGAGTCAGAATCTTGGAAGACAGGGGTGCATTCTTCAACAAGGTCCTAGGAGACTCGGAATCACAGTAAAACACAGCAGGTGCTGTCTCTGTATGACACATGAATAATTACTGATATCCCCAACCACCACCTCCAACAGCCGCCTTCTACCTTTTAAATCCTTTCAACTTTAGCCCATAGATATATATAGCTTGTTTTTCTACATCTGTTTAGACACTAAGAACTTTAACATGTCCAGTTTAATTTAGCAAAAAGTATTAGATAGGAGCCTATCATGTGTTAGACGTGGTATCACGGTGGTTAAAACATTCAGCTGCTAACATGAAAGTTAATGGTTCAAACCTACCAGCCACTCCAAGAGAGAAAGATGTGGCAATCTGTTCCATAAAGACTTACAGCCTTGTACACCAGATGGGGCAGTTCTCTCTGCCCTGTGAGGTCGCTGAGTTGGAACCAACTCCATAGCAATGGGTTTGTTGTGGTTTGCTTTTATGTGCCTGGCCTCAGATAAAAACTTAGGAACTAACCTTGTGCTCAAAAAAGCACTTTTAATTTTTTTAAAAACTTTTTATTATGAATTGAGTGAAGATTTACATAGGAAATCATTAGTTGTTGTTGTTGTTAAGTGCCGTCAACTCAATTCCGACCCATTGCAACCCTGCACAGGGTATCCAAGGGGCAGCTGGTGAGCTTGAACCACCAACTTTGCAGTTCAAACGACTCTGCAGTCTGGTGCATTAGCCCACGCCATACCAGGGCTTCAAATCATTAGTTACCATCCAACAAATTATATACTTCATTGCATCTCAGTGATTGTAACTCCCTCAAGATTAATATCACTTTATCCCATTTCATCCTGTGTTCCTTATTTAGAGTCCTCCTTCTTCCCCAACCCTTTTGAATTTTGTCCATTGGTAAACGCTGTCCTTCAGGTCTTGAATGGTTGTATTCTATGGTGTGCGTACCTCACTAGTGTTATTGCCCCCCTATGTACCCACCAGCAGAAATCATCGGACAATCTCTTTGATATCCCATGTGAGTCACGTTTTACTAAAGGTAATACAGAAATGGCTGCAAGCACACATTGACAAAGAACTTCCAGAGGTTCAAACTGGATTCAGAACTGGCTGTGGAATGAGGGATATCATTGCTGATGTCCGATGGATCTTGGCTGAAAGCAGAGAATATCAGAAAGATATTTACCTGTGCTTTATTGACTATGCAAAGGCTTTCAATTGTGTGGATCATAACAAGCTATAGACAACATTGCGAAGTACGAGTATTCCAGAACACTTAATTGTGCTCATGAGGAATCTGTACCTGGACCAAGAGGCAATTGTTCGAACAGAACATGGAAACACTAAATGGTTTAAAATTAAGAAAAGTGTGTGACAAGGTTGTATTCTTTCATCATACTTATTCAACCTGTATGCTGAGAAAATAATTCAGGAAGCTGGGTTCTATGAAGAAAAACATGGCATCAGGATTGGATGAAGACTCATTAACAACCTGCGATATGCAGGTGGTACAACCTTGCTTACTGAAAGTGAAAAGGACTTAAAACATTTACTGATGAAGATCAAAGAGCACACCCTTCGGTATGGATTACATCTCAATGTAAAGAAAACAAAAATCCTCACCACTGGACCAATAAACAACATTCTTATCAATGGAGAAAAGATTGAAGTTGTCAAGGACTTCATTCTTCTTGGATCAACTATCAACACTCACAGAAGCAGCAGTCAAGAGATCAAACAACATATTGCATTAGGCAAATCTGCTGCATAAGACCTTTTTAAAGTGTTGAAGAGCAATGATGTCAGCTTGAGGACTAAGGTGCACCTGACCCAATTCATGGTGTTTTTAATAACCTCATAAGCATGAGAAAGCTGGACAATGAATAACGAAGACCGTAGAAGAATTAACGCTTCTGGGTTATGGTGTTGGAGGAGAATATTGAAAGTGCCATGGGTTGCCAAAAGAACCAACAGATCCGTTTTGGAAGAAGAGCAGCCAGAGTGCTCCTTGGAGGCCAAGATGGCTAAACTTCGTCTCTCGTACTTCAGACATATTGTCAGAAGGAACCAGTCGCTGGAGAAGGAT
Organism: Chrysochloris asiatica; assembly: GCF_000296735.1. Lineage (NCBI taxonomy): Eukaryota > Metazoa > Chordata > Mammalia > Afrosoricida > Chrysochloridae > Chrysochloris > Chrysochloris asiatica. Next base: position 37,745,696 of record NW_006408525.1, read on the forward strand.
GTCATGTTTGGTAAGGTGGAGGATCAGAGAAAAAGAGGAAGACCCCCAGCGAGATGGATTGGCCGAGTGGCAGCATTGATGGACTCAAGTGTGGCAACGGTAGTGAGGTTGGCCCAGGATCGGGCAGTGTTTCGTTCTGCTGTGCACACAGTCGTTATTAGTCGGTACCGACTCGATGGCACCTAACAACAACAACATGTACCCACCTACTGTTAGCTGAAAATTGGTGAGTTCAGTTCTACACCCGTAGTGTGGGCAAGGGCCATAGTCTCGGGGTTCTACCAGTCTCCACCTGATCACTAAGCCTGGTCTGGTTTATAATTTTGAGTTTTGTTCCACAGTGGTAGCCAGACACCATACAGTTCTGGTCTCAGCATAGTGGAGACTAATCAAAGAACCACTTTATAAAAAGAAATTCACCAGCTGGTTTTGAAGTGATTTTGACAGCTAACATAGTCAACCCATTGGACTCTTGCTCAAATGTATTGTTTGTTGTTGTTGTGAAGTGTCATCAAGTCAGTTCCCACCCAAAGTGACCCTGTATAGGGTTTCCAAGGAGCAGCTGATGAACTTGAACCGCTGACCTTGGAGTTCAAACAGCTTTGCAGTCTGGCACGTTAACCCACAGTGCCACACCAGAACTCAAAGACTGCAAAGATACTATAGTTAAAACAGCTATTTTTAAAAAAAGAGAGAAACACTACTATCAAATCGCCTCCAAGTCAGGGTTTTTGAGACTGTTAATCTTTACGGGAGCAGGCAGTCTGATCTTTCTCCCACAGAGGGGCTTGGTGGGTTTGATCCACTGACACTGGGGTTAGCAGTCTGATGTCTACCAGGGTAGGTTGTGTCAGTCCCTACTCTAGGAACTTTACATGTAGCAATTGCTTTAATCCCTTTGACAATCCTAACGTAACTAGTGCTACTGTTATCCAGTCATACAGATGAAGAAACTGAAGTGGAGGGAGGGAAGAGATTTGTCCGAGGTCACGGAGTTACAGGTGGTAGAGCTAGGGCTTGAGCAGGGGCCTCCAAGCTCAGGCTGGACAATTTCTCTTCGGTTTCACCCGTTTCCACTGAGGAAGATGACTTCTGAAGTGGTCTCCTGTGAATGTGAACTTCAGACCAGTCCCACAAAGAGTTCTCAATTCATCCTGAACTCAGCCTCACCGGTGGCTGCAGGGTGGGGCCCAGCCGCTTAGAATCAGGACCAGAGAATTGTAGCTTCAGGGCAGATGCTCCGTGAGAGCTGAGACTTAATGCTTATTGCTGTCATGACCACCACACGTGTGCAGAGCAGGGCTGCTCCAGAGTTTTCAAGGCTGTGATCTTTCAGCAGCACACTGCCAGGCCTGTCCTCCAAAGTGCCTCTTGGTGGGTCCCTGTCTTACAGCTAAGAATCCATAAGGGCTTAACCATCTATGCCACCCAGGGACTCCTGGTTTAATGCTCAGGAATAATTAAGTGATCTTTGTGCCAAAGGGGGGAGACTTGCGAGCTTAACTGTAATAATAAATGCATTCAGAAGAACTTTCATTTGCTGCCTGAATTCTGTAATCATATTACCATAAATTTGTGCTCCTTTGTTGGAAATGATTCACTTCTTTCTGAAATCCACTAAGGAAAAAGCATACAATTAGCACTCTGTTACATACTATTATTCTCCCTATGGGAATGCCGTGACTCCATAGGATAAGCACAGATCAGCAGTTCAAGCCCACCAGCCACTCCATGAGAGACAAATAAGGTTTTCAGCTCCTGTATGGATTTTAAAAGTCTTGGAAACCATATAGAGGGTCGCTATGAATCGGAACCAACTCGACAGCACTTAATAAGAACAGCAACATTCTCCCTAGATGGTGGTGGTTATGTGCAGTGGAGTCAGTTCCGACTCATAGTGACCTTGCACAGGGTTTCCGAGGCTATAAATCTTTACGGGAGCAGAAAGTCTCCTCTTTTTCCCACGGAACTGCTAGGTAGTTTCAAACTGCTGACCTGGAGGTTCGCAGCCCGATTTGTAACCACTATGCTACCAGAGCTCTTTACAGCTGTCTATATACTGCAGTGACTATGAGCTTAGACTCTGAGTTTGAGCCCCCAGTTCAGCTGCTTACTGCTCACACCCTGTGAAATTATTATCCTTTCTAATTATGGTGTTGGTGAAGAATATTAAAAGTACCACAGACTGCCAGAAGAATGAACAAATGTGTCTTGAAGAAATACAGCCAGAATGCTCCTTAGAAGGGAGAACAGCAAGACTTCGTCTCATGTACTTTGGACACGTTACCAGGTAGAGCCAGGCCCTGGAGAAGGACATCATGCTTGGTAAAGTGGAGGGTCAGCAAACAAGAGGAAGACTCCCAACAAGATGGACTGCCCCAGTGGCTGTAACAGTGGGCTCAAACACAGCAACCCCTGTGAGGACGGTGCAGGGCGGGGCAGTGTTTCGTTCTGTCATCTACAGGCCAGAACCAACTCAACAGCACCTAACAATAACAGCACAGTGCATCAATAGCCTTACAAAATAGGAAAAATAATAGTACTGAATCGATATCGTTACTGTGACGATTACATTAAACAATCCACATGAAGTGCCTGGGAAACGTTCCTTAACTATACTAACCTCTCGGACTATACCATCCCTGGCCCTGGTTCAAGCTTACCAAAGCAATTCCGTTTTAGTCACAGTTTTGCACAGTTGTTGTTGTTGTTGTTGTGAACTGATGTTGAATTGGTTCCAACTCATAGCAACCCTGTATAGGGTTTCCAAGGAGCGGTTGCTGAGTTTGAACCGCCGACCTTGTAGTTTAAACAGACCTTGCTGTCTAGTGCTTTATCCCACAGCACCACACACCAAGACTATCAACCAAAATACCCAAATACAAGTTAATTCCAACTCACAGTGACCCTATACGATAGGGCAGAACTGCCCAGAGGGTTTCCAAGGCTGTAAATCTTGATAGAAACAGACTGACACTTTATTCTTCTGCAAAGTGGTTGGGGGTTCCAGAAACTGGCCTTCCTGTCTCTCCAACCTCTGTACCACCCAGGGTTCCTCTTACCATCAAAAAGCCTTCAGTCAGGTAGTGCTGACAGGCAGGGTGACCATCTGTCTAGGTTTGCCAGAGCAGTTCCAGTTTATGCCTGTTGTCCCAGCTTAATTATTAATGGCCTCTGCCTTCACTCTCCAAAGTGTCCTGGTTCAGATGATAAATGACATGCACACCCTAGTGATAAGACACAGGGGAGGGGGTGGGGGGGGGCAGTAGTCTGCAGTATTTCCAAGGTCCCACAGCAGCCATGCAGCCTGTTGGGGCTTCTGAAGAGATGGTGGGGATGAGGAGAGGCACTGGCAGGAGGTGGGCTGAAGTGGGGGCTACCCCAAGGTCTGGGCAGCAAAGACAGACACTTGGTGGGCTGTCCCCCAACTCATTTCCGCTATCCCTCCAGAAAAGAGTGGACAGAGCTACATTCAAGAGTTAGAAAAAGAGGTAAGTCAATTGTTTATGGTTAAATTATTTCAGGAATTTTACTGGACCCTTTAGGACAGTGCTGGAAAGGACTTGGAGATTGAGTAAGTGTCTCACGGCCCCCAAGTTAACAATTTCCAAACTTATGAATCATTCATCTCAGCATCAACGGCTTTAATCTGATCAACCTAGAGCTGAGTCAGCTTCAGGGAAGGAATTTTAATAGGAGGGTGGGAAAGAGGAGAAACCACCTGCACAGGTTTCAGTTCTCCGTCACAGGTCCCTCCTCCCTCCAAGTACCACGTCTTCCGTTAGAGGAGGGATTCTTAGCACATTTTCACTTTATTTTTTCGGTATCATTGGAACTACGTTGGCACTTATCATTTTTGGAGCCTCTGGAGGGTATGAATGGTTAATGCACTCGGCCGCCAACCAATAGGTTGGATGTTCAAGTCTATCCAGAGGCACCTCAGAAGAAAGGCCAGGTGATCTACTTCTAAAAAAGCCAACCATGGGAAAGCCTAGGGAGCACACACTCTGATGAACATGGAGTCACCAGGAGTTGGGCTGACTGGAGGGCAATTTTTTTTTTTTTTTTTTTTCCATGCTGTTGTTCTTCCCCAGCCTCCCACCCCCAGCCTTGGGCATCAGAACCATGTTGGCTTTCATTAGACAGACATCATTAGTGAAGCTCATTAAGAAGAGGGAAGACCTCAGAGGCTCTACAATAGTAAGAGTCTGTGGTGAAATCCAACATTTACCATGCTTGACCTTGGCCTTCCCTTACAGTGTGATTAGCCAACACAAGCAAACACAGTATTGAATTATAGATAACACACAACTCTGACCTAATGCCCATGAGCCACTTTTATAACCACTCGGGAAGAAAACTTCAGTCAAAGGCCAATGACACCGGGACTCAAGGGATCATCTAGTCAGCTGGTTTCTGTCAAGTTGATTCTGACTCATAAGGAGCCTATATGACATAGTGCAACTGGCCCCAGTGGGATTCCAAGGCTGTAAATCTGCATGGAAGGAGACTGCTACATTACTCTTCTGCAAAGTGGCTGGGGATTCAAACTACCACCCTTTCCCATTAGCAGCTAAGTGCTAATTACTGTGCTACCAAACCACCTAGTCAAAGCCCCTCATTTATAGGCTCTGAAGCTGGCACCTGGCAAAGTAGAGGCTTGTCCTGTCCCCCTTTCCCCCCACCCCTCGGCCCCATGGAACAACATTCAGTTCTCCATCTGCCCCTCTACTACAAAACCAGCGAAACCAACCAACAGGTTCAACTGGAACGGAAATATGTGCCTTTGTATGGAACTTTTTTTTTTTTTTTT
>NW_006408525.1:37751648-37803169 GCF_000296735.1 Chrysochloris asiatica
CGCTATGGGTCAGTACCAACTTGATGGCACCTAACAACAACAATAATTCACACATATAGCTTCCCATATATAAAAACAGTTCCCCTTTCTATCCTTATATTATAAATTAGGAACATGAAATAAATATATTTATTAAGAGATGTGCTCCAGACCAAAAGTCCGCAGAACAAATCAACAATTGAGCCTAGATTTTGAAAATGTCCAATCAGTTACAGTTATTTAAGACAAGATGTACAGAATTCAGTACCAGGTTAAGAACTGACAAAATTACACATCTGCAGTATCTTAAACTTATGTTCTTGCAGAAATGCCACTGTGTGGACAGATGGGATGTTGTGGATGGAGTTCTGACTTTACCACTGACCAGTGTGGACAACTTGATGAGGACCTCAGTGCAGAATCCTAATTTCATGCCATTCATTCATGTTGCTCCTTATGAAGGCGTGTTTTATAAACACATGGCATTCATGGCAAGTGACACCTCTTAAATGTCCACGTATGCAGGGAATAACCAAATCAGCTGATGTTACATCAACTCCAATTCATGGAAGCCCCATGTGTGTCAGAGCAGAACCACACTCCACAGGGATTTCAACAGCTGACTTTTTGGAAGCAAAGCATCAACGTTGCAGTTAGCATCTAAGCATGTTCACTGTTTACACCATCCAGAGATTCCTAATCATTCAGTAAAGTTTCTTAAAGGACACCTATGTTTCAAGAGGATCTCGCATGTGTATCATCTCAATTTATCACGGCATCTGTGTGAGGTCAGTATTGTTCCCATTTAACAAATGAGGCAACCAAATTAAGTTGAAAATTAATAACTTTGTCTAGTAATAAGGCCAGCCAGGAAATTGCTCAGATTCCAACCTGGTCTTATGAGACCAAGTACCATGGTTTTGACTACAACATGACTGCTTGTATCTAACCCAGTCAGTCATTGAACGGGAAGGGAAAAGGAGACCATATCAGACCATTCTACTTCATTTACTATCATGACTCCTTTAGTTTGAGAATGACTGAGTAAGGTAAAGTTTCACAAATGTCTACTATTTTGAATTTTAAATACATTCTAAATTATTGTTTTAAGGATAGCTGTGGCTTTTACTGGGTACCTCCCACACCTCTGTATTTCTATTTAATAATCTCTGGCTCACAGATTGTAATTTTTCACCTGTCCTCAAAGCTTTCATTAAGTCATTTATTCATCAGTGTGACCAGGGGCTTTTGCATAGCTCAAGTTCCAAGCTCAGAAGGTCTTGGCAAATGGCCCAGGCATTTCTGCTAAAGTCTGAACAGTGGCTTCTTTCATTCTAATTTCCTCCACAAAGAACAACTGGAACTCTTTTGTTCCCTTAAGGAAATCAAATCTTGTGAAATCAACCTGGTCCTGTTAAAAATGTATCAAACTTCCAAATTTGCAAATTGCAGTCAGACATTTTTTGAGGAGCCCTGGTGGTGCAGTGGTTAAGCACTCAGCTGCTATGTAAAAGGTCACTGGTTCGAACCCATCAGTCACTCTGTGGGGGCAAGATGTGGTAGTCACTGTCCATAGAGATTTTCAGCCCTGGAAACCCTATAGGATAGTTCTACTGTCCTATAGTTTTGCTATGAGTTAGAATCGACTCGCTAGCAATGGGTTGGATTTATACATGCTTTGCTTTGGCGCCCTGAAAGTAATGCTTTCAAAGACTTTACTTGTTGCCCTGACAACAGAATGACATGAAGACAGGAAGGGGGACAGAAGAAGACAACCCCAAAAGATCACTTTGATGTGAAAATGGCTGCTTCATAAAGGTCCATGGTGAGTGGTGGTGGTTCTGTGCCTTGGAGTCGGTTCCAACTCATAGCGACCCAACAAAGGGTTTCCGAGGCCGTAAATCTTTACAGGAGCAGAAAGCCTCATCTTTCTCCCTCAGAATAGCTGGTAGTTTCGAACTGCTGACCTTGAGGTTAGCATCCTAACTTGTAACCACAACACTACCAGAGCCAATAGAGAATAAAAAGTCTTTATGGACCTCTCAAGTCATTAACAATTTAGATAATTTAGGGGTTTTGTTTTGTGTTGTGTTGTCCACTGAGTGCTTTTTAAAACATTTGCTTCGGTATTTTGTGGGTGTCTTTTGTCTTGCCCTTATATAATGTCAAGTCAGTGGTAAATGCTTCAAACTAAGGTAAGAGGGTCCCTTCCTTTCTTTTCAAGGAAATCAGCCAACACTATGAGCCATTCATTCCTTCATTTCCTCCGGCAGACTTCCTTTTTACTCAAGTACTCTAGCATTCTTCTTCCCTTGCTCTTTCACTTCCTGCCGCCTCGCCCCTTCAAATACATGGCTGTCATTTAACTTGGATAAACTCCCTACAAGGAAGTCAGAAGCCCAGTTACATTAGTGGGCCAGTTTCTTCTGGAATCCCTGTTTACAGAAAACCAAACTGCCCACTCAGCTTCCAGGCTCTGTACCAGACCCTGACAATAAAAACACAAAGGCAATTTCTTACTAGTCAGATGTATATTCCTGGAACAAGGACTCAAAAACCAGCAATCCTGTTTCACTTAAAGTGCATTTGATACATTTATTTATATTTACTGAGGGCCTTACCAAGCTCTTGGCTTTGGAAGGACTCTGTCCTTATTTAAAGCACTATGGTTGCTCATCACGAATACAATGGATGTACCGGTAAATACATATTAAGATCATCCGTGAAGGCACCCTGGTGGCACAGTGGTTAAGCGCTCAGCTGCTAACCTAAGAGCTGTTCCACAGAAGACAGATGTGGCAGTCTGCAGCTGTAAAGATTGACAGCCATGGAAACCCTGTGGGGGCACTTCTACTCGATCCTGTAGGGTCACCAGGAGTTAGAATGAATTCGGTAACAATGGGTATGGGTTTTATGTTGATACCTCAAAGGTCTTTTGTGTGATAATGATCTTTAATGTTATCTGTTGATCCAAAAATGCAGAAGTCTAGCTTCCGGAAAAGGAGGAGGGGGAGGAGAACAGTTTAATGGCAGATTTACAGTTACCACAATCTAAAGAATACATAAGTTCAAAAAGTACAAATTATTCCAGTCACAATATAGACAATATAATGAATAGCCCAAATACCTCTGTGCTCATGTATCTCTGATAACTCAGTAAAGTGAACAACAATCTATTTCACATACTTTCTGCATCAAAACAAAAAGAAAATGAACACTCAATTCACATAAGCAATGAAAAACAGTGGCTCAGATAATGTTACTGTTGTTAAGTGCCAACAAGTGACCTTGTATAGGGTTTCCGAGGAGTATCTGGGGGTTGGAGCCGCCAACCATATGCTTAACGTTCCAGTACTTATTCTACAGCACCATAATGTGTTGTTAAGTGACGTCGAGTCGGTTCCGACCCAAAGTGGCCCGAGGAGCAGCTGGTGAGCTTGAACCATCAACTTGGCAGTTCAAACTGATTTTGCAGTACAGCGCACTAACCCACATCACCAAAATGGCGCAAAATGAACCACTGATGGGAGGCTCTGGCATGCATTTTATACTTCTGTTTAAATAAGGAAGTATATGATCATCAGGGAGTATTACAACTTCCTAAGCTTTCTCAGTGGGCAAACATTGAAGAAAATCAATTTTCTGTCAAGAGAGTCCTTCCACCACTTGAAATATGTATTGAGCACATAGGATTGATTACACTGGACATACTTTAGGTGCTAAAGAGTAGATGCAAAGAATTAATCTATTAAGGGAAGTAAGTCTAACAACGAATAACTATAACATAAGGACAGAGTAAAAGAGAGGCAGTTCAGGGGTGAAGAGTCCAACCCTTGAAATACATTTTAAAAGATAAAAAGTAAAGTAAAATGTTTCAGTGGAAAAAGGGTAGGTAGGGCTGTTTGACATAAGACTACCAAAATGTTGCTACTTGTTAAAACTGGGTACATGTGTGTGAAATTTTAAAGAAATTTTCAATGATAAACAACAACAACAACAACAAAAACCCAGCACATCTAAAATTCGCCATTTCCTCCTGAGACCCGGGATTAAATGAGATCGTGCATTTAAATTTTTCTTAGTCCACGGCTCTGAACTTTTCCTCCCACTCTTCCCTTTTCCTCCTTTTCCTGCATGAGGTTTAAAGGAGGCCAAAAACAAGCAGACAGATCAACTACCATTGAGTCAATTCCGACTCAACAACTGGTGGGTTTGAAGTGCTGACCCAGCACTCAACTTGGCGAGGGCTCCTTTTAAGAAACCAGCAGGACTGGGAAACTTTCTCCTCCTCCTTTCTACCCTCTCCCTCCAGGTCATATTAATGTCAAGAGTTATTATTCTAAATGTCTTGCTCAAGAGATAACTAGACATCCAACAGAATGCTGAAGTTGGGACTTCCAAGAAACTCTGCCCCCACCCCCACCCCAATTCCAGTTGGTCCTTCCCGCAAAAGATTCCAGAAGCTTGCCTATAAAGGTGAGGCTCAATTTTAGGCACATCAAGATGCCAAGACTAATACGGCTTTTAAATGTTAAGTTCCTCTGCTCTTTCCTCCTGGTGTTTAGGACGTATTTATTTCTTATAAAAAAAAAAAAAAAGTCTTACAGATCAATCTTTAGGGACTCATTAACACATATAATTGAAAGTACTGCTTTTCAAGTACCTAATGCAATTAGATCTTGCAGCCTTTGGTTCTGAAATAGTTTACAATTGGGAAATAGTATTTAAAGGTGTTCACTGAGCCACCTTTGCAGAAATAAATCACATCAGTTGGTCTAAAATTAGAAGAGGTTGCAAAAGACCACAAAACGCTGGGGAAGTAGAAATGACAAAGAACCAAGAATACCTTGGATTGCGTTTTAAAGAGGGGTAAGCAAGAGAAGCAGAAAACCTCGTATCAGGGAAAAGCCATCCAATGTCATATGGAAATTGTGGTGTGCAAGCTGTTCCCACATTCCCTAGACATCATCTACACTGACTCCTTGCAATTTCTCTGATAGACCTCCTGTCTTCCCTATTATGTCTTTGGTCTCATTGTGCCCTGTCCTGCAATGTAGCCATGCTACCTGGCTACTTGGTTGAAGTGTATCCATTCTTTTTGAAGTGTATCCATTCTTTTTGAAGTGTATCCAGTCTTCAAGACTAAATACAAATGTTGCCTCCTCAGTTCCTATTTCATGACTCCAAATCACTTTAATGACACTTAACATGACTTTCCTTTCTGATTGCTGCTTCGCCCTTTGTTGTTTTTATGACATTATAACCTTAACAGTCCACACCTCCAGCTTGTCCATTTCAGTACCCATGCCTGGGGCTAGCTCTGTGCAGCACACATGGAAAACGCTCCTTAATTGTTTGCTAAATTGAATTGGCTTTATTGGAACAGTGCTCCATCTTAATGAATTTACTTGAAGCAAACACTATTGAGTCATTAAATCAAAGAAAATTCCCCTCACTGAGAAATCATGACATGACTTACGGAAAGTAAGGGGATACCGTTACATTCAGATGACTAGTTTAACAGCCTACGGACAGCAATTCTGAAAGGGGCATGCTATTGCTTTATTTCTCTGGTTTCATATTATTATTAGTCATTGAGTTTCGTTCAAGACGAGTTTCATGAAATTTCAATGGAAAAAGAACACACAGTATAAAGAAATTTATGGTAAAATGACATGAAGGAGCAAAACAAAATACAAAGGTAGTTGTGTGTTACTGAAAACATTCTAGACTAGCTGGCATTTTCAAATATAGATGTACACATTTTCAAAAGCAAAGGAGGATGAAATTTACCATGGATGAAAGGACACACAACTTCCTCAAACATGAAACGATCTGCTGGAATTGTTGGTACTTAATGAGTGTGTCCATTAAATGAGGGTGGGTTGGTTGGTGGTGTGCTGCGGAGTTGTTCCAACTCATAGTGACCCTGTACAGGGTTTCCGAGGCTGTAAATTTTTACAGGAGTAGAAAGCCTCATCTTTCTTCCGTGGAACAGCTGGCAGTTTCAAACTGCTGACCTTGAGGTTAGCAGCCCAACTCATAACCACTACATTACCAGAGCTACTTAATATCTAAGGGTAAGTGAAAGAATACTGCTATTTGGGTTCCAGTTCATATATGAACAGATTGATTCCAAACAAAACATATTTAAACATCTCTGCACTTGGTGGATGACTGCAGGAATATGCTTGTCTTAGTCTTCTTAGGGTGCCTTTAAAAAAAAAAAAAAAAAAAAAAAAAAGGCCAATCATAAGAGTGACTTCCAAGAGGATCTGCTGGATCAGCTACAGTCAAGGCCGAGAAAGCTCCCAAGGTTACGGCAGCTCTTTGAGGGGGACAATGAGAACATCTTGATAGACTACCTTGAAGGACACAGGACAACCACAGAGGGTTATTATGAAGAAGTTTTAAGAGAAATAAAAAGCATCTGGATGAGAAAAAGGACAGGAAAGTTATGCTGAGGAATTATTTTCCTTCACAACAAGGTACCTGCTCATTCTTCGAGGGTAGCAAGGGCTGTCCTAGGAGGATTTCACTAGGAAACCTTACAGTGTCCGCACTACAGCTCTTCATCTTGCCTCTTCTGACTTCTTTTTCTTCCCCAAGCTCAAAGAACATTTAAAAGTAACACAATTTGAGTCCCTCAATGATGCCAAAACTACTGTTTTGAAGTGGTATCAATCAAAGAGAACAGAATTTTTTGAGGAAGGGTTAGCGAGAGGAAACACTGCCCTCAGGAGTGTACTTGTCTAGGCCTAGATGGAAGACATGTCGAGAAACAATACTTTCACATTTTGATATTTTTGTTCAATTAAGGTTCCAACGACTTTATATTAATACTTTTTGACTGATCCTCATGTAAGAGGTTCTAGGACCTCCAAGATCTTCAGGATGTTTCATGATAAAACAACAGCAAAACCTATCTGAAGTACTTATAAACCTACAAAGTGCCAAGTTAGGTGATAAGGGTCCGAGTAAATTCCCAGCAAATAACGGTCAACAGATTGTGCCCATTCCTTCCTATGTACCAGGCTTGTGAGACATGAAGGGAAGCTCAGTCTCTGCTTGAAGGGGCACAGGATCCATGGCAGCATCAGATAGGTGGATGCCAGGTAATGATAGCATAGGTGTATAATGGAAACACTGGAAATTAAAGGACAACTGGCCAGAGGGCAGAAGAAAACCCCTGACCTGACTCATTAGATGAAAAACAGGTATCAATCCACCCAGAGAAAGCAGCAGTCAAAGGCAAACAGGTGAAACCCCTTCTAGAAAAAGCCAATGGTTCAGGAGAACAGGAGACAGCTACAGTCTGTAGTAAAGCCATGGGCTAACAAACCCCCTCTCCCATTCCTCTCTTCTATGAACACAACAGTGAAGACTGTGCTGTTGTGGGGTGCCACTGAGTCATTTCCAACCCACAGTAACCCCACGTGGCCGAGGAGAGCTGCCCCCACAGGATTTTCTTGACTGTAATCTTTAAGAAAGCAGATAACCTGGCTGCTGACTGGGTGAGTGGGTTTGAGCCGACAACCTTTGGGTTAGCAGCTGAGTACTTAACCACTGTGCCACCAGAGATCCATTCCATAAGGTGGGAGCAAGAATTAAATTAACTGATACACACTTGGAACAGTGCCTGGCCCAGAGAGTACACCCAGGAAACATTAGCTATGGGTGTGGAGGTTATCTTCACTATTATATTAAATCCAGTGCATCTGGTTTACTTGCTTTCTCAGTTGAAAGCTACGGGAAATCTGTAAATACTCAAGATTCAGTGTCCACCTTACAGGAAAGTAACTACTTGAAGAGCAGAAAAAAGAAGACTGTAGAGTCAGTGCTGTTACCACTGGCACCGGCCCCAAAGAGAAAGAAAGAAAATGCGATGTCGCATCTCTGGAAGGAATGATAGATTATCTGTCCGATCTCTGAAGCCTCCAAGATGCTTTATGATGAGCAGCTGTGTGGTTTGGGGCTCTGGAATGTAGGCAAAGCCAAGTTCATACACTAAGATATTCATTCTCCTTCATCCTTCCTGTCTGATGCCCTGAACCCAGGCTCCAGCGTCTTGTAAATAATCTTCCCTGAAAACAATATGGTCACAGATCATTGAAGGCTTACTGATGCCTAACTCTGCCTCTTTTTCTCCTTTCTATTTTTAAACACTTACCCAAAACAAAAAAGGAAAGCAAAGCAAAACCATACCAGAAACAGATAAAGACTACACTCTAAGTCCCTTCAACCAAAGAGAAGAAAACTCCAAACTCACTCCCTAAAATTCCCACTACATTGAGACTTGTTCTCCTCTACCTGCCATTTTGGAATGGCAACCATCCACCAACACAACTGCTTCTGAGTCCTGGGCTCACTCGAGTGCTGGAAATTCAAGACAAGAAACAGCATCATCCTGTTAAAATGACCCTAGACCTCTAAACTAAGACACCAAAGCCCATGATACAAAAGCAGCCTCTATAGCTGCTCTTTGTTGTTGAGACTTTCAGACTGTAAATTGTGATGCTGTAGAATAAGCACTGGGCTGCTAAGCACAAGGATAGCAGTTCAAATCCACCAGCCACTCCCCAGAAGCCTTATAGGGTCACTATAAGTCAGAACTGGCTCCATGATACCTAACAACAACAACATAGGAAAGGCAGTTCCAACAAGTACCATCGATCCTAAAACCCTAACAACAGCCTGTAGGTCCTGAACATGGAAGTCACATGTTCCCAGCTGTCATGACTAAATGTCCAAGAGCTCCTACAGCACCTTACAGCTTTTCCCAATCCATGTCCTTCTGCCCCAACTTCTGAGCAGGTCTCCTCAGACTAGGTTCATGTGGGTTTAAACATACAGAAGAGGACACTGGGGTGAGGCCTACAAGAAAAAAAGTGGGACAAACACAACATCCTACTTTGGTGAGTAGAGAGTGGGATCTTAAAAGTTCCTAAGTGGCCATCTAAGGTCCAACTGTTGGTTTCTCCCTGCACAGAAGTAAAAAGAGTGATCAGAGTTGGAAGATGCTTGGAATCAACTAGTCCAATGGACCAACGGAACATATGAACATCAGTCATCACAACTCTAAGACTAGAAGAACTAGATGGTACCAGGCAACCATTACCAACTGCTCTGAAAGGGATCCCATTAAAAGGTCCTGCATAGGGTGGGGGAAAATGGGGAATAAAACTCAAATTATGAAAAAAAGACCCGGCTTACTGGTCAGAAAGAGATTGGAGGAACTGAGACTATGACCCTCAACCACCCTTCAGGTCTAGAACAGGACTTGGCCTCATGGTCCAATTTTCAGCCAAGCAGTAGCTAAATATATAGAGGGGACAGCAACACCAGTAAGATGCTCACCATAGAATGATCAACCATTCAAGAACAAAAAGGCAACATTTATCTAAGGATCAAGAAGGGATGGAAGGAGGATGGAATGGAAACAAGAACCACAGGGAGGAAGTGGGATACCTGTTGTTGTATGGAGGGGATTGCAATCATCGAGATGAAATGAAGTGTAGGATTTGTTGACTGTAAAACTGATGATCTTGTCTGTTAACCTCCACTCAATTCGCAACAGAAAGCTAATGGGGGTGGTGGTGGTTAAAAGAAGATAGTGGGCATTTTTCTTGACATATTCTAGCCTTCTCCACCCCTAAATACTTTGTTAAGGGTTGTTCCAGTCAATTAGACACAACACAACCCTCCTGCCCATTCTCACAACCAGCCAGTATGAAGAGGTCCTGTGGTCTGCTGAACTTTGCAGCCATAAAAACGTTCCCTTTCAGCTTCAAACATTACCAAAATGTAATATACATCTAGGATATTGTAATCAAGCCCAGAAATGTTTAGGTGAAAAGAACTATTTCAATAAAATCAAACAGCTATCAAGTTAATTCCAACTCACAGCAACCCTGTTTCAACAGTGATATGAAATATAAATATAGAATGTCCTCTCACAGTCCAACTGTTTTCAAAGATGCCCTGGCCATTGTTGTTGTTAAGGGCCACTGAATCTGTTCTGACTCACAGCAGCCCTTTATAGGGCTTCCAATGCTGTAAATCTTGCAAGAACAGAAAAACTCTTCTTCCTCCTTTGGAACAGCTGGGAGGTAAGCAGTCCAATGCTTATCCTATAGTGCCAGAACACACCATGGTTGCTAGAATTTGGGCCTAGAAAACATTAAACTTGAGAAGTAAAGCAAACAAAACAAAACAAAAACAGCTAAATGAGAGACATTTAAACAATGGGCATGGTTGTTGGAGTTAAATAGTCGGAGGCTACATGAAATAATTGCTTACTTCAGTTCTCTAAAGGAGTAATTGCAGTAAGCTTGCTGAAGATACTTTTGAGTTTATGTGCAAGTTTATGCCTACTATAAATATTTCCATAATCCCTTTCTGTTTCCAACTACTAGGAAAAAGTCTAAGAAAATAGTTTTGGTGCTGATCTAGAATGAATCCTTACTACTATTTGGAATGCATGAACTGATCTGACAAGTCAGTGCCCTTCAACGTACCCTTTGGATAATCTGCAGACACACACTGTCGGTGGTCTTCTAAATGAAACCCAAGTCTTCTCATGAAGACGACAAGAAGTTGTTCCAGCCTTCAGGAGTTTCAGAGCCAAACAGCTAGGCTCGGGTTTTCCTACAGATGAGAGGAAGTCTTCACATAATTAACGCTAGATATACCACAAGGTGTACATCATCACTACATGGTGTGATGCACCCCAAAGGTGAGACAGCTTTGTGTCACATCTGGTTCTGCATGTTGCTGTTGTTAAGTGCCACCAAGTTGGTCCCAGCTCACAGTGACCCTATATTGGGTTTCCTAAGCTGTAAATCTTTGCAGGAGCAGAAAACCTCGTCTTTCTCCTGCAGAGTGGATGGTGTGCTCCAGCCGCAGACGCTGTGGTTCACAATCCTACAGAGTCACCACGCTTCCCCAGACTTTGCACAGACTAAGAAAATACATTAAGGAAATTGCTAGAAAATGACTAAAATTAAATTTTGTTCAAATTTCCAAATATCTTTATTTTGGTAAGATGAAAAGGCATCAAATCAAATCAATGTGAAGAAATATGGGCAACATTTAAAGTCACAATTAACTTATTTATTTATATTATTTATTATTATAGTCTTCGTCTCATTCCTTGGAGACCTAGTGTGGCACTGCAGGATAAGCACTGGATCGCTAACCAAAAGGTCAGTGGCTCAAACCCACTAGCTGCTCCTTGGAAACTCTAGACAGGGTCCCTATGAGTTGGAACCGACTTAACAATAACATTATTCACCAAGGTGAAACATGTCCTTAAGGAAATACTGTTAAATGTTGTTGTGAAGTGCCACTGAGTTGGTATATAGTTTCCAAGGCTATAATCTTTGCCGGAGCAGAAAGCCTCATCTTTTTCCCACGGCTGTTTATGGTACTCGCATCCCAATACCCTGTTAAATGTCTCTCAAACTTCTCAGATTGGCACAATGTATATAACTATTGAAATCAAACAGAGCATTCTCTTTCTTGTAAAAACAGGAGACCGTTTTCTTTGTAGGAGTAGGACCCTTTGGATTATAATCATTAAATGACTCATACATGATGTGGTCATGAATTGCTCTGAGCAGAACAAATATGCATGCCTACATCACTCTGGAGGTTAAAAAAATGTATAATTTGAGAGAAAAAAAAATACCTGTGCATGTTTTGTACGCTGACAATTAAATGAATGAACTGAATGCGTGAGTGAGTGAAGAACACCACAGTAGTCCCATAAACTATTCAATTCACTGCTGCACCATAAAGAGCACTGTGTGGCGTTTTGGGTTAATGTACGAGACTGCAAACTTGGTTTGAACCTCAAGTCGGTGGTTCAAACTCACCAGCCACGCCTCAGATACCCTATACAGGGTCCCTATGGG
Source organism: Chrysochloris asiatica (assembly GCF_000296735.1). Lineage (NCBI taxonomy): Eukaryota > Metazoa > Chordata > Mammalia > Afrosoricida > Chrysochloridae > Chrysochloris > Chrysochloris asiatica. Next base: position 37,763,543 of record NW_006408525.1, read on the forward strand.
TCAGAACTTACTCCACGGCACTTAAAAACAACATTATTGCTTATACCCATGTTTCGTCTTTTTCTCAGTGTTATGAGTTTTAGGCCTGAATATTTAGGAAAAGAATAGGGTAGACTACAGTAGACTATACACATATTCCTACAACTATTTGTTATCATGTGCAGAGAATATTCTAGGTACTGGAAGAAAAAAATCATGAATGCACCTGGTCCCTGACTTGAGGGAACTTGCACATTTGCAGTTACTAGCACAAAGTATCATGTGATCAGTGAAGTCCACCTAGAACTCAAGGATGAAGTGGATTATTCATTAATGGTTAAAGAGTTCCTTTGGCCTCCTGAAAATTACTCTTTAAATCTTCAAAAAATATTAGAATCGGTCAAGGGAAAACCTCAGTGCAGCAAATCCCAATCCAAAACTAATAATTAGATTTCTTACTTTGAATATGTGTCTGTGCACATGTGTTTGTGCACATGTGTGTGCGTACATGTTTCTGTGCCCGTGTGCGTGCGCACGTATGCGTGTGCGTGTCTGTGCACGTGTGTGTGCACGTGTGTGCACATATGTGTGTCGAAGCCCCACTCCCTGCAGTAGAGTGAGTCCAAGGTCAGAACACAAATACATTTAACTGATAAATATATATTTTTTAATGCTCAGGAGACCTGGTTATAAAATTGTCACGCATTAATAGAGAGAAAACAATACATAATTCTATTATAATGATTCTCTTCGTTCTATTTAACATCATTGTGCTTGTTACCTTTTTCTCTGCTTCCAAGGTCACGCCCCAGACATTGTCCCTTCCATGAGCACTGCACAAAGGTGCCATTGAGAACCTAGACCAGGTTTTTCTTTGGGGCTAGGGTCAGACTGTTTTCCCCATTTCCTTACATTCAGTGGGTTTTTAAGTAATGCTATTAAATGTCAGCTAATGAAAACCATCATCTACCACATATATACAATGAACCAGGTACTCTATTAAGAACGTGAATGTATATTACTGTTGTTAGATACCACTGAACCAGTTCCAACTTAAGCAGCCATATGCTTATACAAAACACTGCTGGGCCCGGCACCATCATCACAAATGTTGTCTGAGCTCACTACTGCTGCCACGGGGTCTGTCCATCTCATTGAGCCTCTTTTTCACTGACCCTCTATTTTGCCAAATGCAATGTCTTTTCCTCCTTCCTGATAACATGCCCAAAGTTAAGTTCATTATTTTTCATTTAATAAGCACAACACTCCATGAGAAAGATATTATGATTATCATTTACACTTCATAGGTGAGAAAACTTTCACTAGGAAAGGGTAAATGACCTGTCCAACATTCTAATAAGGAAGGGGCCCAGAATCCAGCCCTGCCCTAATTCCAAAGCCCTGTAGCCATTATGCCTTAATTAAATAGAATTGGGAATATGTTTTCCATAAACATCATCAAAATTCATTCTAAATCAAATATGAAACTTTATCAGTCATTATTATTGAGACTTGTTTGCTTAAAGCAACTGTGGCAACATAGCAGATTAAGCACTGGACTGCTAACCAAACCCACCAGCTATTCTGCACAAGGAAGATGAGACTAGACTGTCTGCTCCCATAAAGATTTACAGTCTCAGAAATTCTATAGAAGGTCGCTAAGAGTTGGAATCTACTCAATGGCAGTGGGTTCAGGTTTGAGATAGCTTATGCCTTTGTTGCCTATCCTATCGGGACAGACTTTACTATTCTTAATTGCAGGGTGGTTGGAGAGGCCACAAAGTTAAACAGTGTCATAGGAATCAAAACAGAGAGAGAGCTGGTGTAAGACACAAGTGGGATCTAGACCACAACTGTCTGTGGAACCATGTTCCTGTACCCTTCACCCGTCCCCTCGCTCCTGACTTGGAGCTGGCACTCTGGAGCTATTCAACACCACTGGGGACATTTGCGCCCCCTAGCAAACCACCTCACTTCCCAGCTCCTGGCCTGTGGACACCCGCTTTACAAAATTAGACACTTGCACACCTGAAGGATTGTTTTTAAGGGTTCCTTTTGGTACCAAGCCAACTACTGCTAACTGCTTTCTAAGTCATATTCACTTTTCAGTGTCCATATATGGTTTTCATCATAAAAATGTCAGTTCCGTTAAAGAACTGGTTAATACAGAACACTACAAAAAATTATGTGGGATAAAAGTCATCCATAATTTTCTTATTTATCACGATCACTGTACTTTCGCCTTGCTATATATATTTTTTTAAGCATACCACTCTGTGTATAATTTAATCTCTCTCTTAAAAGTGACAGTGTATATTTCATAAGAATTTTCCCATGTCAAATCTATGTTGACAATTGGAATATACAGTCCCAATCATCACTAAAATACTTTTCTCCAAAATTGGCCAGAAAAGCTGTTTGCAGTTTTTCACTCTCCTAAGCAGCCACCAATGGCTAAGTGTATTGTGCAGCAAGCTGCCTTTGTGAAGATGCCTTCTGTAGGACAGGGAGATTCTCAGAAGGAGATTTTCTAGGTCAAAGGACAGACTGATGCCCCAAACTCAAAATGATGATGAAAACCATGGTAACAGTGAGACAAAAATATTTCAGCCCTACAAATAGTCCAGAGAACAGCCTAGCAAATAAATGGCCATGCATTCATCTACCACACTGAAACCTAGTGGTGGACATTCAGGACCCATTAGCAAACCTACATGTCCATCAAGAACTCTATCAGCACTGGACAAAAAGTTGCAATCCCAAACTCTGAAAATCCTCCAAATGTATATGATATAGACAAGATGCGAAATCAGTCTTCTCTCATTCACACTTCCCTCGGTTCTCATTAGCGCATACAGCAGGGTTTTAAAGGAGCTGGGCAGGCTGCCTGTTATGACTGAATTAGAAGAATCGCAGTTTTAACGAACCCATTTCTGATACATAAACTGCGGGGGAGGGAAGAGAGACACTTCAATGAGAAATTTCGACCTATATGAATGTAGAGACTAGATTGGTTAGAAAATATCATGAAATCTGTATATTTCAAATTCACCCACTTTCTAGAAACTGCCAAAAAAGATCAATTCCATTTCCATTGTCTTCCTCCCCTGACACACACACATAGCCCTCGCCAGCTAGGGTCTGTAATAGGGTGGTAAAAGTCAGGCACTTAAAAGGAAGAAAGCAACCTGTTGTGATGATGCTGAAAATAAGTAGAAGAAGATAATCAGCAAAGACAATAGCACTAAAAATGATGTTTCCCCCGACTGTACTAGAAGATAGGAAGAAATGCCACAAAAAGGCAAAAGCATAAATGAAAATTACATTTCTCTTTAATCATCCTTTTGCAGTGAAAAAAATAAGTCCTTTATTTATGTGCAAGGCAGTATCATCTTTTAAAAGCTATGGGACATATTACTATTATCCTGCTGCTTCTCGGCTGGAGAAATAGAATTAGCAGCTTAGGAGGGAAGAGCTTAAACTGATTAGTCAAGTAAGCAGTCCTAGGGCAAATAAGCAGGAAAAAGGAGCAGCCCAGTCCTATGTGTACAAATGTCCTACAGTTACTGGGTACCATCAAGTGGACCCACAGCAACACTATAGGACAGAGCAGAACTGCCCCTAAGAGTTTCCTAGGTGGTCATCTGTATGGGAACACATTGCCAGGGCTTTTCTCCCATGAAGCCAATGGCTGGGTCAATTGTCCTTTCTGTTAACAGCCAAGCACTTAACCCTTGCCCTGCCAAGGTAAGAAACCTGAGCTATTCAAGGCTGGTTTGATAGCTCAAATTGAAATTTATATGAAAAGGGATTTCACCCTTCCAATTCCAACCAGACTCCAAAAATGACATATTTAAGACTCGAGTTGATTCAAAATAGAGCTTATACCCTACAAAACAGGAGCAGAGTTAGCACCATCCATCCATCCATCCAACAAACAATATTTACTAAGCAATCACACCCCATCAAGCCAAAATGGAAACAAGTTGCTGTCCAGTGGATTTTGACTCAAACTGATGTACGTGTGGCAGAGTAAGACTGTGGTCCATGTGGTATTTGGTGACTGATTTTTCACAAAAGGCCTTTCTTACCTAAGGTGGTAGTGGTGATTGTGGTTATGTGCCGTGGGGTCGGTTCCGACTCATAGTGACCCTGTACAGGGTTTCCGAGGCTGTAAATCTTTATGGAAGCAGATTGCCCTAACTTTCTCCTGCAGAGCTGATGGTGGGCTCAAACCACCAAACTTCCACTTGGCAGTCAAGTGCTTAACCACTGTGCCATCAAGTCTCCTAAAGGAATGGATTCCTGTCATAAAATTGAAAAGACAGCCCAGAGGAGGTTACCAAAAGCAATTATAAAAATTAAAGTAAGGATTACAATCAAAGTGAATCATCAAAGACGGTTAAGCTTCATCAGAATGGCTATACTTAATGGAAAGGCTTTCACATCTAGGACAGACCCTGTTAACCTGGGGACTTGATACGTTTCATGCAATCAGAGCTCCCAGCTGTTTAACATGTCTCTTGAGAGCATGGCATAAAAACAAAACTCTCTTTACTGCAACCAGTTGTCAATGAACAATCATCTTGGACAGACGGAAATGTCTAATACGATATTAAAAATGGATTAATGAAGGGTAACAAAAGAAACACTTTTGAAATAAGAAGTGACTGAATGAACCTATTTCAACTCAGAGTAGAAAGTTGATTACCAACTCATATAATGTTCTCCATCACTCTCCTCCTCAACCCTTTTCCCCAAAAAAGTCAACACAAACTAAAGACGCTCTTTTCTTTCCTTTTTATTTGTTCTTGTAGTATACACTGAGTCCTAGTCAGGCACTATAGGGTAAGCTAAGGAACACAAGATCGGTTTGAACTGCAAAATCAGCAGTTCAAATTCACCAGCTCCTCCTCGGAAACCTTATACAGAAGCAACTCGACAACACTTAACAATAAGAAGTACTATCCATGGGACCACTGGCTAGAATTTCTACTTAAACTGATGTCTGCACAGTCCACGGCCTCATCTGAAGGTTGCATCTCACACACAAGCTGGACCTCAAGCACGTACTCCAAGGAGTTCTCCGATAGAAATCCAAATAGAATATATTTAGAAATCAAGGAATTAAAGTAGGGTCAGGACCCTGTGGAGATCCTGAGTGGTAGAAATGTACTCAACTGCTATCCAAAAATTTGGAGGTTCATGTCCACCCAGAGGCAGCTTGGAAGAAGCATGTGGCAATCTTCTTTGGAAAAATCAGTACTGGAAAACCCACTCCCCTACACACGGGATCACCCTAAGTGGGAGTTCAGCTGACAGCAAGGGGCTTTTGTTTTCGGTCCTTCCCAGCACCTTGTGAGTTGATGTTGAGTTTTGAAGCCCTGCTGGACTGTTTTCAGATCTTGAAACAGTTCTAGATGCAGGGACCTTACTTGAGCCTTTTAAGCCATATATATATTCCTGCATCCCTTCCACTGGCATGGGTCCCTGGATTGAGGAGGCTGGGGTAAACAAGACCCAGGCTGGGCCAACCCAATTCCCTCTCCCAGGAACTGGCAGCTGAGACCTATATAGTCAGCATTTGAACTTGTGAGCAGGCACCCTCAGGAACTGATGTGACCATTCAGACCCAGGGAACAGAGAAGTAGGGCGAATCCAGGTGCTGTTATAGAGAACCAAGCTGAATACAAGAAGAGAAGCAGAAGTGAGTTCCAGGGGCCACAGGCTTTGTGAAGGCATTGGATTGTGTCCTCACATTCCTGGAACCTATAAACGTGAACTTGCTGGAAATCAGGGTTTTAAAGACTTTATCAGTTATGCTGACAAGAGGTCCTACTGAAGCAGGGTGGGTCTGAATCTACTGCTGAGAGACACACAGACGAAGATAGCCATGCAAGGGCAGAGTTGTGCTGCAGCTGTGAGTCAGTACTGTAGGATAAGCACTAGACTGCTAATTACAAAGTCAGCATTTCAAACCCACCAGCCACTCTGCAGGAGAAAGAGTGACTCTCCCAGAAACCCTATATAGGGTCGCTGTGAGTTATAATTGACTCCACAGCAGTGGGTTGAGTTGGGTTTTTATGAGCCAAGGAACACTCGGGGCTACAAAAAGCCAAGCGAAACAGGAAGAGATCTTCCCGGAGCGCCTCAGGACAGAAAGTGTTCCTGCTGATAGCCTGGATTCAGACTGCTGTCCTCCAGGACTGTTCTTGTCGGCACCTACTTTGCCATGGCTTTCCTAGGAAACTTGGACAAATGCCTGGGCTCCTGGTGGAAATCTAGATCCTGGTTCCAAGCTCCTTGGAGCTGACAGAGATGCCGTCCTCATCCCCATAAACTAACCCAGCACATCTCTATATAAATTCTATTTCTAACGGCCTAGGTCGGTTTGAGTAGGCATTTATTTGTAACCAGTAAGGTATAATCATATGTTTAGTCATTCAAAAGCTAACACACATTTCATGATTTTATAACCCCAGTAGAATAGCTTATAATACACATTTCTGTAGCAGCATGTACTAAAATAGACTTGTTCCCAAATTCCAAAATATATTTTACGTTTCTCCATCACCCTGTCTCAAACAGAGTCACATGTATGTTGATGTTGCTGTTCGAATCATTTCCAACTCATAGTGACCCTGTATAGGGTTTTGAGGCTTTAAATCAGGGATGGGCAATCTTTTTACTGCCAAGGACCATTTGGAGATTTATAACATCATTCATGGGCCATACGGTATTAACAACTTAAAAATTAGCCTGCTACTGATTGTGAGTGTTACAAATGCAAAGGTAGACGTTTTGTAACAAAAGGAGGAGAGTGACTGATGTTGCAGTCCAGGAGTGGAGGACCCTGGGACCATCAAGGGAGAAGAGCCAAGTGTGGGACCCTATCCAGAGAAGCAGCGGCGCCAAAGATGGAGGTAGAGACAATGACGTGGAGCGATGAAGCGGCTGGGAACTCTGGATCTGTGCGGGAGAGGGGCTGTGTGTTGACGGCCAGGGGGCAGGCTTGCGGGGTCCCCATATCCTTTGACTTTGACTGTTTCATGATGCATGCAGGGAATTGTAATCATTGCAATGAAACAAAATAAGATACGATGAATATAAAGCCAATGTTCTCCCATATAAACTATCATATAATTCACAATAAAAACTCAAAAAAAATTTTTTTTAGCCTGCTGTATATGGTCATTTAATTAACTCACTTCTAATATGAGTCCTTGGTGTGGTGCTGTGGGCTAATGCATCAGACAGCAAAGTCGTTTGAACTGCAAGGTTGGTGGTTCAAGCTCACCAGTTGCTCTTTGGAAACCCTATACAGGGTTGCTATGGGTTGTAATTGATTCGACGATACTTAATAACAACAACGTGAGTCCTGGTGTGGTGCTGCAGGTTAATGCGGTAGACTGCAAAGTCAGTTTGAACCAAAAGGTCAGTGTTCAAGACCACCAGTCATTCTTCGGAAGCTCTATAGGGGATCACTATGGGTCAGAACTGACTCTACGCCACTTCACAGCAACAATGTGAAGGCTGAGTTCTGGTGTGGTGCTGCAGGATAATGTGCTAGGCCAGAAGGTCAGTTTGAACCGCAAGGTGAGCAGTTCAAACCCACCAGCCGCTCCTCAGAAATCCCATTCAGGATTGCTATGGGTCAGAACTGACTCGATGGCACTTAACAACAATGTGATGTCTGAAACTGTGGTTGCCTTGGCAAGGCCAGACCAAATGATTCTGAAGGCCTTATATGACCCACGGATCAGATGTTCCACCCCGCCCCCTTACTTTAAATCTCTGCAGGAGCAGAAAAAACCTCATCTCTCTCCCAAAGAGTGGCTGGTGGGCCTTAACCACAAGCCTTGTGGTTTGCGATCCTGTGCTTATCCCACAGAGCCACCATGCTCCCTGAGCCACATGTATGGAAAGATGTTTAATAAGTATTGAGAGACTCACTCTCCCTGATTGCTAAAGGACCCCACACCCACCCCCACTGCCACCCAGACACCCAGTCACACCATTCCTGAACCCTCTTCCCTGATTAGCAATCATGTCACCTGCTGGGCACCCAGCTTGTTTCCCAGAACCATTTCAACCTGTGAAAAGCCAGTTGCAGAAAGAAAAGAAAAAAAAAAAAAAAGGTACTGTGATCACAAAAGTGGTGGTAATGTGCCGTGGAGTCGGTCCTGACTTAGACTTATAACAACCCTGAATAGGGTTCCAGAGGCTGTAAATCTTTACGGGAGCAGAAAGCCTTATAGTTCTCCCATGGGGCAGCTGGTAGTTTTGAACTGATGACCTTGAGGTTAGCAGCCCAACTCGTAACCACTACGCTACCAGAGTTCCTTGATCAGAAAGGAGTCCCCTCACTTTTATCAGGCTGCTCTGTAAGTAGACTCCTGCCAGCAACTGAAAGGCCATCACACTGAGGATACTGGCCGCAGCTTTAGTTACAATATCTCTTTTCACGGCCCATCAGGTACTCACACTGCACCCCCTGCTTGCCCCACACCCACCCACTTGCTCCAGGGATAGATTTTTTTTTTTTTTTTAACCTCTGTAACTAAAGAACCTGATAAGGCCATGTGATAAGGGAATGGTGGCCTAAAAACCCCAAGTTTCCAATTCCAGCTGCGGCAGCTCCATCTTCACGTTTCACACACAGAAGACATTCACAAAGGCCCTAAAAATAAGAGGCAAAGAAGGCAGCCAAAGAGATACTTAACACTCAATCAAAGTCAGGCCAGAGACTGACGAGCAGTTTTTGGGAGGTGAGCCAACTGTTTTTCTATTGGAGGTCAGCAGCTTCTGGGAGGTGCAAGAAAGAGGCAAGAGCTGGACAAGTGGCCGGTCCCAGGAAGACTCTCACTGCCTTACCAGAGCGCACCACAGGGCCAACCCTTCACAGACAAACAGAAGAGAAGGACTCATTTCTTCCATCCCTTCCACCCCAGAAGGAAAATAAAAAGCCAGAAGGAGACAGAAAGCAGGGAGTGAGGCAGCTTGTTTGCAAATCATTGCTGCAGAGCAGGCTTGTCGTTACTCAGCCAGGTCTACGGTGTACCGTTTCATGTGAGCTACTGGTTTTCTGTCCCTGGGATGGTGCTGACGGTTATAGAAAGGCTGCAGGTTTGAGTACACGCCAGAGCTTCTCACAGGAAAGACCTGGCTATCTACTTCTGGAAACTCAGCCAATGAGACCTTTTATGGAGTACAGTTTTACACTGACACAAAGGGGGTTGCCAACAGTCAAAACTGACTCCATGGCAGCTGGTTAAATGCAGCAGAAACCAGCATCTGCAGAAATTGTAACTTTTCTTTTTCTTTTCTTTTTCAATAATGGTCTTAACAGAAAAACTTTATTGCCAAACATTTGGTGGAAGGTAAAAATAATGTCTTTACAGGGTAGCTACGCATCAGAACCGACTTAACAGCACTTAACATTAGAAGTTAGAGGGATGCACAGACCATGTCAGAAGAGCAGAGACCGTTCTCCACAGACCTCATCTTTCTAGATCTGTTCTGTGCTTGGTGCCTTCTGGACACTTCATAAGAGAAATGACCGTGATTCCAAATGACAGTCACAATCCAAAACAGAAAGGCTTAGTGAGAACCCTCAACCAAGACCTTACCTAAGGCCCTAGGTGAAATACTTCATTAAAAATTCACACAAATAAAATCGCTATTTTGGAGGCTGTAATTTTTAACCTCACAGTCTTGTTGTCTTTCAACTAAGCTGTTGACTAAAGCAGAGAGTAATTTTACAACTCCATTTATCCACGTGTGGATGATTCATTTGTTAGATCAGCCCAGCTCTGGGCTGTCCTCCCCCTCTGCTGTCCAACCAACACTTTGACCTATGCTTATAGGCTAAAGGTCTGCACATCAATTTCTATTAAACAAGGAAGCAAAATAAAACAAGGCCGTGATGCTGACTACTTTAAATGCATCTGTCCAAGACAAATATATGAGTCCAGGATGCTGTACTGCTTGGGACAAATAATCCCTTCCCTACTTCATTTTATTGGTATGGATTTTAACATGATGTCACCAACTCCAAGAGTCCCAGCGGTATTGTGGGGTAAGCACTGGGCTGCTAACTGCAAGGGGAATGGTTCTAACCCACCAGCCACTCTGCTGGAGAAAGATGGTCTGCAAACCCTATGGAGCGCTCTGTCCAATCAAAGCACTATGAGTCGGAATCCACTCAGCGGTGCTGGGCATAGTCATTTCCTGAAATTCATGGACCTCCAAGGGCGAAAGGGATCAAAACAGCTTCCCTAATAACATGAGCATGTTATTAATGTCTGTTTGCTTTCCTGTGTAGACATGTGCATGAATGGTGCAAAGGTAATGATGGTTAAAACTGGTCTCTTGGCCCAAATGTCAACAGTGACCTCACAACTATACAAATGAACAATCATTGCATTGTCATACTATCAACTCCCAGTTACTCTTGGGTTTTTTTCTGTTGGTTGGTTTGCTTGTTAGTGCCAGGATCTTTCAAGAATGTCTTCATAAAAGTACTGAAAACTACTTATTTTCACATTCCATGTGATGCCTGAACACTTGGGCCACACACATGTCGGAAGGTTGTCAGGAGGTGGAGAGCCACGTTCACAGAACGCCATTTTCATTTGGGAGAGCAGCTAACAAATTAGGGTTATTCAGACGTGGCTGTATGGCAGCCGCATCCTCAAAAAATAAATGAAGTGAGCCTGTCACTTCACGGAAAATAACTGGCAGTGTTTATTGCCAATGATAAAATTGAAGCTTTCAAGTGAAAAATAGAATGTTGGAAGTGCTCTATCTGCCAGGAGCTTGACAGCTTCCTATAACTTAAAGATTTTTCTTGATGAGATTGATGGTGATATTCATAAATGTGATTTTTTTTTTGGATGCTGTATAATGAAATGTGTCAATACTAAGAAGACCTGCAGGTCTCAGTAAGCAATATTTCCCAAACAACTCAAGATGAGATTGCACAATCATGTGAAGGAAAGAGTGAGCATTCACTTTGCAGGACAGACTAATGGACACAGGTACAGCCTCTTAGTCAACATCACAACCAACATTCAAGGAGCTATTTCTTGCCAACAACTACTACTATCAAAGAAGAAGATCTATCATGGCTGACGAGGTTATTAAAATACTCTTCCTGTCCCCCATTACGTATCTGTGTAAAGCACAGACATCAATCAAAATAACATGTCACAATAGACTGGTTGTAGAAGCAGATGACTCTCCAACAGCGTTTCGCTGAGCAGGACATTAGAGGGCTTCCAATATGTAAAACACCACCACTCTCTGCACTAAATAGTTTTTGTTGTTGTTTCAAAAAATATAGCCTTTTATCATAAAATTGAATAAATTATATTAATATGCAATGGGTTTATTATTTTAAACAAATAAATGTGCTGTTCTAACTTTTTAGTTTTAAATGCTAATATGATAAACCTTAGTAGGTAGCGCTCATGTTTTGTTTTATTGTTTTTTTAAAAAAAGATCTTTGGGTTCTTCAATAATTTTTTAAATTAAAAAGGGACCCCAAAGACATAGAAATTTGAGAGCCACTGCCTTCATTTAACTTACCATCAAATAAACCAAGCTGTCAACTCCTCTTATTTTAACATTTCCAAGTGAAAACAGCTTGAGTATCTTAGTGACGTTTCTCTTAGGCTATTGGAGTTCATTGCCGTCCAGACAGTTCCGACTCATAGCAACCCTGTATAGGATTTCTGTGGAACAGCTGGTGGGTTTGAACCACCAAATTTGTGGTTTGAAGTCCAGCACTGATTCTACAGCACCACATCAGGAGTCTAATATACTCCGCTGATATGCCCAAGGATTAACTCTCAGCATCTATAATTTTCATACTAAAACCAATCCAACAATTCTTCTACTGATATTCATTTGGGCAGCCATTCCCAGTGCTAACCCAGATGCTAGAAACATAACTGCCCTGCCCTCATGACGTGTCTATCCCAGGGTACTCATCCACTCATTCACTCACTTCCTCCTCATGTATATAATAAAGGAATGGTACCCTCACCCCAGGAGTCCTGGTGTGGCACTGTGGGTAAATGTGCTGGACTGCAAAGTCAGTTGGAACAGCAAGGTCGGTGGTTCAAGCTCACCAGCCGCTCCTTGGAAACCCTATACAGGGTTGCTATGAGTTGAAACCAACTCTATGGCACTTAACAACAACACAACCACCCTCGCCCCAAAGAGCTCCTGGAAAACCATCTTCTAACATTAGAAGGGGGACCCCACAGCAACCTCATGAGAATCAAGAGAAGCAAGGCTTCCCCATAGGCAGGATGGCCCAAGACAACAAGAGTTTGCTGATAAAACTAATTAGCCAAGTGATGTCACGCATAAGCACACCTCTGAAAGTCATTAAAGCAGGATTCCCGAAGAATGAAAAGATAATTGTCCATTAGTTATACAAGCTGAACATAAATGGCTGCTTCAGAAATTCAACTTCTTAACAAGGTTTTTTAATTCAATCATAACGAAAAAAAAAACGTAACCAGTACCATCACATACAGAAAAAAAAAAAAAAAAAAAAGCTGGCTGGAAAATGTGTTGAGCGTGTGGGAAGGAGAAAGTCGGGGAATGGGAGGTCACACATGTCAGATGTGTGACTTCAGTACAATCATTCTGTGATTCTGAGTGTTTTGCTGTTTCCAAAGCAAGATGTTGTTGCTGTTAAGTGCTACTAAGCCATAGCGACACTCTATAGAGTTTCCAAGGAAAGGCTGGTAGCTTTGAACCACCAACCTTGTGGTTAGCAGTTCAGTGCTTATCCAACAGCACCCCACTGAGAAGTGCCAGCTATGGAGAATAAAATAAAGATTATTCCATGTACAAAAGAGATAGGAGACAAATTAGAATCATCTTTTACTCTAGGCATATGCAGGCACATTCCTTTAAATTGGCTCAATCTTTGAGTCAAACTCTGAGTGCAAAGACGATGCGAGATACACAAGCAGGAGTGATATCTGCCAACTACCAGGGATGGTCAATATAGTGGAAAGCAAGGTGACTCAGAATTCAAATCCCAGCTCTGCCACTTACTCATTACCTCTTACTTACATTTTCTAAGCCTCAATTTCCTCAACTGTAAAATGGGGAGACTAATCTCACAAAGATAATAATTTAAATTACTTAGCACAGGGATATGCTAATAAATGCTAGCTGCTTCTACTGTAAAAGCTAAGCATAGAAAAAAACATAAAATATGGCCACAAATAATGCATAATAATTGCTAAAGGAATTAAAAGGTAGAAAGAACACTTTGGCCTTCAGTGGTCAGGGAGAAAAGGCACTTAGGAGGCGTCCAAATACCTATTTACAAAGCTGAACAGGAAACTTCCATTCATTGATATTGTTCTTGTGCTTCTAGTCTGTGACAAACATTATTGAACCATCACGGGAATGAAACATACCAATCATTGGTTCTTAACCTTTCCTGAGTCCTGGCCTCCCTGAGAGTTGAATGAAAGATACAAAAGAGTTCTCTCCCCTTAAAATAGTACAGACCAGTTGGTTGGTTTTGTTTTCATTTGTTTTACATTAAGAAGAGATGGACCTGGGTGTCAAGGCCTGCAACAGACACACAAGAGGGAGGTGAGCAGAAGACAGATGAAGGCAGTGGGAGACCCAGGGAGGAATGCAATGTCAAAGTGAACAGAGGCAAATGCTATTAACCGATGGAACGGTTGCAATCATTGTAATGAAGCAAAGTATATGACTTTTTTTTTTAATGTGAATTTGATGATCTGCTCTGTAAACCTTCATTTAAATCACAATAAAAAGTAAAAAGCCCCTTCGTAGGACCTGGCTGTAGACACACAATGTTAGGAATCACGATGTCATCAATGGAGCCCAGTGTCACATGGTCCAGACTCGTGAGTCAGAGGTGCAAATACCAGGCTCCTCTGCCATCAAGACCTAGCTCAGAGAATGGCACCATCATTTGTCCTGTTTTACAAGCTTAGAGCCAAGGAGTATCCTGAATAACTCCCGCTTGCCACTCTCTACCCCCATAGCTAATCTTCCATTTTGTCTGGTCCATTTGTCAAGCATGGCCTCTTACTTCCTCCTCCACTTCCTCTGTCCACAAGGCATAACTGGTCAATGCACGTTCAGCTGGGTTCTCTCTCTGCACTGAAGCCAGAAGGAATTTCTAAAACTGATCATATCTCAACCATCAAGCCCCACCCCATGCCCACTTAAATCTCTTCAACATATTTCCATGAAGACAAAACAAGTCAAGGAAACTTTCTGTTGTTGAGGAAACGTATGCCTTGTTCCATGATAACAGAGTAACATGGTCACAGAATGGGTAACGGAGAGAGAGCACCAGTGCTGTGGAAAATGTGCAACATGGTAGAGAAAAGAAGGGCCTCACCAGCTCCTTGTCTGTATGTGTAGGAATACCAGCGTTCGGTATCATCAACAAAACAATATTCCAAGTTTCAGAAATTAGAAGTACAAAATAAAGGAAAATAATTATTCATATTCCCAACACTCAAAATTCTTTACTTTTGACGTCCTGGCATATGAGCATCTTGTCATCTTTTCTTTTTGAACACAGCATCATTTTATTTTAAAGACTTTAAGTAACATCTAACAACAAAGCAATACAGAGCAGAAAGATGAACACAAAGCAATAATCATAATAAAGGACTCATATGGCAACAGCTAGAAATAATATCATTAGCACCAGGCAAAAACTATCTCTCTATGTATATAAATAGGTGGGCGGAGGGACGGAAATAATTTTATGAAAATGGAATCTTCCACATGCCATTTTCATTTCTGAAATATTAAACTGAAATTTTATTGGTGCTATCAAAAGGAAATGAATGAGCGTTAGCATTAAGAGAAGGTGGAAAATATTAAGAAATGGGAGGTGTTCTTTCCTTTTTCAACTTCATGCTTCAATTTTAGGTGAGATGTAGGCATCACCATACTAATTTTTTTTTCATTTTTCCCTCTCTCTGCCTCCAGATTGTTTTTTCATTTACATTATTTCCACATTATCTAGGCTTGTAACGTTCACATTCTGTCCTGGTACCATACTTTCCTTAATTGTTTTGGCATTCGTTCTGTCTACATTTAAAGTTCAGATGCTCAACCTGCCTCCCACACTATCTCCATCTTTAGAGCCCTTATTTTAAATCAGCTTTTAATTTTGATGGGTTTCAGCATGCTCTTAAAAGCAGAGACCACATCTGACTTAGTTACTGTAGCCACATCCT
Source organism: Chrysochloris asiatica (assembly GCF_000296735.1). NCBI lineage: Eukaryota > Metazoa > Chordata > Mammalia > Afrosoricida > Chrysochloridae > Chrysochloris > Chrysochloris asiatica. Next base: position 37,778,788 of record NW_006408525.1, read on the forward strand.
TAGTACCTGCATATAGACGTAAGCTACAACAGAGCCAACCTTGACTGAAGGCGAACCCGTGCACAACATAATAAAATACTGCCTGGCCCTGCACCCTTCCTATCATCGGCTGCAGACTGGAACATTATGACCCATAGGGCTTTTACTGACTGATGCTTGGATGTTGATTGCCAGGTCTTTCTTCCTAGTTCTTAGTGTAGAAACTTCACTGAAACCTGTTTAGAATCATAGCAGCACTCAAGCCTCCACTGGCTGTTGGCTAGTGGCTGCACATGAATCGAACCTGGTCTCTCGAGCAGAAAATGAGCTTTCTACCTCTTACCCATCATTGGCCTGTGTGTAGGAGGTACTCCACAAACATGTGCTGAATAGTTGGATTTGAACTACTGAAAAAGAGTGTAGGGATGGCTTATAATTTATTGAGCAACATACAGATATTCTGCATGTGGCCTATATAATCCCAAACCCTGAATTCCTGCACAAGAAATATGTGAAACTCACCAGAAATCTTTGTCATAAATTGCCTTTGTATTTGAGATTTTTCCCTGGGTAAATTGCTTTTTAAGGATATACAGGTGTTGAGGACCGCATGTCAAAGAGCTGTTTGTTCACCTAAAAGATAGGGAGACTGACTAACAGTAATGAGAAGATAACCAGGTCAAGTTCAATTTCAAATTCCAAGGTGTTATCATGACTGTACTAGGATCTGACTGGTACAGTCAGGGGCCTAGTTAATTATTTGTGACTGATTACCTTTTATAGCTCATCAAAATAGTTCTTTAATTTAGGACTACTTCTTGAAAATTCAAAACTAAGATTGTTTACTGCATGCTTTAACCCTCTGGCACGCTTCTTTCTAGGCAAAACGTAGAGAATTAAGACATCCATAATGTAGATTGCACCTCCCCACCACCCAAGAAACACAGCCAACCCATTCAGAACAACCCGCCTGGCTCAACATCATACCTCTAAAATGGTACCAAATAGAAAATACAAAGATATTAAACGTTTCTAGTCCTTACTACCAATCAGAACTTACCTCTTAGAGGTTAAATGCAGAACAAAAATGTTAATCATGATCCGAAAGAATCAAACTAAATTTGAAGACATGACTTAGTATTTCTGTACTGTCTGCTGCCCAGCGAGCAGGATCACAAAGCGAGAAACTACTGAGAAGTGCTAGAGCACAGCCCTTCTACAGCAAAGGGAGGAAATGAACAGTTTTCAAGACACAGAGTTCTGTGACCAGCAAAACATACAGCCTCAACAGGGTGTTATGAAGCTTTGTTGTTGTGGTTTCAGTCTTCCAAATGATTCATGCAAGTGATTGCTCAGATGTTCCTGGATGTATGAAGGACATATGGACAGACATGCACCAGGCCTTCCTTCAACCCCATGGCTCTCCCTGGGCATCCCTGATTCCTAGCACTGATCCTTTGTAACTGGAGCTCACTACCACGTTCCTCCCTGAGCCCTACAGGACTGCCCCTTACTGTTATGGATTGAATGATGTTGTTGTTGTTGTTAGGTGCCATCAATTTGGTACTGACTCACAGCAACCCGATGCACAACAGAACGAAACACTGCCTGGTCCTGCGCCAACTTCACAATCATTGCTACAGTTGAGCCCATCACTGCAGCTACTGTACCAATCCATCTCGTTGGGGGTCTTCCTCTTTTTCTCCAACCCTCCACTTTACCAAACATGAAATCCTTCTCCAGGGAACTGGTCCCTCCCTCCTGACAATATGTCCGAAGTATGAGAGATGATGTCTGGCCATCCTGGCTTCCTGGATTGAATGGTTCCCCCCAGAAATGTGTGTCCACTTGGTTGGGCCATGATTCTCAGTTGTACGTGACCATCCTCCATTTTGTGAGCTGTAATTATCCTATATTTTAAATTCGCACTTCCAAAACATTAATGCTAATTGTTGTTATCAAGTGACATGGTGTTGGTTCAAACTCGGAGCGACACTGATGGGTTTGAACCACCAGCAATGTGGTTAAAAGTACAGTGCTTATTCTACAGTGTCATACCAGAACTCCTAATGTTAACTGTTGTTGTTAAGTGCCGTCGAGTCGGCTCCGATTCATTGCTACCCTGTATAGGTTTCTGAGGAGTGGCTGGTGGGTTTGAACCACCAACCTTGTGACTCAAATTGCCCTTGTAGTCCAGTGCATGATCCTGCAGTGCCACAATCAATTAATGAAGTAGGATGAGATCTACAGGATTAAGGTGTATCTTGAGTCAACTTTTGAGCTATCAAAGAAATCCAACCAGTCAGCAGTAGTGGAATCTACAACCACCAAGAAAGAAGACCAGGAGCACAGCATGTCCTTTGGCCCCAGGGACCCTGTGCATATCTCCTAGACCCAGGGGAAGTCTGGTGGCAAGACATGGAGAGATCTCCAGGGAATGCCAGGTTCACAAACGCTAAAGAGAGACGAGGACTTGGCTCCTAAAACTATGAATCAACAGGGAGAGAAAGCCTTCCTAGAGCTAGCACCCTGAATTCAAACCTCTAGCCCCCTAAACTGTGAGGGAATAAATTTCTGTTTCTTAACGTCCTCCATCCATGATATGTCTATAATAGCAGAACTAGAGAACTTAGACAACCGACCTTATTAACTGCCAAACCACTTTATCAAAACATCACTGCTAGTCTAACAGAGCTCACAGCTGCTTTATCAAGGGTGAATCTAACTCACTTTTAAATCATTTCTGAGGTAGCCAAATTCTGATAGGCTCTGCTTGCTGAAAACACGTAACAGCACCCAATCATGACACTTCTCTTCGCTCTTCATTGGATATTTTAAATGTCCTTCATATGTTGGCTGCCTGCTCCCACAATGATGAATTGTCTTCAGAACTCTACAAAGGGTTGTATGAGTAAGAATCGATTCAATGACAGCAGTTTCTCAAATATGTGTCCTTAGTTGGTCATCTGCTTGGTGCTACAGTTTCAAGTTCACCCAGAGATGCTGCTGAAGGAAAGCCTGGTGATCTACATCCCAGAAATCAGCCATTGAGAACCCTATGGGGCACAGTTCTACTTTGACACATATGGCCTCACTATAAGTTGGAACCAACTCCAGGGCAACTGGTTTGGGATTTTTTTTTGTTTGTTTTTTTTGTAGTATTTATGTTTTTATTTTTCTCCTTGAATGTAATTTATACTCCCATCAGAAAGAAACTAAAAAGTCACACTTCAGCTAAATTCCTTTTTTGGGAAAAGAACACTGCTTGCCACCTGGCAGAGGTACCTGCTATGAGAGATTCCTGAACCTTCAAAACTTAAACCAAACTGGGGCAATGCTCTAACAACTCCATCTGCCAGTTGTGGTACCGTGAAGCCCTATCCCCTGCTGAGTGCCAGGTCACCCAGCATGCTCTCACTCCCTAAGGCCTTAGTGACTGGTTTCCATTACTGAGACTGTTGTTGTTAAGTGTCATCGAATCGATTCCGACTCATAGCGACTCTGTATAGGGTTTCTGAGGAGCAACTGGTGAGTATGAACCCTAACTTTGTGGTTCAAACTGACCTTGAAGTCCAATCACATTTAACCCACAGCGCCATACCAAGAGTTCATTGCTTTGGGTTGTGCAACTGCCTGACACAAACATTTCATGGTGTGTAACTTGTTTGTAAGGCTTAAACGTCCTTTTTATCTGTCCCCCACAAAGAATTTAGTGGACTACACACACGAGATGAAACCATGTTTAACACAGAATCAATCCACACCATTTTCACTCGGAATGCAGCCTTACTATTAAACCTTGGAATGAATCGAGAGTACATCAAATATGAAGGCTTACACTTTTAGTTCATGTTAGTAAAACTTTTGATTAGACCTTTTCACCTTCACCTTTATGATATAATTTTTTTTTAAGCATTTGAAAATCAGATTCAACTTGCATTCCTATCATAATTGGCAGATTTTAAGATGGGCTCTTAATATTGGGTTATTCTGTTGCTTTAGGGGACTTTCTAATTTGGGAGCCTAAGTTAACATCAGGGTATTTCCGTGAAAACATTCTGGGCCTTTTTGGTGGCCTTCAGAGGCAAGCTATCGCTCTTTGCTTGGCAACTGGAAGAAATCAGATAGGGCTTGGGGTTAAGGCAGAAAAAGAAAACAGCTTCTATTTAAATGTCTTTGGGGAGAGGCAGGGGAGTCGCGGAAAAACAACGGATTTTGGAGTTTACAGTTCTTTCCATGTGCTCCAGAACAGCTGTGATATTTCTTTCTTTTTAAGTTCCCTACAAGTAGTAATGACAAAACATTATTAAGTAGCTCAAACGAACAACAGAAGCCAGACTTCCTTTAGAAGAATGATGCTTCCATAAGCCTAGGAAAACTGTAGGAGACATATAAGATTTTTTTCAAGCTAAGCTCAAATTAAATTTAAATTAACTTCAAAGTGGTTTGTTTTTAAAAAAAAAAAAAAAATGAGTTAATGAGAGGGTCCTAGTTCAAGTGAAAGCTTAGGCAATTTGGCATTTTACACAGAATTAATTTCCCACTCAAGCCCCTCTGTTTTCAGAGGTCTGATGTCAAAAGGAAGGGGAGGGACTTGGTGATACAGGAACATAGGACCACAGACTCTTTATACTAGAAACACTGGAATACTCTGAAAGGTTGTAGCTCCAAGCTACAAGCGTCTTGTGTTTGGTATTGTAACAATTTGCAGTGAAGTCCTGTGTTCCTTTCCAATCCTTCTATCACAGAGCAATCAAAATCAAAGTTGCCAGCTCTCCCTCAGCCTATCAGCACATACACAGAGACTCTTCAGTGAATGGCTAAGGAATGCCATTTATTGATTCAGCCTGTGTTAGCACTGTAGCAATTAATCTTTTACAGGCATACCTCATTTTATGGTGCTCTGCTTTAGTATACTTTGCAGAGATTGCATTTTTCACAAACGGGAGGTTGCCGGCTATCCTTTGGCGAGCAAATCTCTGGTGCCATTTTCCCAGCGACATGTGCTCAATTCATGTTTCTGTGTCCTATTTTGATCATTCTCACACTATTTCAAACTTTTTCATAATGCCATTATTTCACACTTAATAGATTATAGTACGGTTTGAACATCACTTGTATATGCACGAGGAGCAAAAAAAAAAAAAAAATCTGACTCGCTTTATTGCCGTGGTGTGGACCGGAGCCTGCAATATCTCCAAGGTCTGCCAGTTTAAAGACAAAATAAAAACTAAGAACTGCTTAGCCTAGCTTGGTGGCCACAAGTATGGATTTGTGGCTTCCTTCTGTTACTCTGAGATGAGAAGAGATCCTTCTAAATGTAGCAGCGCACCAATTGGCCTGTTGAATTGTGCTCCTAGCTATTAAAAAAAAAAAAAACTTCCCAGAACTAGTTTTTGTCAGTGTATCTCTGAGAAACAGCTGTATGGGACTTGTGCCAGGAAAACCCGATTAAAATTGCACAAACATCTTACTTTGCTATCGCCCATTCCACACAACGTGCATTTCTTCACCTTCTTCTTCTCACTATAACCTCTATAGAACAATGTCAAGCTCAGATACAGCTGCAATCTTGGTTCCTCTATGACTGTTTTCAACAACAACAACAAAGCGCCAAGTTCATACATTTAAAATGAGTAGAGAACCACGACTTCCTTAGCAGGCCAAATTTGCTTTATTAAACAGTTGTGAAATAAAAAGAATCCCAGAAAAATGAACCCAAAGAAACTATACAGCCCTGGCAGGTACTCCGGATGCCAGTCTTTGCTTACCACCTCCTCTCAAGAAACACAACTTAGTAAAGCCACATTGTGTTTGTGCTCACACGCACAGCATGACTGATAACCAAATACGGTTTTTGCACAGTAAATCAAAATGGCCCACTCTGAGACTTGGGCCAAAGTCTTCAGTCTCCAGCCAGGCAGTAATGAACAGTGACAAGCTTAGTCAGTGACCACAGAAAACCAGCATTTTCTGGTGATTGCAACAGAGACGTGGCAGCCTCTTCCCAGGTGGTGCTAATTCCAAACGCTCCCGTAACTAAAGGAGGTGAAGTGTAAGCCCAGATTACAAACAGCACCCAAGAGAATTTTCAAAATGCCTTGGAAAATCATTCAGAAGAACTGGATGACCAGCTACAAGGATTCACAGGGCTAGAACTACCTCTCCAAGAATCGCAAGCCACCTCTCCAAATGGTGAAGGAAAAAAAATTAATTTTTTTTAAAAAAAACAAAAAATTAATTAAAAAAAACACAATTAAAAAAAAAAAAACAAATCTCTATTCTGCAATAAAAGTTAAGAAACAACAACAAAAAAGCTCTGCCTTTAGGATTCATGGAAAAGCAAAAACCAATTCTTTACAATGGACCCAAGCTCCAGTATTTGGGATTTCTTCAAGGGTCCATGCAATCAAACTCTTTGAAGGCTCCAATAAGAGTCAAGAGGCCAAGTTTTCTAGGTAATTCCCTTTTTAAAAGAAGCAAAGCAGATGGGTTGTGTTATCACTTCAACCAGGTTTTTCAGTCCTGGCTCCATCACAAAAAATTGCTCTTTTAACTTGAACAAGTTACTTAACCTCCTAGAGATTTGGTTTCCTCATTTGTAAAGTAGGGATTAAGCGAAGTGATGGACAGCTGACAGCTTCTAGTCCTTTGTCCTTGCCCTTGCTTTCCATGGTTGCCAAGCCCTCAGACCTTCTAGGTTCCTCCCGGCCTTCCTGTCTCCAATCTCTTCCTCCATTTTTCTCTCCCTCTGATTTTGACCCTGCAGAGGAAGTGAAAGTAATGGTCTGTTCTGATGAAATAGATAAGCTACAAAGAAAACAGGAGGCATGATCAGCAGCAAAGTCAGTCCTCGGACAAAGGACAAGCACTGCGGATAGCTCTGCACTTTCCCAGAACAGACAAACACTAGGCATGAGTTGGAGCTTGGAAAACATCAGAAGTGGGCAACTCCAGCCTTTTGAGCAGAGGTGCAGAGCACTAGTGTGTGAGTCCCTCCTGCAGGGACACAAGCTGTATGGGAGAGTGCATACTGACCTGGCTGTCAACCACGGGCCAGCCCTGAGACCAGTGCTCACACACCACTGCATCTGTACTGGGAGCTCCACTTCCAGGGGGGGTCAAGGAAAAGACAATGTGGGTTGTCCCTCCTTGTCACTATCTTCCAGAGGCAGAGTACTTCTTACCTCTGATGGTCAAAATATATATATATAGCACAAAGAGCTACCAATCTTCTTTGATATAATATCCCATAAACCTCAAAGTTATATTTTCCTTTTATTCTTTTTTTTACTTGAAGGATTCTTTTCAATAACTTTCCAATAAAACAAAAGATATGTATTGCCTCTACTGGCAATAAACCAGCACGGTACTGATAACTGCAAGGTCAGCAGTTCAAATCCTCCAGCCTAACTTGTATACTCCACGCGGGGTCACTCTAAGTCTGAAGGAGTCCTAGTGTGGCACTGTAAGTTAAGCACTAGACTGCAAACTACAAGGTCAATGTTTCAAACACACCAGCTGCTCTTAGAAACCCTCAAGAGTCACTATGAGTCAGAACCGACTCAATGGCAGCTGACATGAGTCAGAACCGACTCAACGGCACATAACAACACATAAATGGCAAGAAGTTAATCATTTACTATGTAAATGGTTCTTAAAAATTAGCTTTAAAAGTAAGACTACACTAATGTGGGAAGAAGGGTGGAGAGAAATCAAAGGATAATGAATAGTCAGATCCTCAAAGAAGAGCTACAAATGGCCAATTTGGGCTTGTTCACTGAAGTTGTTCTTCTGGGAGCATTCCTTCTCTGCACCCCACACTACACCTGCTCTTCACCTGGACACCTCCTACTCAGCCTTCAAGTCTTTACTTAAGTACTGTGGCTTTACAGATGCCTCCTGTTGACTTACTTCTCATCTTGTGTTGTGGATGTTGGGTACTAGAGAGCAGATTTTGACTTCAAGTGGCCGCGTGTGACAGTGCATCACTGCTGTATCAGGCATGTTTGCTTATAATCTTTAAGATGCAGATCACCAGCTCTTGCTCCCATGAAACCCACAGGATGGGTTCAAACCACCCCCCTTTCAGTGAGCAGCCGGACACATGACCAATGAGGCCACTAGGGCAGCTTCTTACCATTGTTGTATGTCACTGAGTTGCTTCCGACTCATAGCAACCCTGTAGAGGGCTTCCAAAGCTGTAAATCTTTAAAGAAGCAGAAAACCCCATCTTTCTCGCCTAGAGCGACTGGATTTGAACCACTAAGCCTGTGGTTAATAGACCAACACATAATCCACTACATACCACCAGGCTCAAGGCTCATCTCACAACACCTTCCAATTTTACCATAATTGCTTATCTGACTCTTCCAGTAGATCGGAAGCACTATAAGGAATATAAAATATGCGCTGTCCCTATTTGATAGAAGAGTCAGGTAAGCAATTATGATAGAATTGAGAGTTGCTATGGAGTCCTGGTGTGGCATTGGAGGATGAGCATTGGGCCACAATGTCAGTTTGAACTGCAAGGTCGGCAGTTCAAGCTCACCAGATGCTGCTCGGAAAACATATACCAGGATTACTATGAGTCGGAACAGACTAGACCGCACTTAACAACAACAAATTTATGGAAGAGTAGGAGCGTGGTGGCTCTGTACGGTAAGTACTGGACTACAAACCAAAAGGTCCATGGTTGGAGGCCATCAGTTGCTCTGTGGAAAAAAGAAGAGACTTTCTGCGCCCTCAAAGATCCACAGCCTCTGCAGAATGTGCCCTTTGATTGTTTAAATGATTACACATTCCTGAGTGTTTTTGTGTACATCCTTTCCCTCAAAAAAGGAAAAGAAAAGAAAACCAAACAAAACGGAGGGAACAGAAGCAAATACTATTGGATGATGATGCACAGAAGGAATTGTAATCATTGCAATGAAACGGTGAGTGTAAAACCGATGTTCTCCCATGCAAACGATCACTCAATTCACAATAAAAACTCTTAAAAAAAAAAGATGCACAGCTTCAGAAACCTCTGAAGACAGGGTCGCTATGATTCTGAGCTTACTCGAAGGCACTTAACCACAACAATAGATGAGTCATGTAAGCCACCAACTTAACAGCACTTAATGACAACAAACACTATTGGATATTATGTCCCATATAACTTAGTTGTTGTTGTTTTTAGTGCCCACAAGTCAGTTACATACAATTCACAGCGACCTTATGCACACCTGCCTAGCCCTGCACCATTCTCACAACTATTGCTATTGTTGAGTCCACTGCTGCTGCAACTGTGTCAATCCATCTCATTGGTGATCTTCCTTTTTATGGCTGACCCTCAACTTTACCAAGCATGAGGTCTTTGTCCAGGGACTGGTCCCTCCTGATAATACGTATGCAGTATGGAGAGACAAAGTCTGGCCATCTAAGGAGCATTCTGGCTGTATTTCTTCCAACACAGATCTGTGTGTTCTTCTCACAGTCCATGGTGTTTTTTAATATTCTTCTCCAACACCATAGTTCAAATGCATCAATTCTGCTATGGTCTTCCCTTCTCACTGTGCAGCACTTACATGCATATGAAGCAAATGAAAATACCATGGCTTGGGTCAGATGCAATTTAGTCCTCAAATTGATATCTTTGCTCATGAACACTTAAAAGAGGTCTTGTGCAGCGGATTTGACCAATGCAATCCGTCTTTGATTTCTTGACTATTGCTTGCATTGAGTGTTGACTGTAAATCCAAGCAAAATGAATTCTATGACTTCAATCTTTACTCCATTTGTCATGATGTTATTTATTGATTCAATTGTGACGGTTTTTGCTTTCTTTACATCAAGGTATAACCCATATTAAAGGCTTTGATCTTCATCAGTAAGTATTTTAAGTCTCTTTGCTTCCAGCAAGCAAGGTTGTTTTATCTGCATATCACAAGTTCTTAATAGTCTTCCTCCAATCTTGATGCCACATTCTTATTCATATAATCCAACTTCTCAGATTATTTGCTCAGAATACAGACTAAATTATTGTTACTGTTCAGTGCCATCAAGTTGGTTCCTACCCACAGCGACCCTGTATAGGGTTTCTGAGGAGCAGCTGATGAGCTTGAACCACCAAATTTGAAATTCAAACTGACATTGCAGTCCAGCGTATTAACCTACAGTGCCACACCATGAATCTACAGATTGAATAAATATGGTTTAAAAAATAAAATAAAATAAAGCCCTCTTGTACTTTTCCTGATTTTAAATTATTTTAAACTATTGTTAGTATCCCCTTGTTCTGTTTGAACAACTGTCTCTTAGTCTATGTACAGGTTCCTCATGAGCACAATTAAATATTCCAGAATACTCATTCTCTTCAATGCTGTTCTGAGCAGTCAAAAACCTCTGCACAGTTAATAAAAAACAAGTAAGCATCTTTCTGGTATTCTCTGCTTTCAGCCAAGATCCATATGATGTCAGCAATGATATCCCTTGTTGCACGTTCTCTTATGAATCTGGCTTGAATTTCTGGCAGTTCTCTGTTAATGTACTGCTGCAGTTGTTTTTAAATTATCTTCAGCAAAATTTTATTTGCATGTGATATTAATGATATTTCCAATGATTTCTGCATTCCTTTGGGTCACCTCTCTTTGGATTGGGCCCAAATGTGGATCTCTTCCAACCAGTTGATCGGGTAACTGTCTTCCAAATTCCTTGGTGTAGATGAGCAAGTGTTTCCAGTGTTTCATCAGTTGTTGAAATTTTTCAGTTTGTATTCCTGTAATTCCTGGAGCCTTGTTTTTCACCATCACTTTCAGTGCAGCCTGCATTTCCTCCTTCAGAACCATTGATTGTTGATCATATGCTGCTTCTTGAAATTGTTGAGCATCAACCAGTTCCTTTTGGTACAGTGGCTGTGTGTACTCCTCCCATCTTCTTTTGATGCTTTCTTCTTTTGATGCATTCCATATTTTGCCCATAGAATCCTTCAGTGTTTCAAGTTGAGTCTTGACCTTTTTCTTTAGTTCTTTCAGCTTGAAAAATGCTGAGTGTGCTCTTCCCTTTTGCTTTCCTATTTCAGGTCCTTGCCCATTTCATTACAATACTTTACTTTGTCTTCTCCAGCTGCCCTTTAAAATTTCGTCCCAGCTCTTGTACATCTTCATTTCCCCCACTGCTCTGCAGGTATTCAAAAAATTCATTCGACAAATATCAAGCACTCACTGTGCTTCAGACACTATCAGGCATTATCAACGAAAATGAGAAAAGTCTGTTTAAAACACAGGCGGGGACCCTTTTTCTGACAACATTTATAACATCATTCGCGGGCCATACAAAATTATCAGCTTAAAAGTTAGCCTACTGTATTTGGTCAAACATTTAATCAGCCCACCCTTAATGTGATAGCTGGAACTGCACTTGTCTTGGCAGGACCAGACCAAATGATTTTGCAGGCCTTATACGGCCCTGTTCCCCAGCCCTGGTTTAAAGTTGCGAGTAATAAAATGAGTACAAATTGAAACAGCGATGACATACCATCCACTTTTCAGGGTCCTACAGAGCTCTGGTAGCGTAGTGGTTACAAGTCAGGCTGCGAACCTCAAGGTCAGCAGTTCAAAACTACCAGCTGTTCTGTGGGAGAAAGATGAGGCTTTCTGCTCCCGTAAAGATGTACAGCCTCGGAAACCCTGTCCAGGGTCACTATGAGTCGGAACTGACTCCACAGCACATAACCAACCACATGGCATGTGGAGAGCTAAGATGAAATGGCTACTAACATGCATTCACTGCTGCTTGAAATGTGCTTGAATAAAATAAAATTTGATAACCGTCCTGGGGGTAATATGACAAAACAGATCAAGGACCTTAAAAATGGCCACACCATGTAAGCTAGTAGTCTCACTCCTAACAAACTACCCTCAGTAATTATCTTTTGGTTTAAAAAAAAAAAGTGATGCACAAGGATTTCCATCACAGTATTTGTTGCTCATATGAGTGAAAACTAGAACAATACTAATGGCCAACAATATGGAAAATGGAAAAAGACATTCTATAGAATGTATGGAGTGAGTCCTGGTGTGATGCTGTAGGGTAAGCACTCAACCATAAGGTTGGTTTGAACCAAAAGGTTGCAGGTTCAAACACACCAGCCACTCCTCGGAAACAGGGTCGCTATGAGTCAGAACCAACTCGAGGCATTTAACAGTAACAACAATAGAGCGGAATATTATACACACCACATTCTCCAAGAATATTTAGTGGTGCAGGAAATGCTCACAGTATCTTTTTAAGCTGGCAAAAGCAGGATCTAAAATTTTAGACAATTTTCACTCAACAGGAAAAACAGGCACATCTACATGTTAAAAAGACAGGAAGATATTCTTAATCCACAAAGAGAAAGTAAACCACCTTTCCGTCAAATAACAGGCCCAAGAAACAAACAATAACACCCAAAAGGAGCAAGTTCCGTGGAACAAGCAATTACACGAGCTCAAAAGGACAACATTTGTCCAATAGCAAAGATGAAGAGAGAGGCAGACACGGGTACAGGGCAGAAATGGGGAGTATGCTGAGACACTCTGGAGAACACAACCAGTGCTGGGGAGCTCCTGGTACACACTGTCAAATGGGAAGCGAATCTGGTCTGTAAACTTTTACCAAAAGCACAATCAATGCTTTTATTTTTTTTATCATAATGAAGTCCTGAGGCATGTCACAACACGATGGACCTTGAGATCACTGTTGCTGTTAAGTGTTATCAAGTCAGTTTCCAAGGAATGGCTGGTGAGCTTGAGCCACTGACCTTGAGGTTCAAACTGACCATTCAGTCCAGTGCATTCTCCCACAATGCCACACCAGGACTCCTATGTGGAGCAAAATATTAGTCACTAAAGGACAAAGGGACTCCTGGTGTGGCGCTGTAAGATCAGCACTGGGCTGGGAACCACAAGGTTAGTGGTTCAAACCCCCTAGCTGCTCCTCGGAAACCCTATGCAGGGTTGCTTTGAGTCAGAACCGGTACCGACTCGACGGCACTTGACAACAACAACACAGGACAAATACTGTATGATCTCACTTACATGAAATAAGCAAATTATGTCGAAATCCAGACTTCTTAGTGACTACCCAGGGTGGGAAGGTAGAGAGAAGGGGGAGATTTTGCTTATCAAACAGTGACTTTGTGATGACGGTTGTGGAATGATTTGGGGACAGATGGGGCGAGAGGTTGCACAGTTTGAAGAATGTGACCAATGACCTATCCCCAAAAGAACAGAAGGAGCCCAGATATGCCTCCTGCCTTCCTACCCAAATCCCAGAGTCAAAGCCCATTAAGCCTACCACCACCCGCCAGCCCTCGCACCTAACTCCATCCCCACCACACTACAGACAGAGGGGTCCAAAATTGTTTTTCCTGTTGCTGTTTTAAAGTTCAAATTACCTAATTTTCAATATTCTGTAATGCCGTTCATGTCAGAGCACATGGCCCTTCAAATACCCCTTTTCGGGTCTGTAATCATACTGAGACCCGACTAACAAAATACTTGAAGAAAATGGAGTTTTCTCTAATAGAATATTCTAGCTTACTTAAAAAGCTCTCTCAGACACCAAACAAATGCTGCTTGCCTACTGATCTGCTTTATCTCTGCTGATAGGATGAGGAGATAGCACAGCTGCACAACTCTAAAATAAAAAAATCTAAGAAGTCCTTTTATTGATAAATATACAAATGACCTCGCTAGGTAAATAAAGGAAGAGGTGCAACAGTTGGTATGTCCCTCAGCAACACACAAATCGATGATTTCTGAGACTAGCTGATCTTCCAAGCCGCTTCCTTCTGTATCAATGCCTAAAAGACAAGCAAATGCACAGAGAAAAGATGGCGAGAGACCAGCTCAGCAAGGACTGCAGTGCTGAATGCATTAAAAAATTAAAGTTGTTTTAAAAGCTCTCCATTTTCTCCTTTCCTTTTGAAAGAAGAAAGCATTTTCATCCTGGTTGGTTGAAAGGGATCGACATGTCTACAGGGCCACAGCTCAAAGACCGTTTACTTGAAGGCAGAACTGGCCCAGTGAGCAGCTTAATAGAGCAGTCCTCACCACCCACAAAGGGAGTCATTTCTCAGAGCACTGTTGTCTCCATACCAGCCACACTCTGCCCAATACAACATCACTGCTGTCTCTAACTCTCATCCTCCCTCACAAGAGTTCCTCCTGCTGAAAATGCTCTCTCCTTTGCCTTTCCTGGTCATCCCTTTCCACATTCTTCTGCATGCTTATTCCCCTCAACCCGGCCAATGACAGCCAGGGTTCTAGGATGCTGACTGAGTGAATCCCCTCCTCTTTGCACTCTATCCTCTCCTCTAAAGGCACTGGTAGCTCAGAGGCAGAATCCTCACCTTCCACATGGGAAACCCAGGTTTAACTCTGGGCCAGTGCACCTCCCCTGTCAGTGAAGGCTTGTGTGTTGCTATGCTGCTAAACCAGTTACAGTGGAACTTCCAGATGAAGACAGACTCTTAATAAAGGCCATGTGATCTACTTCTGAGCATCAGCCAATGGAAACCCTATGGATCCTAACAATCAGGTCCACAGCCAATCATGGGGCTGGAGTGGGACCAGACAGCATTTCGGTGCAATGTGCATGGAGGTACCATGCATTGGGGACTGACTCCATGGCAGCTCACAAGAGCAGCCCTCTCCCCAGGTCCCCTGATCCAGTTCTGAATCCAGCTGCCTACCTCTTCTGGCATCTCTTACCTTGGAAGCTACTAAGGCACCTGTCATTCAATAGATTCAAAACTATTTGATCTGCCCCCAAACCCAGTCTTCTTCAAATTTGCCACACACGGTTAATGGCTCTACAATCCTTGTGACCCTTGACACCTCCCTCTCTCTGCCACATCCAACTCATCACCACGTCCAGCTGATCTACCTCTTAAGTAGATTCTAGATCTGCAAACATCTCCCCACCACCACCGCTCCAATGTCAGAAACCCAAATTATCTCATCAGGATGCAGAATGACCTCCTAATTGGCATCCACCTTTGCCTGTATCTAATCAGCTCTCATCTGAGAATAGCAGGCATGATTCTTTATATGGAAATTCTGCTTTCTGCTGGGTCTGGATCTTGCATCTGGGTCTTCTTCCTACCTCTGTTACTTTGAACTTGAGCCAGTAGTGGCGTTCTCCATTGTTTGCCTGCCTTCCTGCCTGCTAGACCTGCCTGTCAATCTTGGTTATTCTGACCTGGACTTGGACTTCTGTCTGTCTACGTGCTGGATCTGCCTGCCTGCTGCTCTTGGTTCATCTGCCCCAAACTTGGGACTCACCCACCTCTACAGTTGTGAGGCATTTCCTTAATATAAACTTCTCCTCATATACATATATACACTCCTTGGAGATCCTATACAGAATCACTACAAGTCGGAAACAACTTGAAAGCATTTAACAGAACATCTACCTACCTACCTATTGTTGTTGCTAAGTGCCGTTCAGTCGCTTCCAAACCATAGTGACCCTGTATAGGATTTCCGAGGAGCCACTGGTGAGCTTGACCCGCTGATCTTGCAGTTCAGATGGCTTTGCAGACTGGCGCGTTAACCCACAGCGCCACACCTGTCTATACACACATTCATGTATAAGTTCACTGGTTTTGTTTCTCTAGAGAAACCATCCTAAAATGGTTTCCTTACCCTTGAATTCCTGACCCTTGAATTAAGTTAGGGCCCCAATGACACTATCCTGTGGCCCTTTTCCTTCTGACTCTAGAAGTCATGTTCAGTTATTTGTCTGTGGGATTCTTGGATTAGTGACTGGGCCCATTACTAGAGAGAAGGATTATAGCAGAGATGGTCTCTCTGCTTCCTTGCATCTCTAGCATCAGACACAATGCAAACAGAGTCATGCTGAGAAGTATCTGCTGAATAAACAGTCATCTGAAATCTCAGACCTCATCTTATGAAATAATTCTCCTACACACTCGCCTTGCTAATATTCAAATAGCAAACTACCTGATGACTTCAAATTTCAAAGAGACAACACATAAAGAGAGGCACAGAGCAGAAAGAATAAGTTCAAATAGAGAGGATAAGCCACATGAGTAAAGGACGCACACACATTAAAAGAGCAGATTTCAAATACTTGGGAGGTTATGGCATAGTGGAGAGAAATAGCCAGGAATATTCTAAAATAAACTGACAATTCAAAAATACAATAAAGGTACCACTTGGTATCACATTCAATAAGCCTTGTCTCCAAATCTTAGGATAACAAGAATTTTAAAAATGCTGATAAATAAGAAAACCAGTTACTGTCAAGTCAGCTTTGACCCACGGAGACTGTGTGTGTGTGTGTGTGTGTGTGTGTGTGTGTGTGTCAGAGGAGACTTGTACTCCAGACGGTCTTCAACGACTGAATTTTTTTTTTTTTTTTTTTTTCCTCTCCCAAAAACTGGATCAACAGACCTTCTTCTGAAGTACCTCTGGGTGGGCTGAGACTCCACCCTTTCAGGTAGCAATCCAGCACACTAGTCATCTGCATCACCCATGGGCTCCTAATAAATAAGAGGCCTACCGACTTCAGGACATGATAGGTGGATCAGACAGTAGACACTGCCAATTGTATGAGAAGGTGACCATGTAGCAGGATGGTTTAAAGGTTCCAAGGGTCCTCTGTCTTCCAGGAGATCCACAGCTAGGAGGGGATTTGGAAAGTACACAGCCTAGGAATTAGGAATGGCAAATAGACTTGTCTCCCATGTCCATTTCAATCAACGAATGACTCTGTGGAGCACCTAGTCTAGAGAAATCCTGAGTTGGCAAGAGGACTGTGATTAGTTAGTGCTTTCTGCCACAGATGGCTACAAGCTACCCTGGTGGCATAAAGGTCAAGTACTCAGCTGTTAACCTGAAGGTCAGTGGTTTGAACCCATCAGCTACCTAGAATTCAGCCTAGAAAACCATATGGGGCCACTCTACTCTGACATATATGTTTGCTATAAGTTAGAACAGACTCAACAACAAAACATACAGTGGTGCAACAGTTAGCTATTTGGCTGCTAGCTGAAACATGGGCAGTTTGAACCTACTCAGCAGCTAGTCGGGGTGGGGAGACAGACCTGGCAATCTAGTCCCCATCAAGGTAACACCCTGGAAACCTATTCTGTCACATGTGGTTCCTACGAATGGGAAATTGACTTGAGGACACCTAACAACAAAGATTTTTTTTTAAAGTACTACTTGATATCATTTTCAACAAATCTCTTTTCCATACTTTAGAATATCCAGAATTTACAAATAGTCTTAATACCAGGCCTGGCTAAATAGAACTCCAAATTGTGAATCCAGTGAACACCTCAGTGAGTGGAGAGGGCCACTTCTGAGAACAGACTTTAGCCTGTTCTGGGGACATTCGGTATAATGGACGTCAGCTGCTCAGAAAGAACAGGAAGAGTGGGCATGCGGGAGGGAGGCAGTTACAAAGGTGTTTCTGGGAGCTCCCAGTGAGCTCAGCCTCAGGTGCAGATGGAACAACAGAGGACACTCCTGGAAAGCAGAACACTAGGGCTCCGTTGTTGATGTTAAGTGCCTTCGAGTGGGTTCTGACTCACAGCGACACTGTACAGGAACCAGAAAAGCAGTTGGTGGATTTGAACTGCCCATCTTGCAGTTAGCAGTCAAGGCCTCAGTTGTTGTTGTTGTTAAGGGCTGTCAAGTCGGTTCCGACCCATAGCGACCCTGTATAGGGTTTCCGAGGAGCAGCTGGTGAGCTTGAACCATAGACCTTGCAGTTCAAACGGCTTTGCAGTCTGGCACATTAACCCACAGCGCCACACCGGGCTCAGTTAGCTTCCCCTTAAATAGAACACCAGTCTATTCATCTTTGAGACATCCCCAGTTGGATGTGGGCCAGGCCTGACTGCATTTGCTTTGTAGCATCTTCATGGGCCACAAGGATCCAAGACAGGAAATTAAAGTGCCTATCCTAACAGATGGATTTTCTACATTGTATTATGACTGACTGAGGGGAGACAATATCTGGATGCAACCTGGAGAAATGGAGAATTTGTTTTTAAAAACAAAGGGACTCATCAAAAACTTATCTTACTCAAACCTGTTTTTGATGAAATGTTACAAAAAATCTATGTGTGATGGGAAGCACAAAACGAATCAATAATTAGGATGCAGTCACTAATTCAGTCACTTAGCTGGATGATTCAGGCAACACTTAACTTCTCTGAGCCTCCTCTATAAAATAATCAGTCCTCATCCTGTTGTGAGGATTCAATGAGAGAAAAGTCTGTCAAGTGTTTAATGCTAGCCCATAGACGTGGGGTGCTGACAAATAAACATGAGGTACTCTCATTACTCTTAGCAACCAGGATTGAGCCTGGTAGAGACCCTGGGCTGAGCAGATACCATCAAGTAGATAGAAGGACAGCTGAGTGGCTAGCTACAAAAGGAGTTCTTAGGGTTTTAATATCAACCATAAAACTCAAAATGCAAACAAAAGGCCAACTTCCAAAGAAGAAGAGGAGACAGGAATGAAAATCATTTTAAAGGTCAAATTTGCACAAATAGGATTTGTGCATGCGAAAGCATGTAGTCCTATAAACTCAGAGTAATCCCGGGGGCTCTCTAGCTAGCTCAAAGGATTGAAAGCCAGCTTTCAATAAATCACAACTGCCACTCCTTAGGGTTTTTTCCCCTCTACGTGCACTCTGTCCTCAAACAGTTTTAGGAACATTTGCATATTGACTTCCTATATTCAATCAATGTGATTTCCTCTCCTCTGCACTTTGGAATATGGAAACCTGTACTGACACATTCACCAAGCATTGCTGGGGTGAGGGTGCCACTATTTCATCCTCCTACCACCACCACCATGAGTCCTGAAAGATGCAACATAAAAGCTATTTTGTTATTATTTCCTGTCCAGATTTAAAAAGTGAGAGAGACAGGGCTCCGAAGTGATGACTGGGTAAAAGCACCATGCAAGCCAGTACGTGACTCAAACACCATATTTCAATGACAAGACGTTCACAGAAATTGACAGTGTGTAAACACTGGCTTGGGCCCAACACAAATCAGAAAAATGGAATTTTACATGTTGCTAATAAAGAAAAATAACATGGAGGAACTGACTGGGAGTTTCTCTTTGTTTTTTTTGTTTTTTTTGTTTTTTTTTTGTTTTTTTTCAACCAACTCAGTTCCTGGCTTCCGGTCAATACACAGCCACCAATGGTTTGTTCGGCATGAAACTCGATAATTTAATGACAATATGTGAGAGGATATTTCCCTGTCCCAAAGATGATCTTTCCAAGGTGCAATGCTTCAAAGCAAGAATTAAGAGAAGTGGGGGAAATACACCATAGAAATGCCTAGTAGCAGCATGGTTTAGAGGTTCCAAGGACCTTATGTCCTCCAGGAAATCACTAGTTAGGATGTGCCCTGGAAAGTGGACAGCCTAAGAATGGCAAATAGATCTGTCTTCCATGTCCATTCCAATCAACTGAGTAGTAGAGGTCACTTGGAGCACTGAGTCTTAACAAATACAGAAACCCTATACAGCGTTTTCTGTATAGGAGCTCTGGTAGTGTAGTGGTTATGAATTGAGCTGCTAACCTCAAGGTCAGCAGTTTGAAACTACAGCTGTTCTTTGGGAGAAAGATGAGGCTTTCTGCTCCTGTAAAGATTTACAGCTTCAGAAACCCTGTACAGGGTCACTATGAGTCAGAACCGACTCCACAGCACATAACAACAACACATACAGAATTTTCAAGACTGTCATCATCTTTCTCCTAGGTGAGTCTGGACTGCTGACCTTCCAGTGAGCAGCCCAGTACTGGAGGCTAAATGAGAACCCTGATTCAGTACTGTGATCTGCCCCAGGAACTGGCAGGAATACCATGGACTCCGCCCCCTAAACAAGTCCAACTCGCCCATCCCACTACAAAGATAAGGACAGAAACATAATCAAGCCAGGATTTCCGGATTCCCAGTTCACTGCTCATTTTATCGCATGGAAGGGCGCTCCCCCCGCCTTTTTTTTTTTAAATATCAACTTGTACATGCTGACATGAGTGTTAAAGTCACACTTATCCAGGGACGTCCTGGTGGCACAGTAGTTAAAGCAATCCACTGCTAATCGCAAAGTTGGCAGTTCAACCCCCCGCCCCCCACAATCTGTTCTGTGGGAGAAAGATGTGGCCTTCTGCTTCCATAAAGATTTATATTCTTGACTCCAAATTGGCAAAGAAGTAAAACTCTGCTCTTTGCAGATAATATGATCCTATACGTAGAAAATCCTAAAGACTCAGCAAGAAAATTATTGGAACAAATTGAAAGATTCAGTAAAGTGGCAGCTTACACCATCAGCATACAAAAATCAACTGGATTCCTTTACACTAATAACGAGACCTCTGAAAAGGAAGTCAGAAAAGCAATACCATTTACAATAGTCACCCCAAAGATGAAATACTAGGAATAAATCTAACCAGAAAATCAAAAGATCTATACAAAGAAAGCTACAAAACACTACTCTGAAAAACCAAATGACACTTTAAAAATGGAAGAATTTACCATGCTTTTCGATAGGAAGGCTAAATACTGTCAAAATGTCAAAACTACCTAAAGCAATCTACAGATATAATGCAATCCCAATCCAGATTCTAACGTCTTTCTTTAAAGACAGAGAAAAACTGACCACTAACTTTATATGGAAAGAAAAGAGAACCTCAAATAAGCAAAGCATTACTTAAGAAGAAGAACAAAGTTGGAGGCCTCTCATTTCCTGATCTCAAATTCTACTACACAGTCACAGTGGTCAAAACAGCCTGGTACTGCTACAAAGTAAGTTAAACAGATCAATGGCACAGAATTGAGAACCCAGAAGTTCATCTATCCACGTACTGATCTTTGACAAAGGGCCAAAATATATTAAATGGTAAAAAAATATATATATATTTTCAACAAATGGTACTGACAGACCTAGAAATCCATTTGCAGAAAAATGAAACAAGACCCATAACTCACATCATATATATATATATATATTATTAAGAAACCTCAGTGTGGATTAAAGGCCTAAATATAAATGTAGAACTATAAAGATCATCAATGGAAAAATAAGGCTAACCTTAAGAGTGTAAGTACACTATCAAACATAACTGAAAGCACACAGCTGAACCAGCCAAAAACATAATACATGACTGGGACCTCCTAAAAATTACACACTTATGTGCATCAAAATATTTCACCAAAAGAGAAAAAAAGAGCCCACAGATCAGGAAAAACATTTTTTTGTAATGACATATCGAACAAGGAGCTAATCTCAAAAATGTATAGAAAACTGTAAGACCTCTACAGGAAAAAAGATAAATAACCCAATTAAAACATGGGCAGAGGATATAAACAGACACTTCACCAAAGAAGACATTCACGCAGCCAACAAAATGTTAATGATCATTAGCCATGAGAGAGATGCAAAGCAAAAGAATAATGAGGTAACTTCTCACCCCAGCATTTATAGACAGTTCAAAACAAAAGAAAACAACAAATGCTGGTGAGGGTGTGAAATGACTGGGACCCCACCTACATAGCTGATGGGACTGAAAAATGGTCCAATCACTGTGGAAAACGGTATAGCGCTTCCTCAAAAGTTAGAAATAGCACTATCATCTGACCCAGAAATCTCTCCACTTGGTCTATATCTATGAGAAATAAGAGCCATGCCGTGAGCAGATATATACACACCCATGGTCATCGCAGCACCAGTCATAATAACACAAAGATGGAGAGAGCCTAGATGCCCATCAATGGAAGAATGGACAAGCAATGCAGACTGAGTACTATGCAACATGGAAGAACAGCTATGAATTTACAGAAGACCTCGTAACATTGATGAACCGGAAAGACATCATGCTGAGTGACGTTACTGTTGTGAAGTGACTTCAAGTTGGTTCTGATTCATAGCACCCCTGTATAGGGTTTCTGAGGAGCAGCTGGTGGGTTTGAATCACTGACCATGTGGTTAGCAGTCCAGTGCTTAAGGCAAATATTGTATGAGACCATTTCTATAAATACTCAAGAAAAGGTTTTCATGCTAAAAGAAACATTCTTTGATGATTACCAGGGATGGGAGGGAAGGGACAGTAATTCACTGATAGAGGGTAGACACATTTTAACATGGGTGACAGGAGGGCAACATACAAGAGGGAGGTAGAAGAATAACAGAGAGGAATGCAAGGATAAAGGGGACAGAGATACATACACAAGCTGAACAGGGATGGGAGGGAGAGTGGGAGCAAACCCCCAAATATCTAAGGGTTTCACAAAGGATATTTGTACATGGGTATTTACCTTTGCTGCAAACACACATGTAAATATGATGGAGCAGACAGGAAACAAAACGATGAAAACTTCTTAGATATTACCAAACCCCCTGAGGAACAAATTACTAGGCCTGGGGTCTCAGAACCATAGCCTCAGGGGATACCATAGTCAATGGGAATAATACAGTACTTTGGTGATCTTAAAAGAAACTGGGATCTTAAGAGCTCATGAGAGGCCATCTAAGGTACAACAATTGATCTGTCCCAGTGCAGAAAAAAAATAACGATGAAAATCAAAGATGCTTGGAATTAACTAGTCCAATGGGCCAACAGAACATGTGAACATCAGTCTCCAAGACTCTGAGACCAGAAGAACTGGATGGTGCCTGGTTACCACTAACCAACTGCTCTGAAAGAGATCACATTAGAAGGTCCTGGATAGAGTGGGAGAAAATGTGGAACAAAACTCAGATTATAAAAGATTGGACTTACTGGTCAGGAAGAGACTGAAAGAAATGGAAACTATGGCTCTTGGCCACTCTTCTCAGAGCTCAATTTTCAACCAAGTGGTGGATAGGTATATAGGCGAACAATGGAAACTAGTGAAGTCTGCTCACCACAGAATGGTCAACCATTCAAGATCAAAAGGGTAACATTTACCTGGAGACAAGGTTCAGAGGGTTGGGAAGGAGAGTGGAATGGAAACAGGAACCACAATGAGGAAGGGGGCCAGCTGTAACCGGCGTTCCATGGAGGGGATTGGAATCATTGAGATGAAATAAAGTGTGCGATTTGTCGACTGTAAAACGGACCATCTGCTCTGTAAACCTCCACTCAGTTCACAATAAAAAGTTTCAAAAGAAAAAACTGGAACAAGGTGATGTCTGCATAACTCTCTGAATTTAGTAAAAGTTATTGAATTGCACACTTAAGTTTTTTTTTTTTTTAATTTTTAAAAAGATTTATACCCTTGAAATCTCTACAGGGGCAGTTCCACTCTTATCTTCAGGGTGGCTATGAATCAGAATCAATTTGACAGCAATAGTAGCTTTTCGGGTTTTTTGGTAACAGTGAACAGACCCTCTACCTCTTCTGATCACCCTCTGCCCCCCATCAAGAGCCCATGAGTCTGTGCACAGCAG
Source organism: Chrysochloris asiatica (assembly GCF_000296735.1). Lineage (NCBI taxonomy): Eukaryota > Metazoa > Chordata > Mammalia > Afrosoricida > Chrysochloridae > Chrysochloris > Chrysochloris asiatica. The sequence continues at coordinate 37,802,221 of NW_006408525.1, forward strand.
GGGCCACGAAGCCTTGACTATCTGTACCTCCAAATAGGAACACACTCAACCGTCTCTCTCATGCTTGCTGTCTTTGCCCCCAGATGTTCCAGGGCACAAAAATAACTCTCAAGCCCAATTTTTATCTTGTGTAGGAAATTAAAAGACCAGAACAAAAAAAGACAGTATGTACAGTCATGTGGGTGAGATTTAGACAAGTAAATGGCTATATAGCAATTCAATTAGCAATTTTTTCCACCACCACCCATAACAGACAGACATACACCCACATACAGGCACTTCTTGCCCACAGAAGTACTTGGTAAAAACTGAAATTTGCATCAGGATTTAATGAACAGTACGTATTTAGAAAGACCTCTTTCAACCTTGTCTTCCATAAGTAGCATGCAGTAGATGTGTCTATATTGCAGAATTTAACATTAACCAGTTCAATTAAGTGAACTGTTCTCCATTTTAGGCAATTCCTTATGGGGGGAAAAAACTCCAATGATATTCTTTCCACATTAGTAACTGAGTCCTCAGGGTTGCAAGGTAACATGTTTGGTTGCTAATCAAAAGGCTAGATGCTTAAATCCACTCAGGGAGGCCTTAGAAAAAGTTCTGAAGATATACTTCTACAAAACCAGACAGTGAAAACCCCATGGAACACAGTTATACTGTGACACACCTGGGTCACCATGAGTTGGAACTGATTTGAGGGCCACTGGGTAGGTTAGGTTATATAACAAACAAAAGCATGTGGCATTATAAAGGTGTCCTGAACACTCCCTGAACCAGATTGAACATGTCTGCTCAATCAAGTCTCTAGATGACTCAGCTGCTAATTTCTAATTTGCAGAAACCATGGTGGAAACTGACAATAGGATGAACTGTGTCTTGAGTGCAAACATCCTAATTTTGACTATGGGAAACACTACAGATCCAACAGTCTAGTTAGTATCTCCCCCCC
>NW_006408525.1:37803269-37832458 GCF_000296735.1 Chrysochloris asiatica
CCCCCCCCGAAAAACTGCAACAAATGGATGAAGGAGAGAACTGCAGATGAAAAGAAATGTAAAGGATATTTCAAACTATTTCTGAATGTGCAAGATTTAACTATATTGTTGTTGTTGTTAAGTGCTGTTGAGTAGGTTCTGACTCATAGTGACCCTGTATAGGGTTTCTGAGGAGGGGTAGGAAAGATTGAACTGCTGATCTTGCAGTTCAAACCCACCTTGCAGTCCAGCACGTTAACCCACAACGCCACACCACACCAAAACAAAACAAAAAGAAGTTAAGCATCTTAAAGCTACATTCACAGTTACTTGGGAGGGAGGGGGAGGCACACGTTGGAATGGCCAAGTTCTAGGACGATGTAGGTAGGTTACAGCAATACTTGTCTTATAATTCATTCATTTTTGTGTGGCTTCCTATCTCTGTGTTTTATTTGATATGGAAACTTAAAAAAAAAAAGAAAGAAAGAAAGAAAGAAAGAAAGAAAGAAAGAAAGAAAGAAAGAAAAAGAAATGATCCAATTTTACTTCCCAAGGGTGTTCTACAGTTGTACTCTCCATCATGGTAGCCACATGTGGCCACTAAAATTTACACTTTATTAATAAAATGAAACAGAACTTAAAATTCAGTTCCACATTTCCAGCGCTTAATAGTCACATGGTGATATATATATCAGTACATACAGATTATAAAACATTCCTATCATCAGTGTTCTACTGGACAGTTCCAGCTTGGCCTCCCAGATCTCTGAAAGAGCCTTCCATGCCTCACTCATCTCTCCATAAGAAATCAAGCAAATACCCGAGATTCTTGACCATCAGTAGGTTCCAATTTCATTACCTTCCTTATTTAAAAAAAGATCCCTCTCTTCCACCAGAAGCAACAGAAAACCATAAAGACAATCACCCAAGAACTACTCTGACCACAAGGCTGACCCCACCCAGAGTGGCATTCCTCCAAAAAAGAAAAAAAAAGAGTACTCCAATTTATGCTTACGGAATAAATCTGATTTCACCAAAGCATAATCAGGAATAATCAGGAACACTAGGCTTTCTACTCCCGTAAAGATTTACATCCTCGGAAACCCTGTACAGGGTCGCTATGGGTCGGAACCGACTCGACGGCACTTAACAACAACAACAACAACACCCATGTAACGATAATCTAAAACAATAACCTCCATGATTAAGAAAAAAAGAAGCTAAATGCAAACTGGGATCCTGGATCAGATAATAGAATAGAAGGGGCAAAAAAAGGTCTGTATTTTGAAGACAATGTAACAATGTTAATTTCCATGGTCACCTTAGATGTTAACATAGAAGCCAAGTGAGAGATAGATACAAGGAAACTTATCTGTACCATTCTTTCAACTTTCCTGTAAAACTGAAATCTGTTCAAAATCAAGGAAAAAGACACAAATTTCCTCCAAATATTTAAGAAGAAGAAGAAAAAAAAAGTCAATGAGAAGAAACGCGCTTCAGTGATAGCTAACGATGCCTTGATCGTTTCTGGATCTGATATGATTATTGATAGAAGACCAAGTAGGCAAACCCTTAACAGAGAGCACACAAGGAAGCAATGAAGAAAAGTGACATACAAATGCTCACCCTTAATACTTGAATTGTCCCAAAGCTTTCAAAAATTACCCATGCATATCAAATCAGTAGTAATATTTTCTGACTTGGAAGTTTCTAATTCTGAACATACTTCAAAGACTCTTGGAGCAATAAAGAACGTTCAAGAGTGTGACAGAGAACTTGTTCAAGGGAAGAAGGAACCACTGACTTGGGCTCATTTTAAAAACAACTTAGAAAATCAAGCACATGAAGCAAAATGTCTGAAAAGAACATTTACAACAAGATTTTTATGTTGTGTTTCATCTTAAATAGTAGACAAAATGTTGAAAAAGGCATGTATAATTAGCCACACTTGATTTTTATTTATCCATTTCTATCACCTTTACCATTTTGTATGTCTTATGTGTTTATTTTCTGTATCTATATATCCAAAAACCGAACCTCAAATTAAAAACAGTTGATTTATACATTTGGTTTGGATGTTGGTGTGGTTAAGTGCTATCAAGTCAGTGGGCCGAAAACTGGGGGGAGGAGGGAGAAGTGTAGGGGGCGGGTTTCTGGGATATACCCTTTGGGTGGTTGATGATGCATGGAGGGGATTGGAACCATGGCAGTGAGATGATACACGATGGAATGAATGTAAAACTAAAGTTCTCCCATGTAAACTATCATATAATTCACAATAAAACATTAAAAAAAGAAACTAAAAAAAAAAATTGTTTTTAATTCTAAGAGCAAGTCTCCACATCGTTTCAAGGTATTTAGATAAAATATACAAAGTATCAAATAAAACCTGACATAAAAGGAACACATGAAAATGCAAACAAAAGCCAAAAGTTAATGGCAATTTTGAGATGAATAAAATGTAGGTCTTCTAATAATTCTCCACCAAGCAACAAGGCAGCCCAAAGCTTCTTGTTAACAAAGGATGCTATCCAAATTAATAATCTCATGAGTGCTTGATCTTTCCAGAGTTTACACTTCAAATTAAAATAAAACATCATGAAACGCTTTAGTATTATAGCTCTAATTATCATATTAATTGAAAAATTAAACTAAAAAGCCCAGCGCCTCATCCAATGAGTTATCCTTTGCTCTCTATCACCTTTTACCTTCTAACTAAATGATATTCCCCAGCATTTCATTAGATTCATTGTAGACCAACCATGGCAAGTCTTAAGCATACCAACTCTTCCAGCTCCAGAGCAATAATTAATCTTTATAAAATGAGATTTTACAAGTCAATTTGCATCAAACGAGCAGAGGCTCAGCTCAATACCAGCAGGTGCTGTGGTGCTTTGTTTTGCAATTAAAGCCAAAAAAGGGAACAGGAGGATAATGCACCCATTAACCCTTGCCCCTAACCTTGAAAATTGAAGCTAAAAAAAAAAAAAATTCAGTTCTGCATGCTTCTGACTGCTTATATAATTAATGATCATGTGAACTGCAAAAGCACATATAACATGTAGTGTATAAAACCAAATCCACTACCATCAAGTCAATTCCAACTCACTGAGCCCCTACAGGCAGAGCAGAAGAGCCCATGGGATTTCTGACACTGTCAGTCTTTACAGAAGCAGACTGCTGTATGTTTATGCACAGAGCAACCACTGAGCCTCCAGTTAGCAGTCCAATGCTTAACCCACTGTACCACCAAGACCTCTCTCTCTTTTTTTTTTTTTCCTTAAATGTTTTATTGTGAATTATGTGATAGTTTACATGGGAGAACATTAGTTTTACATTTATTCTATCATGTATATCGGCTCATTACCATGGTTACTATTCCCTCCATGCAATCCCCCCCGCGTACCCCCCAGGTCTTCAGCACATGGTTGCTCTCCCTCTCTGGATCTAAAGTCTCCGACTGCCTCCATTTCAGGCATCACTGCTTCTCTGGGTAGAGTCCCGCTCTCTGCTCTTCTCCCTTGATGGTCCTAGGGACCTTTGCTCCTAGACTGAAAAGTTAATCACTCCCCTCCTTGCTATAAAACGTCTACCTTTACAATTCCGACCTTCACAATCGGTCCTGATAACAATTATTCACTATTGTACAAGACCTCTCTTATATGGTATACAGACACATATAAAATATAAAGCCTCATTTTTAAACAAAAGCAGAACTTTCCCATTTTCATCACTTTAGTGAGCAATCTTTGAACAAGTTCAGCATGACAAAAGATATGTAGAATTACTCAAGAGAACATTTCAAAATTACTGTTTAGGATAATGGTTCACAATATGATTATTTTATTTTCTGATCTGCCTATTAAATTTTAAATCACTCATATACAATGTTTTCATGATTGAAACAACCACATTGAGAAAAAAAACAACAACTTTGTTTTAGAAAATGAGAAAGCAAGTTTTAAACCCTTCCCTTATGTTGTAAATAGTTAAGATTCAAGTTGCAATACCTAAAAATTTTTAAAAATGAGTAATCGCTCTTTTTCACACTGCAAAATAGTCTATTTATTTTAGATATACAGTTGCATTGCATTGATTCAACAAAAGGAGGGAAATCATTTAAGCTTGTTCGCTGCTATTTATTGTCAAGACAAATCTGAACAGAAACTAATGGAAATCTTACTAAGAGGGACTCAAGATCTCTTGAATCAATGAGGGTTTTATTACAATTATAACAAACAGTACCGCAAAGCATACTTTATTAGAAAAACTAAGGGGAAGAGAAGCATATGAAAAGAGAAGAATAAAAGGAATTGGTTAGTTGTCTACACAACTTCAGATACTGAGAAACTACTGCACTTTAGTGAAAGCAGAGTCCCCCATGGGCAAACAGTTCAGATGCTAACCAAAAGATTGGAGTTTCAAGTTTAATCAGCAGGTGCCTTAAGAAGAAAGGTCTGGCAATCTCCTGCTGGAGAATCAGCCATTGAAAAGCCTGTGGAGCACAGGTCTACATTGGCACACATGGGATGGTCAGGGGTTGGGTCTGACTGGACAGCAAGTGGTTTCTATTTTCTCAATCTGTCTCATTTCAAATGGCCTCTCTGCCATGAACCAGTGTGTGATTGTGGGCATGCTACTTAAATTCCCTCTGCTCTAGCAGCCACTCCTGTAGTAGGGGGATGGTAGTGGTGGCACATCCCATGTCCACAACAGCACAGTAGCCATATTACATGAACTTTCATTTTGCAAATCTGAAGCCCGGATGAAAATCCATCTTACATTCCAAACTACAGCACCAGTCTCCACAGCCTCTCTCTTCAAACATCCCTGACTACAGCTGTGACACATGAGCTTGAGTTTAGAAACATGAAGAGTGAAGGGTTAACTATTGGGCGTGAGCTGGGAGTTCCAACTGAAAGAATCAGTGGCGATTTTTTAAATAGCAAGTGCTGCTGATTTTAAATATGTAAATGTTTTCTTTCTGCTTCATTTTTTCCCCTTACGAACGTGCATGAGCACATCTAGCATAAATCAGCATTTCGTCCTGCAGTGCACTGAATTACTTCCCATAGCTCTTCTACTCATCGTCTTTGTAACTCCTATCAAACAACTTTTTTTCCTGGTGGATCTGGGTAAGATAAAATGCTGATAGAAGTGTATGATTCAGTCGTAAGTGACTGTTAACAGGGTTGTGGCTGTAAAAACTTAGAACTCTAACAGGGGCATAAAAATGAAGTAGCTCAGAAGCAGGAATGGGGAGGGGGGACATGGAAGGGGGCCTCACTACCATCAAGGAAGCAGAGGGTGGAGTGGAGCACACCCTTTGAACCCTGAAGTCCCTGCACACTGAACCTCTTCAACGCCAGGACAAAAAGATGGTGCTGTTGGAAGAACAGCAGACGGAGTGACAGAGGAGCAGCATTCGCAGAACCAAGAGTCGGCACCAGACAGAGCAGCGGGCTTCCTGGACCACAGAACACATACAGTTGAGTGCTGCTGGGAAGGAGACTCACTTCTGGAATGGGGTGCCTCCAGGAACATAATTGGGGAGCAAGGTATACTGACTTACAGAGCTGGAGCTGAGCACCTTCAAGCTGAGGCTTACAGCAAAGTGGAGAGCCCTTTGGGCATTTATCAGCAGTGCTAAAAGAGCTTTGTAACATTGCCAGAGTGGACAGAGGCCAAGGGGACCATGGCTGAGAGGCCAAGAGCCAGAGACCAGGAGAGGCCTGCCTGTAGGCATGGCTAGGAAGAGGCTGTTTTGACTGAAAGGACTTTCCCCAAGCACTTCTAATCGTGCATTGTGACTTGCTAATGGTGTGGTTACAAGTCGGGCTGCCAACCTCAAGGTCAGCAGTTCCAAACTACCAGCGGTTCTGCGGGAGAAAGATAAGGCATGCTCTGCTCCTGTAAAGATTTACAGCCTTGGAAACCCTATGTAGGGTCACTATGAGTCAGAACCGACTCCATGGTACTTAACAACAACAACATTGTGACATGCTAACTTCCCTAATAAACCCATAGTCATGAGTATTATCTCTGAGTTCGGTGTGACCACTGCAAAGAATTACTGAACCCAGCTTAGAAGCAGGAAGTGCTGTGGGAGTGATGGTAGGGGTGAGGTTTGATAGAAAAGGTACAAGGCTGGAGGCATGCCTGACCTCCACCCCATCAGAATCACTCTGGGCTAATGCTGATGATGGTGACAGTCCTCCTCCTCCCACTGTGAACTCAGACCTCGGCGAGCTGCTGCCACACCCACTTTGACACACCCCTGAGTCATATAATTTTCACACTGGAATGTCCTGGACTGTCAACACGATGCTGTAATCACCAATACCAGCTTCAGTATAGTAAACAATGCCCTAGGACCCGGTCACAGAAGCACATTTTTTTTTTTTTAAAGCAAGAAATTATGTTCCTAAGGTTCAATTCCATGTCTCATTTACATAAAGAAAAATGCTTCAGACTCCTGCATTTGCAACATTTTTCTAAAATAATAAAATGAACATGACTTAAAAACAAAAACAAAAGGAAGAGGCAGGAAGAGGAAAGACTGCATCAGTGCAGAAGAGCAGTGTGTGAGAAAGCATAAAGTAGCTCCACATACACGTCTTCTGTCTGTTCTTGTGACACATATGACCCCTCCTCCTAATCTAGATGCTCCTTGTCTATACAGAACCCTGAATGTAGGAGTCACTTCGATCCTGCTCTTCTTTGGCTATTTCCTCAGCCTACAGTATCACCGCCATCTTCCCAGTTAAATGAAATGTTACATATCTTGCAAAGCCTAAGACAAAATCCACTGTCAAAAGTCAAAAGTCACTGAGTCCAGAAAATGTCTCCACTCATCCCAACAAGATAGTCCAGCAGACTGTTCAGTTCAGTCTTTAGAATGTATGCCTTCCACGGTGGAGTCCAAGCTCCTCAAAGCTGGGCTCCTGGGTCGTGCCATAAAACATCTGGCACAATAGAGATGTGATAAAGAGTGTATGTATCTAATATAAGCTCTCACTATGAGCAGCAGGAATGCAAGCCTTACTAAGTTGAACCGTGGCTCATTCTGAAAGCAAAGAGGAATTTAAACACTTACTGGTAAAGATCAAATACTACAGCCTTCAGTATGGATTGCACCTCAACATAAAGAAAACAAATAGACCCATACTAGCCCAATAAGCAGCAGAATGATAAATAGAAAAAAACTAAAGTTGTCAAGGATTTCGTAGTTGGATCCAACAATCAATGCCCCTGGAAGCAGCAGTCAAGAAATCAAACCATGTGTTGCATCAGGCAAATCTGCTGTAAAAGACCTCTAAAGTGCTAAAAAGCGAAGATGTCACTTTAAAGATTAAGGTGCACCTGACCCAAACCATGGTATTTTCAATTGTCGGACATTATATGCATGCAAAAGCTGGACAATGAGTAAGGAAGACTGAAGAGCTAATGTCTCTGCATTACAATGTTGGGGAAGGTACTGAACATATCACGGACTGCCAGAATGAATAAATCTGTCTTGGCGGAAGAATGCTCCTTAGAAAGGAGAATGGTTGGCAAGACTTTGTCTCATGTACTTTAGACATGTTATCAGGAGGAACCAGTCCCTGGAGAAAGACTTCATGCTTGGTAAAGTAGAGAATCGATGAAAAGGTGGAAAACCCTCAATGAGATGAAATGCCACAGGAGCTAGAACAACCGGATCAAACATAGCAACAATTGTGGGGATGGTGCACAACCAGGCAGTATTCTATTCTGTTGTACATGGGGTGTCTATAAGTCTAAACAAACTGATGACACCTAACAACAAAGTTTAGGAAGAAACTCTGGTAACACAGTGGCTAAATGCTCAGCTGCTAACTGAAAGATTGGCAGTCCAAACCCATGAGCCATTCCATAGAAGAAAGATGCGCCAGTCTTCTTTCCTAAAGAGTGTTGGTGGTGCTGTTGAGTCAGTTCCAACTCATAGTGGCTCTGCATAGGATTTCTGAGGCTTTACATCTTCACTGGAGTAGAAGGTCTCCTCTTTCTTCTGCAGAGTGGCTGGCAAGTTTGAACTTTGAACCTTGTGGGTCACAGTCCAGTGCCTACCGTCTTGAGCCACCGCACAATTCTAATGTGTCATGTAAGATTGCTATGAGTTGTAACTGATTTGATGGCAGTGGGGATTTGGGGTTTGGCTTAAGCCAAGGAGGGGTTGCAACTGCATGGTGAGGATCTCTGCAACCCTGAACCAGGACTCAGGAGTTGCTGAAGGAGAAATGGATTCAAAATGATTCAAAATATGTGTTGCCCTCAAGTCAACTCCAACTCACAGCAGTCTACAGGTCAGAGGAGAACTGCCTCATAGGGTATCCAAGGCTGTAGAGCTTCAGAGAGGCAGACTACCACCTCCTTCTTCCATGGGAGGAGAGGGACTAGGGATTCAAACCTTGGACCTTTAAGCTAGCAGGAAGCGCCTTCACTGAGGATTATGTAATCATCATAACAGAATTTTGTAGTCAGCATTCAGCTACTGGAGTACTGACCTTCCATGTGATCTCTCATCCAAGTTTATCCAAGTCTGATCTAAACTTATTTAGAACCCACATCTATATCTCTATTTCCACCCTAAGTACTTATTCCCTAACGAACAATTGGAGCCAATAGATGAAGTTCGTATTTCTCAGAATACCCAAAACAAAAATGTATGGATACTGGGAGGGGTCAAAAAAAAGCCACATCAAGTAAAGGCGTGACAGACAAATTGGCCTTCTGCGAATATTTGTGGTGTCAGACTTGCTTTTTAATAATTCTTACCCTGTGCTGATTATTAATCAAGTCATTCTCTCCATGCCATCCTGGATAGATATCTATTTCCAGAATCCATTTTCCCCTTTGTATAATTTAATAGTGGGTTTTTTTTTTTTTTTTTTTTCTCTTTTTTTAAATGCACTTACAGCAATTTCAGCTAGATTTGACTGTGTGGTGCTGTGGACTAATGCGTCAGACTGCAAAGTTGTTTGAACTGCAAGGTCGGTGGTTCAAGCTCACCATCTGCTCCTTGGAAGCCCTATACAGGGTCGCTATGGGTTGGAATCGACTTGACAGCACTTAACAACAACACCTGAAATGCTCACATATGAGGCGAAGTCTCCCATGAGGTTTCAGACCTGGAATACAAGTTATCCTGGGGACAGATGAGGACATTACAGCCTTACTAGTCTGTCACCAAGAAAAGTTCCAGGGTTTCCCTTAATGGCATTACTCTTTCCTCTTCTTACATAAATCCTGGCTTGGAAAATATCAGAAAAGTTTCCATTTGGCTAATGAAGAATGTTTCTACACGAAAGTTTAGACCCAGGTGCTCTCCTGCCTAGAACGGGACTAATATTCTACATTTCACGGGGCGATTTTGTAATAAAAGTGCATAAAAGGTGAATGTTCCTCAATGTCTGCCATCCTGTCGAATTTGGTAATTCTTCATTTTTCTTTCCTTCAGTTGGAAAAGCAACAATCCTTTAAAGTGATTACAGTTCAGTTCCAAACCTTCTACTTCCATGCCTCGACTCCTCCTCACATCCAAGCTCAGGTACAAGATGTTTAAAAATATCAGAACTGATCAAGTTGAGCTACTACTTACTCCTCTGGAGCTTGACACCAGTTCTCAGCTATTAGCCCCCCAAACTCAAACAGAACAGTCCGTCCAATGCTGCGATCAAGCACATGTGCTGAGAGCTGCTTTTAATTTCTCACCCTGTACCTAAGACATCTTCCCTCTTGTCAAGGCCTATCATATCCTCTTGTTTTATTTGTGGTGATGAGATTCATTCCTGGTGCCAAGATACCTTCCCAGTGTGTCACTGTAGAATAAGCACTGGACTGCGAGCCATAAAGTTGGTAGTTCAAACCCACCAACTGCTCCTTGGAAACCCGATACAGGGTCACTATGAGTCAGAACTGACTCGATGGCACTTAACAATAAGATACTTTCCTAAAGATTGGAGGAAGGCACATTTGGTGGTTTATTCCTGGACTCATTTATTATTGTTGTTCAATGGGGTCGAGTTGATTCTGACTCATAGCAACCATCCGTAGGGTTTCCCAGGAATTGTTGGTGTGTTGATCCATAAACTCTGCAGTTCAAACCAACCTCACGGTTCAGTGCTTATCCTACAGCGCCACACCAAGGGCTCTGTTCATTTCTTAGGTCGAGCATTACCTAGACTTTCCACCAGCACAAGTCAGAAATTTCTGCTCTGTATTTTGAAGGGTAACAACAGTTAATCCTAGTTGATGTAATTTTGGATAATAAACTAGTTTTTAAAAAGATGATGATGAATGGGCAGGCAGATGTCGTGAGCCTTCTGGTCATGGATACTCAGAACGTATCTCTCCCGATGTTTACAGATTCATACACTCAACAAACAGTCATTCCAAGAATAACTACTGAGCTCCAGTCACTGCATTAAACGCAGGAGTCACAACGAGAACGGGCACTCAGTCCTTGTTTTCAAGGCTGGCAGAGGAACTGCCTAGAAACCAACAACACAGTGGGAAGGTGTTCTGTGAAGCAAGCCCCAGAAAGGCAGGAGGGTCGACAAGGGCCTGCGCCGAGCTTTAGGATAGGACCCATGAGGAAAACAGGTATCATGTGGGTCAAATGGGGGGTCCGGGAGGGAAAGAAAACTGAAGAAGAAAATTCATAAGACTTTTCAACTGCAACTTCTTCAGGATGGCTGGAGGACATGAGAACGGAAGAAGAAGATCTGTCTGCTCCCATAAAGAGTTACAGTCTGGGAAATCCAATGGGGCTGACCACTGTGCCCTGATAGGTCCCTCTGAGTTGAAACAGACTTGGTGGGTTTGTTTTTCTTTTGTTTTGCTGAGGAGTCTGACTTCATCCTAATCAAGAGGCTCTGAAAGCAGTGCATTTTGAAATCAGAATTCTCTAAGTCTCGTTATATACTTGGCTGAAAACAAATGGTCAGCAGCTCAAAGCCACCAGTCATTCTGTAAAGGAATGATGAGGCAGCCTCCTTCTGCAAAGATTGCAGTTGTTGTTAAGTGACATCGAGTCAGTACCTACTAATAGCAACTCTGTATAGGGTTTCCGAACAGTGGCTGGTGAGCTTGAACTGCTGACCTTATGGTTCACCGACCTTGTGGTCACAGTGCCACACCAGAACTCCTGGGAAAACCCATGCAGCCACTGGACTCTGTCCTTTAGGACTGCCAAGTCAGAATCGCCTCGAGAGCTCTGGAGTGGTGTGAAGGCAAAGGGAGCATGCTAAAGGCTAACATATCTAGACATGTTAGATTTGAATAGCCTAGGAGAGTTAAACAACCGTTTTGTTGCTGTTACGAGCTATTGAGTCACTTCCGACTCATAGTGAAATAAACATGGGAGGTTGGGAAATCATTTCATTAGATAATTAAAGAAAAAGAAACGCCAATGCCATGTCCAACTGCAAAAAACTAAAAGCTGAGCCAGCTTCTACTGCTGTCACTTATGATAAACTGGTGATGCTGTAGGAAAAGCAATTAATGGACTGTTAATCTTCAAGGTCAGCAGTTCAAACCCACCAGTCACACTATGGAAAAAAGATGAGGCTTTCGCTCCCATAAAGATTCACAGACTTGGAAACCCTACGCACACTCACTAGGAGTCAGAATGGACTTCATGACAGTGGGCTGGGTTTCGGTTTATTAGGGCAAATAACCCTGCCCTGCCCTGCCCTGCCCTGCCCCACCACTACTTCCCATACTGAGAGTCAACATTCAGGAAGTCATTCATCAGAAATGACTTCAGGACTGTCTGTGCCACCAGTGGGAATACATGACACCAATTTCGTGCATGCATCCCTAACTCTAGTAACTATCTGTACAACTTCGGGGAAGAAAAAAAACCACCTCAGTTTCCTCAGGCATGACCGGCAGTTTCATCTTGGAGATAGAATTCATGCATCCATTTGGTTTTAGTGCCAGCCCTACCGAGTGGCCTCGCACACCACTCTCCTGTGGATTCTGTCACTCAGACTGCCAATAAGCCCGAAAGGTTCATCTACAGGCAACAGTGAACCTGTTTTTAGGATAGGTAACCAATCAGACCTCCATTCTGCAGACAAGGGATGATGGGAAATCCTAGTACCTGCTCTGCAAACCAGGGGGCAGCCTGAGGTCACTGAGAGCTTAGGAGTGAACAGAGAGGACACCTCAGGGTTGGGCAGATGTTTTCCCCAAATCTGCACCAATCCGCCCAACTCAGCTCCAAGCACTCATCTAACTCCTGGAACATGCTGTTATACTATTTGGCTCTCAGAATCTTCCTGAACTGTGATGACAAAATGGGACATCCCCCTTTTCTGAAAGGTAGCCAACTCAATCCCTGCTGCCCTCTGTAAGTCAGCCTCGTTTTCCAGAACTCCTCAGCTCACACAGCCAAGTAGAAACTCATTCTTCTTCCTTCTTCTCCTCACAAATGATGACTTTCATTCTTTGAGAATGAATGTAACACATTACCCTGCTCAGGAGGTGGTGGTGCTGGTGGTGGTGTGCTATGGAGTCGGTTCCGACTCATAGTGACCCTGTATAAGGTTTCTAAGGCTGTAAATCTTTACGGGAGCAGAAAGCCTCATCTTTGTCCCAAGGAATGCTGGTAGTTTCGAACTCCAACCTTGAGCTTAGCAGCCCGTCTTGTAACCACTATGCTACCACAGCTCCTTATCGTACTCAGGTAAGCTGATGGAATTATGCATACCCTGAGGCCAGCCTTCAACATGAAATGGCATCAAAACGGGAGAGGGACTGGCTGGAACCCTAACTAAGAAACACAACAGGGGAGGAGAGTGGAGTGTGGGATCCTACCTAGAGAAGCAGTAACAATGACGTGGAGAGATGGAGTGGCTGGGGACACTAGACCCAGAGAGGGAAAGGGGCTGTGTGCTGACACTGAGAGACAGGCTTGCCAGGTGTACCCTTTGGTAGGTTGACGATGCATGGAGCGGACTGTAACCATGGCAATGAAACGATATACAATAGGATGAATGTAAAGTTAATGTTCTCCCATGTAAACTATCACATAATTCACAATAAAACATTTAAAAGAAGAAAGAAAAGAAACACTGCAGCTGGAGACTCAGGTTAAATGTGTGTTCACAGCAGGGAAATATTTTGAGATTCAAAACCACTTCACTGTGGCATTACTGAGCATACAGAAATGTGAATGAATTCCCTCACATCCCCACAAGAGCTGATGTTAATCCTACAGAACCAAAAAGCAGGTTCCTGTTGACCACAGTTATGGGCAGGGCTTGATCCTGAGGCAGTCTCATTAGGGTATTCTATCCAAAGAGTCTGAAGTGAGGACATGGGAATTTGAGATATTCCACCAAAGAGAAAGAAAGGGAAATGAGCAGGAAAATGTACGGAGGTGAAGACAGAAAAAACAAGCCACAGCTGAGCACTTTAAAGAAGCGGACTACACTTGGAGAGGCAGTGTCTACCAGTGTAATTAGAGAAGTGCATAGGCCTTGTTAACTGTGACAAGGACAAACAGCGAGTTTTTCCAGCCCAGCAGTGAAAGTAAGAGGCGATGCTGTTCAGGCCACACTGGCCAGAGGAAGAGAACAAGTGAACAGAAAGTGCATGGTTCTGTTTGTATGATGATTGCTTTTGGAAATCGGCTGACACAGGACAGACTTGGCCAGCCAGAGACAGGCCTTGCAGGCTAGCAGCTAAACTTCAGCAGACCAGGCCAGATGAGTTGACTCCGCTTATTTCCCTCTTTTCTCTGAGGAAAAAAAAACAAAGAAGCAAAAGACAAGTTGTCTGCTAGCCTTAAGGAGATGAAACAAATGCTAAGTGGATGACACCAATGAATGTTGTTGTTGTCATTGTTGCTGTTAGGTGCCACCAAGTAGGTACCGACTTCCAACGTTCTTGTGCACAGAATGAAATACTGCCTGGTGAATGTTAAACTGAACAAAAACCAAAGGGCAAAGTCGAGCCATGCAGCAAGGGTAATTTCAAAATTACAGAGGAACAAGCCTTCTAACAATCTTTAGAAAGAAAGAAAAAAAAAATGTTTTGTGGCTTCTAGTTCTACCTTTGTTTTCCCACATTTCAGGTCCTGGGACAGGGAGGGGGGAGTCACTATTTCTGGCAGCAAATTCCGTGCTATGTGGCCAGCAGACACCAATTTTCAGGGCTGTGGACCTGCACTGCAACCTAAATAAGAATGGCATAGAGTCCCTTAAGTGAAAGGGGACCAACCCAATCAACATCTCTCCAGAAGAGTCTGCTGCACCCCAAAGGGACACATATCAAATGATGCCACTGATGTGAACATCTAAAATAGACAAGTGCATAGACACAGAAGTTTACTAGCAGTTGCCAAGGCTTGGGGGGAGGGGATGTAAAGAAGGAGGGTTCATTGCTTAGGGGGACACTGAGCTTTCTGTTTAAAAGGTGATGGGTATAGTGAGTCATTGTTTTCATGATAAACTGCGACTGCTATAACTGTAAAGGTAGAAGTTCTATAACAAAAATGGGGGAGTAGTTAATCTTACAGTCCAGAAACTGGGAACCCTAGTCCCAACAAGGGAGAAGAGCACAAGCAGAATGCGGGACCTTATCCAGAGAAGCAGCGACACCAGAGATGGAGGCAGAGATGGGGACATGGAGAAAGGGAGCAGCTGAGGGGTCCAGACTCATGGAAAGAGAGTGACTGAGAGCTGGCTGCCAGGAGGCAGGCTTGCATGTTTCCTTTGGTTGTTTAAATTATTATATATAATACACATATAATTGTTTTTGTATACATTTCCTCCCGCTCCCCACCCAAAAACAAAACAAAACAAAACAAAAAAAGCAGAGGGAATAGAAGCAAATACTGTTGAATGATGATGCCTGGAGAGGATTGTAATCATTGCAATGAAACGATGGTGTAAAGCCGAAACTATCACTCGGTTTACAATAAAAACTTAAAAAAAAAAAAAAAAAAAAAGGTGATGACAATCTTAGAAATGGACAATGGTACTGGTTGAAAACCTGCTAAAACATCTCTAGTGTCACTGAAGTGTACACGTGAAGAATGCTGAAACTGTAAACCATTTGTCAAAGATACATTTACAAACAAAAAAATAAAACCAAGAAGTAGCTGCTCCCTGGATGTCGTTGGGGTAGGAAGAAGTGGGAAATAATCTTAGTGTTTCACACACTTGTAAAATAAAACATTTTCTGTCACCACACAAGGAGCCCTGGTGCAGTGTGGGTTACAAGTTGGGCTGCTAACAGTTACAACGTCAGCAGTTTGAATCTACCGGCCACTCTGTAGGAGAAAAATGAGGCTTTCTGCTCTTGTAAAGATTTATAGCCTGGGAAACCCTCCACAGGGTCACTATGAGTCAGAACCAAGTCCACGGCACATAGCCACCACCAACCTGTCACCACAGGCTTCTGATGACAAATTCACCTTCAAGAATGAAAACATATTTCTTTCATAAGTCTTCAAAGTCTAACTTCTCAATTTCACAGTAAAAGGGTGGTGAATCTTCTAGATTGAAAGCTATATAAACAGATAACAGTTCCTCTCCTTGGAACACATGGATCTCTCTCATTTTAAAGCAAACACATGGAAAAGTCATACTGAATTACGGATACTTGATCGACCGACCAAAGCCACAAGGCTGCAGCCTAATGACGCCATGGCACTGCCTCTTCCAGCTGACACAACTCTGCTGGCTGAAGATCCCAAAGCAGCCACCAACTCCAGCTGCCATCACCAGAAGGTATATTGCCCAAGGCACAGCTGAGAATAGCTTATCCTCACTCTTTCTCCTGCAACCCTATACAGGGTCGCTATGAGTCGGAACCAACTCCACGGTACACCGCCGTTACCACCATCAGAAGTCAAAGGAGTCTTGGTGGTGCAGTGGTCATAGCTCAGCGGTCAGCCAAGTATTTGATGATTCAAACCCACCAGCTGCTCATGAAGCCAAGAGGTGGCAGTCAGCATCCATAAAGATTAGTCTCAGAAACGCCATGCACCAGAGCTGCTTTGACCTGGAGGGTCACGACATATCAGAAGGAACTTAACAGCAGTGAGGTCTGGGTTTGATTCAACATAAAATGCAGATTACACATCTTAAACAGAGCCCATCTGTTAAATATAGAATTATGTTTTAAATACTTCTGTGAATTAAAATGTAGGTGGCTCCAAATCCTGGTGTGGCGCTGTGGATAATGCGCTGGACCACAACCTCAATGTACACAGCAAGGTCAACAGTTCAAGCTCACCAGCTGCTCCTCGGAAACCCTATACAGGGTCGCTAAGAGTTGGAACCAACTATGCAACACTTAACAACAACATACGATAAGCACTGAGCTACAAACCACAAGGTCTACGGTTTGAAGCCACCAACTGCCCCGCAGGAGAAAGATGAGGCTTTCTGCTCCCAGGAAGATTTAAAGCCTTGGACACCTATACCGGGTCGCTATGAGTCGGAATTGACTCCACAGCACTTAACAACAACAAAACAAACTAGCGGAATGCATTATTTAAAGAGATCATAGACAAAAATCCTTCACCAAACCAAGGAACAGTGTATAAAGTACATACTTAAACCACACCACTGCCATTGAGCCAGTTTTGACTTATATCTAGGGTTTCTGTGACTGTAAATCTTTACAGGCGCAGACAGCTTCACCTTTCTTCCACAGAGCAGTTGGTGGGTTTGAACTGCCGACCTTACAGTTAGCAGTCCAATGTCTACCCCATAGCGCCACCACATATCCTATAAAGGCCCACTATAAAGGTCTCCTGGAGTCCTGATGTGGCCCTGTAGAATAAGTATTGAAGTACTAAAATGGTCAGCCGTTTAAACTCACTAGCTGCTCCTTGGAAACCCTATATAGGATGGCTATAAGTCAGAACTGACTCGACAACACTTACCAACAACAACATAAAGGTGTCCTATAAAGCACATGTTGTCTTTGTTCTTAGGTGCTGCTCATTGGTTCCAATTCACAGCAACCCTCTGTACAACGAAACAATGTATGGAGACCAACTCTGATTTGTCTATTTTACAGATCTTAAATCTTGAATATTAAGACAAAGTGAGATGATTCACAGAAAAAGTACAAATGACAAACACATTTGAAAGAATTCTCAACTTCACCAACCACTCAGGAGATGGAACCACATTCACCTATCAGATTGGCATCAATGTAAAAGATTATCCAAGACTGGTAGCAAAAGATTTGTACGGTGAGGCTTCAGAAAGTTCATGGAAAATAGAATTAAAAGATAATGGAATCTGTCCAATGAACATTTTGAAGCCCTCTTGCATTGGTGGCTGTTGTTGGTAAGTGTCATCGAGTCGGTTCAAACTCACATAGGTTTGGTGAAAGACCCTACATAGGGTTTCTGAGAAGCAGCTGGTGGGTTTGAACCACTGAGCTTGTGGTTCAAACCAATCTTGCAGTCCAGTGCATTAACCCACAGTGCCATACTAGAACTTGGTAAAAATGAGGAAAATGAGAGAATTCACAAATTATAAATACTGAAAAGGTAACCTGGCATGTTTTGGCAGACAAACTTAGGGGTAGTAGTGGTGGTGATTATATGCGGTAAAGTCGATTCTGAATCATAGCAACCCTGCACAGGGTTTCCGAGGCTGTAAATCTTTATGGGAGCAGAACGCCTCACCTTTCTCCTGTGGAACAGCTGGTAGTTTCGAACTGCTCACCTTGCAGTTCACAGCCCGATTTGTAATCACTACTCTAATACACACACGTACACACACGCACGTGTGAGCACACTTCTACTGGTGGCACTGTAGGGTCAGCACTGGACTTTGAACCACAAGGTCAAAACCACCAGCTGCTCCTCGGAAACCTTGTACAGGGGCACTGTGAGTGAGCATCGACTCAGTGGCACATAATAACAACATCACCGCTGTGGAAATACTGACTCTCCTGCTCACAGATGTTCTCTGCAGCTGTATCTGTGCTACTAAGAACTTAGTAACAATTCAAATATCTATCAACAAACGAATGGCTAAATCTGACATATCCACATTGTTGTGGTGGTGAAGTGCTGTCAAGTCGGTTCCAACTCAAAGCGACCCTGTATAGCGTTTCCTAGGAGCAGCTTGAACCACCAACGTTATAATTCAAAGTGGTTTTGCAGTCCAGTGCATTAACCTACAGCGCCACACCAAGACCTATCCACATATTACACATTAAGAAGACCAACAGTCCAATGGATGTTTTCACATGAAGGAGATACAATATACTGCTGAGTGGGAGAAAAAAAAATTTTTTTAAACTCTTAGTTAAGCAAGTTTACAACCTAACTGTATGTGAAGAAGTAAATCAATGTATGCGTTACATAGCAGTTGGTCCTGGGGAAGGGAAAGAGAAGGGTACACAATTTCAGTTTTAATTTTATATGATGTTTAAGAGATTATCAGTTCACTAAGCACTAGGAGTCCTGGTGTGGCGCTGTGGGTTAATGCATGCCAGACTGCAAAGCCATTTGAACTGCAAGGTCGGCGGTTCAAGCTCACCAGCTGCTCCTCGGAAACCCTGTACAGGGTTAGTATGGGTCGGAACCAACTCGACAGCAGTTAACACCAACAACAAGCACTAGACTGCTAACCACAGGGTCAGTGATTCAAACCCACCAGTCACTCCTTGGAAACCCTAACAGGGTAGCTCTGTGGCAACCAACTTGCCAGCGCTTAACCACAACAGTTGTGCTGTGCCGCTGTCGGATAAGAACTGATTTGGTAACTGTAAGGTCAGAAGTTCAAACCGGCCAGCAGTTCTCAAAAACTCTTTAAGGATCTCTATGAGTCAGAAGGACTCCTGGTGTGACACTACAGGCTCAGCATTGGACTGCGAACCACAAGGTCGGCAGTTCAAACCCACCAGCTGCTCCTTGGAGACACTATATAAGGTCGCTATAAATCAGAAGAGACTCGATGGCACTTAACAACAATATGAGTCAGAAGGAGGTTGTGGGATAAAGAACTGGATCAAAAGGTCAGTTTATCAAGGTCAGCAGTTCAAACTCACCAACAGCTCCTTGGAAGGTTGCTATGAGTCAGAACCAACTCAATGGCACTTACTAACAATAGCAACAAGTCAGAACCAATTCAACAGTATACAACAATCCACTAACAGTTCAACAGATGCTCTCTGGTGGTGGGTGGTGGCTGTGTGCCGTGGAGTCAGTTCCGAGGCTGTAAATCTTTACGGGAGCAGAAAGCCTCATCTTTTTCCCGTGGAACCACTAGTAGTTTCAAACTGCTGACCTTGAGATGAGCAGCCCAACCTGTAACAACTACACCACGAGAGCTCCTTAGATGTTCTCTAGGGAGAGCAATGTAGGCCCATCTTGGAGCTTAATAATGCAGACTATGGTTTTATCAAGAAAAGGCAAGTAGGTCCAAGCTTACTCTGAATTCTTTTTATGCAGAAAATGGTTGTTTTTAAAGTTACATACCCTTTTTCTCTTGGAAAGTATTGCAATTTGAGCAGATCGAGAAAATAGTTTTTCTAGTAAGTTTTCGTAGGTTGCCACACAAAGAAATACTATTCCCCAAAATAACGGAAGATGTGAATCCCATTATCCCAGAATCACAAAGTACCTTTGCATCTGTAAACTTCCTAAACTCTAGTCTAGACCCAAGTCTCGTCTATAAAGTTCAGGTGCACGATTTTGAGAACTGATAGAAAGTTACATCTACCTTTTATAGATAGATTAGTAAAACATGTTTTTCCCCTATTACTCTACTTTTTATACAAATATCCCTTGACACTTCTAAATACATATAATTTATTCTAGCACTCTATAAGACATCTTGCTATAAGAAGGGCAGAGTATTAATGAATTATCATACCACAAAATGCCCTCTTTAAAATATATTTAGAACCTGCATATAAGACAAACGTATAACAGTGCGCTTTCTTTCTCTTTCTCTCCTTATACAGTGTCAGGACAATATTTTCCAGGCTAGAATGTACTTTCTACTTACCCTAATAATAAGTCAAGCCCCAGATGGGATATGTAACCAGAACTAAATAAACACAAAATAAATGGTGAACAGTAGGAGCCAGCAGGTGAGCTGATGAACCTGGGATGCCTTCACAAGCTAAAAAGCATTAAGAAATTAAACAAATAGAAGTATGAAAAGTTAAATACTTGATGCACCTACAAATCAGAGAGGGTCTTTCTTTTAGCAATAGAGAACTGGAGAGCATCAGATATGGAAAAGTCTGCCACTTAGTAGTAATATTTCAAGAATCAGGCAGTACCAGAGTATCTCTGAAACATTAAACCATGCAAATTTGTTATAGATGACAATCGGTAATCTACAAAAACACAAACGTACAGTCAAAAATGAGTGGCAATGAGTCCAGCCCTGTACATAGGTAAACCAGATGAAAAGCAAAAAGGAAAAGCCACATGAATACAAAGTGATTCTGTTGTTTTCTTAACACCCACACAAAGACAGCAGTTTCTGGCAAGAATAGTCTCTGCAAAAAATAAAAATTACAGGAATTTTTTTTCCCCCCAGTGACAAAAAGATAGCTCTATATGTGGATTGGAGTCCTGGTGTGGCACTGTGGGTTATGCACTGGACTGCAAAGTCAGTTTGAACCACAAGGTCAGCAGTTCAAGCTCACCAGCTGCTCCTTAGAAACCCTATGCACAGGGTCGCTATGGATGGGAATTGACTCAACAGCACTTAACAATACCAAAAACAACATATGTAGATGACTAGGCAAGACCATGTAACTTTTTTTAAGATCCAAACTATTATCTAAAGACCATTATTTTTCAGATTATAAAGAAAAGATGATATAAAAGGCTGTTCCTGGTTGGCAAGTTTATGTCATGTTCTAACGAAAAACAAAATCAAACATGGCCGCTTACCTTGGCACTGGAAGCCTTGTTTCCCAAACCCCCTGAAAAACAGAAATAAGAAGAAAACATCTTAACATACTTCGTGTTGGACACCATATTTTAAGCACCTTATGTGACAAATTAATCTACTGAGTTAAAAATCTGTACATGAAACCAAATGATTTGGTATGAAAATATGCATAAATATGCATCCAATCATATAACTATATAAATTTAACTTTGACAAAAAACCTATCTTGGCTGCAAAGGATCATGGAAATTCTTCAACTTAACAAGTTTCTCGTCAATTCTTTACACTCTATAAGCAATACTAACATTTCTACACAAGAACATGGCTGTCTATTCAAAGTTGACTACATGATTCACAAAAAGGAGTTCATGGGCTTTTGTTCTTAAAAACTAACTAAAAATCTTTTTATTCCCTAATGACAATTTAAAAGAGACTTCATTACGTGTTATGAGGTGGTTTAAGATGTTATGTGTGGGGAAACTGCCAGACAGCAACATGCTTAACATTGAATTTTTGCTTAAGGTGTCACATTTTACAAACAAAATACCATTCGTACTGTTTGCATTGAAGATGAGCACCATCTGATTTTTACTGAGAACCAATAGCATTCAAAGCAAACAGAGACTATTTTGTTCTCGTAAATTACTTTAGCGAATGTACGCTCTCAGAGGCGAACTCAGACATGCACACTGAAATGCCAACACTGGTCCCTAAGAATGGACCACATTAAAATATACCCTGAAAAATTACTCGTCATAACTTCTTGCTTCACATAGCTTTTTAAAGTTACAAAGCACTCCTATGCCTTTATAATTAACTTGAGACATTCCCCACCCCCAAAAAAATTAACTAAACTCAAACATTTAGCTTTACAATGTCAGTACTTTAAAGATTTAAATAAAACTTGTAATTCAAGGACCTATAGAAGTGATGATAAGATTTTTAAAAAAACAAAAAACAGAAA
Source organism: Chrysochloris asiatica (assembly GCF_000296735.1). Lineage (NCBI taxonomy): Eukaryota > Metazoa > Chordata > Mammalia > Afrosoricida > Chrysochloridae > Chrysochloris > Chrysochloris asiatica. The sequence goes on from NW_006408525.1 coordinate 37,825,134, forward strand.
CTAAAGTACACTGCCAGGCAATTCCAGGGGTCCTAGTGTGGCACTGTAGGATAAGCACTGGACTGCTAACAGCAGAGTCAGCAATTCAAACCCACTAGCCACTCCTTAGAAACCCTGTGCAGGGTCCGTAAGAGTCAGAACCGATTCAATGGCACTTAACAACAACAGACCATTCCAGCATATGTTTTCCTGGTGCTTCCAAGTGGCTGCTTTACAATAAAGTGGAGACATGTTGGAGAGATTTTTCAGGGGGAATGGAGAAGAAGAGACTGCAATTTTCCACTTCACAACATACCTGGTGACCTAGCCTGCCATAGCACTTCGCCATGGGCTGATCCCTCTGGGCAATCGATAGTGGAAAGACACTAGCTGACCTGAGTAAGTCCAAGTCCCTTTTCTGACTTACCTACTTCCTGTAAAGGCTGTCAACAGTCTGAACTAACAACATGTTCCCTTTTAATGAAATATCATGGTTGGCAAGGAAGGCAGAAGCCCTCACCTCAACTAAATGCAATAGCCTCTCTTTGCCCTGATGCTCCAAAGATTTAATTTTAAATAGCCTTATCTACAATTACCTACTCCTTTGAGCACAATAACTTCATACACTGTCTGTTATGGTTGCTGAGTGCCATCGAGTCAGTTCTAACCCACAGCGACCCTGTATAAGGTTTCCAAAGAGCAGCTAGAACGCTTGAACCGCCAACCTTGCAGTTGAAACCAATCTTGCAGTCCAGCGCATTAAACCACAGTGCCACAGCAGGACTCCTGACTACACCGGTGGAAAACAAACATTCAGAGGTGACTGCGCTTTTCATAAAAGTGGACTTTTGAGCTTATTTCTAAAAGGGAAAGGGAAAATTAAGCACCCGATGTTTCTGGGACACACCCTTTAAGATGTTTTTTTTCCCCCAAAAGTGATGTATTCAGACAGGGCCATTCATAACTTCTCCCTAGCGCCTCATCAAGATACATAACTGAGCGGGCTTCAAAAAGTTCCCGGAAAAGTGGGATTCAAATATAACGTAATTTTTCTCCAAGCGTTTGAAGCCCCCCGGGGTATATCCCACACATCGGGTTGGTGGTTGGGACTGTTACCCAGTGCAGCTTCCTAGCCTACCAGAGGAGGGAGCTAAGGAACCCAAGCCTAGCCCACTAGCCTAGAAGTAGAAGCAGCAATGTTGGGCAACTAACTCTTCTAGATCCGTGCAGCGCTGCCCCGTAGGGTTTTCAAGACTGTAACGTTTACGGTAGCTAACTGAGCAGCTGGTGTGTTTAAACCACTGACCTTTCCGTTAGTAAGGGACCTCTTGAACCACTGTGCCACCAAACCAAGAGAAAAACAAAACTACTAATCTCCAGTTTGGAGGGCCTGAAATTCCTTTAGTTCCGGGTTTCTGGGCTCTTAGGGGATCATGGACCCTTAGAGAATCCGATAAAGCTGTATGTAACTCTCTCAGGAGTAAAAAGAACTGCACATACAGTTTCACCTGGTTCTACAGAGTTCAAAGACCCCTAAACCCATTTGTGGATTCCTCTCAAAGCTCCAGGGCTTTCGAGTTCATCTGCATTCATTGGAAATGACACCTTTGCTGGTTACAGTATTTTGCTTAAATAAAGCCTCTGTCCTCATCCACAGGGTTACAGTTCTAATCTCCTGTTGACAGGGTCTATTTTAAATGACTCCCTCTGCCCTTCTGCCATTTGCCTGCACGGTTTTAACTCCCCCCTCCCCCACTGCAATCTTTCTACAGTTAGTTGCTTCTCGACTTTCTTTCTGGGCTCACCTACAAAAGTCAAAGTGTCTCCGTGCCCAGGAGATACAAGCTACAGTAGGCAGAAACCCAAGATTCCAGTAGAGTCCCAGCCCGAGGAGAAACACACACACACCCCGAACGCGCCCAGCCAGGCTCGCCTACAACTTGGATCGAGCGCAGCAATCGCCGCCGCCGCTCTCGGGGACTGGGGCATGCTTCTCCGGGACACTTTGGCCTTCGGGATTCTCTCTCTCTCTCTCTTTTTTTTTTTTTTTTTTTCCCTTCTGGTCGCACCCCACGGCCCGAGGTCGGGGGAGCAGTGGGAGGTCACTGGCCCCGAGTAAGGGATCGATGTCACTGCGGTGCAGGGCCAGCCCTCCCTCCGGCGGCAGGGGGCGTGTGGTGGGGCGGCAACTTCCCCGGGAGTCCTGCCCGCGTGTGTCAGGGGCCGGGACGGCCAGGCGCGCGAGTGTCACTTCGGGAGAGTTGGGAGTCCCGCCGGCTCTCCAAGTTCCCCGAGTGAGAGGGCCGTGGAGTGGACGCGCCCGGACGGTCCCCGGGAGAGCCTCGGGCCGCGCGCACCTACCAGATGAAGTCTGTGCAGTGACTGCAGAAGGTGGGCTGCTTGAAGAAACGGGCGATGAATTTGTGGTCTTTCACCTCGTGCACGTTCTTCTGCCTCAGCGCCCCTTTGCGGGCGAAGCGGTTGGCCACGTCCTCAGACGCCGTGGAGTCGTTGGACGGGAAAACGTCAGCCATGGTCCCCCCAACCACCTCTTGCCTCCGCCGGGGAGCAGCAGCGGGGAGGCCGGGGGAGGGGGAGGGGCTCGGGGCCGCGGCGACCCCGGGTAGGGGGCGCTAGCCGGCGGCCGAGGGCGCGGCAGCGGGCGGCGGCCGGGGAGAGTCGGGCTGGAGCGGCGCGGAGCGGAGCTGGAGCCGGAGCTAGAGCTTCTCACTCTGTTCGCTGGCCCCACGCTCACTGACAGCCCGGCACCCGGCGCTCGCGCTTCCTACTCGCCGCGGCAGAGGCGGCCCGAAGCGGCGCCGCCCACCGCGCATGCCCCGAGTGTGGCCGCGCGGGTGGGGCGCGCGCGGAATCTGGCCGCGCGCGGGGGGTTGGGGGCGCGCGCGAGCGTGTGTAGCGGGCGCGGCGCTGTGCGGGGAGGGCGCGGGCGCAGCGGGACTCGGCGCCGCCGCGTTTTCTGAGCAGCCGGGGAAAGAGAGGCGGTGGCCGGGGAGGGCCGGCCCGAATTTGGGAGCGGAGGAGGAATCCGGGAGGGGCGGGCCCGCTATCCTCCGCCGCCTTTTCTTTCCCTCCTTTGGGCTGTCCTCCCTCTCGCCACCTCCTCTTCTTCCGCTCCTCGCGCGGGCACTTCTCCTCGCCTCCTCTTCCTCCTCCCACAGTCTCCGGCTTGTCGCTGCTCCTCGCCTCTAGTATCCTGCTTCCCGGGGTCGGAGATCTGTGCGTAGCAAGAAGGAGGCCAAAATTCCATACGGGGTCCCCGCACGTACACCCCATCTCGGGCTCTGGAGCAGCACCCCCGGACGCTCACCTTCCCTCCCCTGACCTCACAATACGCAGCAGGTAGCCGTTCCCTGTGTCCTGGTCCCACCGCTACTAATAAGGCGCAATGCCCACGTTCATCCGTCTGTGTCATTTTGATGTTTTACACGGCTAAAACGCCCAAGCCCTACACGTTCACGTTCTGTATATGTGACAGGGCAAGCGAGAAGCGGCGATCTTAAATAAGTGAACATTTATCTATCTTCTACCTACCTTCCACTGTTGACCTGTGTTCCACCTACTTATTGTATAGGGATCTGATTTGTACACCAGATAGTATCACCACGTAGGATGGTAAAAGGACTTGCCCCATTTATTCATCCCCGTTATTCAGTGGCTACTACAGCTACAAAATTGATTCTCAGACTTTCCTGACTTTAAAAGAAGAGTCCAGCTCATGGAAAGAGAAGGGCTGTGTGCTGGCGACCAGGTGATGGTGGCCAAGAAGAAGGCTTGCAGAATGTGCTCTTTGGTTGTTTAAATGATTATATATTCGTGACTGTTTTTGTGTACCCCACTAAAAAAAAGGGAGGGGGAATACAAGTAAGTACTGTTGAATGATGATACATGGAGGAGATTGTAATCATTGCAGTGAATTATGAGTGTTCTCCCATGTAAACGATCACTCAATTGACAATAAAAACTTTCAAAAAGAGAGAGCGTCCAGAACCTTGATTTAGAAATAAGATTGCATCCTCAACGTATTACTGTCATACTGGCAGATGCAACCAGAACACTTGTAAATTACAAAAAGGGCTACAGAAAGGGCAGCTGGCATGGCTATGTAAAGGACGCCGGTGGGGGTGTACCAGCTAATCAGTTGGTGAATACTTATTGGTTCAGCTTTAAGGATGCTAAACTACCCAAGGGAAACAACCAGATCCTATCATGTTGGTTCACTGTCAGATTCACTAAATTCACAGAACTACTTCATAAACTGAAAACCCCAGTTCAAGTTTCTTCCACAAAGAGAATGTGTGTTGTTTAATCCCGTGAGTTTTTTTTGTTTTGTTTTGTTTTAAGTCTAAGATATGCACTATCTTAGAGTGTATCACTAGACCATTTTTTGAGATTGGCTAATGGTGATAGTTGATGGGTCGGTACCGACTCGATGGCACCTAACAACAACAACACAGTAGTGACAGTTGATAATAAATAAGAATTTATTTTATGTTTTAAACAGTGTAAACTAGCAATTGACCATTAGAGGCACATGCACTTTGCTGATCCATTTACTTCTCTTGAGCCAACCATTGTTAGTGCCCACAGAGGCTGCATTTGTTTGCTATCCTATCTGGTCACGGAGCTCTGGTAGCATAGTGGTTACCAGTCGGCCTGCTAACCTCAAGATCAGCATTTCGAGACTACCAGATGTTCCGTGGAAGAAAGATGACGCTTTCGACTCCAGTAAAGATTCACAACCTTGGAAACCCTATGCAGGATCTCTATGAATTGGAACTGACTCCAGGGCACATAACCACCACCACCACCACCACCATCCTATCTGGTCACAATTCCCCCATGCGTGGCGGTCCTTCAAGGAAGATAAAAAGGAAGAGGCCAGGGAAGAAATAAAGACCAGGACATGTCAGGAAAACAGATAAAATTCTCCACAAAACACTCTAAACTTAAGCCATGTTTTCAATGCATCATAATCATCAAATGCAGACAGTAGAATGAGCCACACAGTTCTTTCCTCATAGCCGTCTTTAGGATCACTATGAGGTGAAATTGACTTGACAGCCTCTAACAACAACAGTAAGGATCGCTGGGAATGTAAGTCATTACTTGCCCTTGCAACCCACCTGAGAAGTCTCCATAGTATAATTCAATGGGAAGGAGAGCTCATGGAGCAAGAGTGGAAAATCCATCATGAGCATTAGTAACTTTTTAGAGTCTGCCTTTTCATGGGAGAGTTGCAGGAAAGAACATAAAGTGGCACACCAGAAACAGACCAGACTTTGTCAGAATTTTCCATCTCCTCTGCGTTTGAGGAACCAGCTCAAGATTCTTCAAAAAGGAATCTCTAGACCAGGAGGACCCAAAAGTTAGAGGTTAGAATCCAAGTCAGGGCACTAAATTGATGATTCCGAACCAGATGGCTCACTTTTTAAAAAGCAACACAAAGAAGTCTTTAAGTTGTAACTGTCAGCATGTCGTTGTGTACAGAAAACCTGTCTGTTTTCAAGCAGACCAGGCTGTTGAGCAATGGGAATTACTTACATGCAGAAAAAGCATGATTCTGAAATTTATAGAAACGAAGATGATTTTAAGGATCACTTTTTGTACTAGGTACCATATTCATTTTTCGTGTCCCTCACAGAGCATCAAATAAAATCCGTTTCATAACTCCCAACCAGATTGTTTAATCCTGTCTTCTCTTTCCCCCCACCAAGTCTCCAGCATCACCAACCACATTCTAAGTAAGCCTTTCAGATATTCTATCCTTCCTCCAAGGATTCTCTCCTCTAGCCACATCTAGAGCAATTTTTATTCCCTCTCTTCCCCTTTACTATTTTTTGTATTCTTCACTAAATATTATATATCCTACTGCCATTGAGTTGATTCCTACTTCTAGCAACTCTATAAGGAGCTCTGGTAGTGTAGTTATGAGTTGGGCTACTAACCTCAAGGTCAGCAGTTCAAAACTACCAGGTGTTCCACTGGAGAAAGATGAGGCTTTCTGCTCCTGTAAAGATTTACAGTCTTGGAAATGCAGTAGAGGGTCACTGTGAGTCAGAACTGACTCCACAGCACGTAACCACCACCACCAGCAACTCTATAGAGCAAAGTAGAACTACCCCTTAGGATTTCCAAGGTTGCACATAACAACAACAACAACAATCTTTACAAGAGTCTTGGTGTGTGCCACAAGGTCAGTGGTTCAAACCCACCAGCTGCTCCTTGGAAACCCTATATAGGGTCACTATGAACAGAAATTGACTTGACAGCACTTAACAACAACAACAATCTATAGAAGCAGTCCACCAACCATATCTTTCTCCCTGGCAGGCTTGAACTACTGACCTTTCAATTAGTAGCTAAGTGCTGAACACACTGTACCACCATATATCTTTATATAAAGTATATAAATTTATGTGAATTTAAGTATTTCTTCTAACGAGTCTTCCCCTAACGTCTACCAATGGGGTAAGGCCTTCTATATTTACTTTCTAATTGTGTGCCACAAAACCTCTAGGGTACACTAGGATGAGAGTGAGCACCCAGTAGCTGAACAGAGAGTGAGGACTAAGTTGAAAATGATCAGATTCTCACTCATTTACTCAACACCTATTTTCTGAACTCCTGACAATATTCAAAGCACTATTACCACAAGCCATGGTATTTTCAATAACCTCAGATGCACGTGAAAGTTGGACTGTGAATAAGGAAGACCATAGACGAATTGATGCATTTGAGTTATGGTGTTGGAGGAGAGTATTGAAAGTGCCATGGGCTGCCAAAAGAACAAATAGATCTGCATTCTTTTGGCAGCCCATGGCACTTTCAATACTCTCCTCCAACACCATAACTCAAAGGCATCAATTCTTCTACAGTCTTCCTTATTCACTGTCCAGCTTTCACATGCATATGAGGTTTTTGAAAATACTGTGGCTTGGGTCAGGCACACCTTAGTCCTCAAGCAGATGTCTTTGCTCTTCAACACTTTAAAAAGGGCTTGTGCAGCGGATTTGCCCAAGGCAATACATAGTTTGATCTCTTGACTACTGCTTCCCTGAGTATTGATAGTTGATCCAAGAAGAATGAAGTCCTTGACAACTTCAATCTTTTCTCCATTGATAAGAATGTTATTTATTGGTCCATATTCCTCATTTGATATACATGAATAACTACCTTCCAAACGATGATATCTATTTTTGTTTGGATGTTTTAATGCTGTATACAATAATGTTCAGAGATCATCTGAAGAACAGATTTGATGAATTAAACACTAAAGACCAAAGACCAGAAGAGTTGTGGGATGACATCAAGAATATCATACATGA
>NW_006408525.1:37834223-37863578 GCF_000296735.1 Chrysochloris asiatica
GGTGAGGTTGGCCCAGGATCGAACATTGTTTCGTTCTGCTGTGCATGGAGTCGCTATGAGTCGGTTCCGACTCGATGGCACCTGACAACAACAACAATAATGTAGTTAAATACAACCCAAATCCTGCCAGTTGGACTTGGGCTGTGTTTAACTACATTAAATATAAACTTGGAGAACCAGCTCAGAAGGTTATGCCCAGTAAAGTTTATATAGGGAAATCAGTAGGTAATGTGGAACTCAGCCTACCTTTGGGTGGAGCTATTTAGCAAGATTCAATACAGGGATAACAGCCTGGTTCTTCTGAATACAAACTGAAATATTATTTGACAAATTATACAATCTACAATTGTGTCTATGGTTGGCATGACCTTAGCCACAATGGTGACACTTCTTAAAGCCTTGGAATCCATTCAAATGTCATTCAAATTTCTATACAAGGTGTGGCCCTAACAAATAGGAAGAACAGAGAGAGTGTTCAGGAGCACAACTTATCCACTAAATATTAATTGAACAGTTATTCAGTCCCCAGACTAGGGATGCTGGAGCTGTAACCATGAAGAAAACAATTTCAGTAAAGAAATGGAGGGTAACAGTTTGTTTGGAGGGACTGTAGGAGAGGAAAAAAGGAGAGAAATTGAAGTCAGACATTACTCCTAGTGTGGAGCTGTAGGATCAGCACTGGACTGTGAACCATAAGGTCGGCATCTCGAATCTACCAGCTGCTTCTCGGAAACCCTATACAGGGTTGCTATGAGTCGGAACCAACTCCATGGCACTTAACAACAACATTGCAAGTGAGGAATCTGTACTCAGTGGTTAAAGCTTGGCTGCTAACTGAAAAGTCCAGGGTTCGAGCTACCGGTTGTTCTGCTTCTGTAAAGATTATATATAACCTTAAAGATTTTGTGGAACTGTAGGATAAAGCACTGGACTGCAAGGTCAGTTTGAACCACAGGATTGCAGGAGTTGAATACCACATGCGGATCCTTGAAACCCTACCAGGCTGTTCTACAGAGTAACCATGAGTTAGAATTGATTTGATGTCAATAGATTTGGTTTGGGGCTCCAGGATTGCGAAATAAAGAGAGGGTGGGAGAACATTTATGAGATTCAAGTAATCTTTTATGGGAAAATAATTGTTTGTATAATAACGCGAATGGTCCTAAAGAGGCAATGAAGCTGTAAATAAATATATTGAGTATGACTAAGTGTGATGGATGAGTATTTTGGAGTCTCTGACAGACTATCAAAATGGCCCAAAGCTTACAAGCTTTCAAGAGGAAGGCTAGATCCAGAGGGTGCAGAGGAAGTTAGCATCTCCACTGAGTAGCATCCAATCTGTCTGGGTGGGGCTGATGAAAGGAGATGGGGGTAGGACTCTTGTGGTACAATAGTGAATAATTGTTATCAAGACTGACTGTGAGGGTTGGAAATGTAAAGGTAGATGATTTGTAGCAAAAGGAGGGGAGTGGTTGACTTTGCAGTCCAGGAGTGGAGGTCCCTCGGACCATCAAGGGAGAAGAGCGGAGTAGGAGACCCTACTCAGAGAAACAGTGACACCCAGAGATGGAGGCAGAGACGATGATGATGTGGAGAGATGGAGTGGCTGGGGACTCTAAACCCAGAGAGGGAGAGGGGCTGTGTGCTGAACCACTAAGGGGAAGGCTTGCAGGGTGTACCCTTTGGTTGTTTGATGATGCATGGAAGGGATTGTAATCATGGCAATGAAACAATATTCGATAGGATGAATGTAAAACTAATGTTCTCCTATGTAAACTATCACATAATTCACATAAAAACTTTTAAAAATAAATAAATAAAGCCCAACCCAGCAGGCAGAGTTTTAAGAAGCGTCACTGGAGTGAGTGTCAGACTTCCAGAGCGCATCCTCTTTCAGAATGTCTGGCAACAACCTCAGCTAGATGACAAGGCAATCTCAAATTGCATGGTATAGGATAAATATGTCTTCTAGTCAGTGGGTTTTTGCTATTAAGTGCCGCGAGTTGGTTCTGACTCACAGCGACCCTGATTAGGGTTTATGAGGAGTGGTTGGTGAGTTTGAATCGTTGACTTTGCAATTCAAACGGTGCAGTGCATTATCCCACAGTGCTACACCAGTCAATGGGTAAATGTCCTTAACTTGGGGAGGTTGTGAATTAGATGTAGAGATGGTAAAATAAACTAAACCAACAGTATTTGTATTTGGGGGGTTGAGATTAGAAACAATCTGTATATACCATAATGTTCAAGAGAACAAACACACTTGGTGATTCTATTATAAAATGTGTAGCCAAATAATGAATTTAACTGCAATACTAAGTAGAAACCTTACTGACTTTGTAAGAGGTAGTGAAACATGTAAGAAATTTTCAAGTGTCATAAACTTAATGATACAGATTTTTGATACTTTCAAAGTAAGTCTTGATAAAAGAAGCTTTATTTGCTAGACAACTGAACATTTATTATTGCTTAGTATTGTTTCTCTCAAACATCTTTAAAGTGATTTGTAAGGTTTGTAACCATTGTAAGCTTTGGAAAGTGATAGCAAGATTTGTAAACGGAATTTAAAGCTTAAGGAAAAACTATATTTGAACATTTGTAATGTCAATCAATTAAACATCAGTGCTAACAATATAGCCTTCTTTTAGGGTAGTAGAAGTATTCTGTATGATACTAAAGGGGTAAATTGGTCATATTATGTACTTGTCAAAACCCAGTGAACTGTACAACACAAAGAATGAACCTTAATGTAAAACATGAACTTGAGTTAGTAACAATGCGTCAATATTGATTTATAAAGTATAACAAATGTAAGCTGTAAATTAGGGAAACAGTGTTTGAATGGGTGGGATGGTATATCTAAACAATTCTTCCCTAAACCTTGTTGTTGTTAGGTGCCATCGAGTCAGTACCGACCCATAGCTACCTTATGCACAGCAGAATGAAACACTGTCCGATCCTGGGCCAACCTCTCTATTGTTGCCACACTTCAGTCCATCCGTGCTGCCACTTGGCCAATCCATCTCATTGGGAGTCTTCCTCTTTTCCTCTGACCCTCCACCTTACCAAACATGATAGCCTTCTCCAGCGACTGCTCCCTCCTGACAAAAGTCTCCCTTAGGGATATAAAAACTCTTGTATGCAAATTTATCAATTGCCCCCATTTATATAGATATTTTTCCCTACACTTCACATTGATAGAGTCTAGGGACCAGTTAGAATCCCAAAGTTCATAGCAGTGGTACAATGCACACACACACATTTCTGAGAGTGCTTGAATGATTTTCCTAAAAATATCAGAGGCACACATATTCAGGATGAGTTTGAACTTGCTGATGTTGTTGCTAAGCGCTGTCCTGACTCATAGCGACACTGTATTAGGGTTTCTGAGGCTTTAAATCTTTGAGGGAACTAAAAGCCTCATCTTTCTCCCATGGTTGGCTCAAACCATCGACCTGTTGTTCACAGTCCTGTGCTTACCCTTTTGAAAATGAGTGTTTTTCCTTTAGTTTAGGGAGAGTGATAAAAATGGCTTCAGCTGGAAAAAAAAAAAAAAGACATGGAGAAATGAAGGTCTAAGATCAAACAAAATCTGGTCTATCAAATAGTTCCATTGCCTTAGAAAAAAAAGTTAGTGGAACTTTAAAAGGCAGACAAAATAGGCCCCAGAAATGTACTGTTTGGTCAGAACAGTTCTCACACAGAAACATGTCATTCAATAAAGTCTTCTAGGCATAAATAGAGGATGGGTATGTCCTCGCTCAAAATAAAAATACATTTAAAAATTTTATAAATATTGCCTCTAATAAATAACTGTAGTTGACACAGATTATTTTACCCTGTAGTTGACCGAGGAGTTCTGGTGGCACTGTGCATTAAGCATTGGGTTGCTAACTAAAAGGTTGGTGGTTCAAACCCACCAGCCTCTCCCTGGGAGAAAGATGGGGCAGTCGGCTTCTATCCATAAGATCTGTAGCCTGGGAAACCCTACGGAGCAATTCTTTCGACTCTATCTTGTAAGAGTCGGAATCAGCTTGACAGAAGTGATAACTGATCAAAAATGGGCTTATAAACTTTCACAAAAGAGAAACAATAGTAAAAACATTGACCATTTTTGAGCACTTAACTATGTCCAAGACGGAGCTCTGGTAGCGTAGTGGTTACGAATTGGGCTGCGAACCTTAAGGTCAGCAGTTCGAAACCACCAGCTGTTCCACTGGAGAAAGATGAGGCTTTCTGCTCCCATAAAGATTTACAGCCTCAGAAACCCTGTAAAGGGTCGCTATGAGTCAGTTCCGACTCCACGGCATATAACCACCACCAACTATGTCCAAGAGGTGACTTTCGACACTTTATAGGGGTTAAGTTTTTTCATCCTTAAGGCGGATGCTAATATTAGCCCCGTTTAACCTATAACAGTTTTGGTGATGCTGGGAGATAAGCAGCAGATTGACAACCACAAAGTTGCCAGTTCAAAGCCACCGCCCCTCACTGGAGAAAGATGAGGCCTTTTGCTCCCCTAAAGATTTACAGCCTCAGAAATCCTATCCAGGGTCGCTATGAGTCAGAACTACTAAAAGCACTTAACAACAACAACAACAATCTATGAGGAAACTAAGACACAAAGAGGTTAAGTAACTCTACAGGATCACACATGTAGAAACTAGCATAGCTGAGATTTGAACTCTGACAGTTTGATTCACAGCCTATACTTTCAGCCCATCCACTAAACTATTGTCTATACATGGCTGGTGTCTTTATCTTCATTTTTCCCATAGAACTCTGGTTGACTTGACAAGAGGAAATCTTTCAACTTGGTCTTTTCATGGGTAAAGTAGGCCTTTTTTTTTTTTTTTTTTTTTTTTCTTTCCAGTTATGGAGATTTTTTGGTGAGGAAATAAAGCTGCTGCTAACAGAATGTAAATATTGAAAGGGTCGGAAAGAAGCCAAGTCTTCCATCTAGTGGTGTGAGAGCAACTTGTGGTGATGAAACATGGAGCTTCCTTATGTAGCTAGAAGCAGGAACAAACAAACAAAACAAATATCCCAGCCTGGCTCCCAAGACACCTCTATTTGCTGTATAGTTCTTCCTTTGACAGAGTGTATAATTTACCTCAGAAGACTTGGACTAGGTGAAGCGATGTAACGAACACAGGGATGTGTCCTATGAGTACAGTGTTTGTCATTCAAGTCAGCTGTTATTCCTTCTAGGAGCCCAGGTGGCTCAATGGGTTAAGTGTTGGGCTGCTAACAGCAAGGTTAGCAGTTCAAACCCACCAGCATATCCAAGGGAAAAAGATGAGGTTGTCCGCTCCCATTAAGATCAACAGTCTCAGAAACCCCCAAGGAACAGTTCTACTCTGTCCCATGAGTCAAAATGGATTCAGTGGCATGGAGTTTGAGTTTGGGATATTGGTTGTTGCTTCTAAGGAGTTAGGTGATACATCAAGACAAAAATTTCCTTGTGGACAATTCCTGTTTGTTTTACCACAATTAAAAGAGAGTCAGACTTTTGTGGTACAATAGTGAATAATTGTTCTCAGGACTGACTGTGAGGGTTGGAAATGTAAAGGTAGACGTTTTGTAGCAAAAGGAGGGGAGTGATTGACCTTGCAGTCTAGGAGCAGAGGTCCCTGGGACCATCAAAGGAGAAGGGCGGAGTGGGAGACCCTATCCAGAGGAGCAGTGACACCAGAGATGGAGGCAGAGATGATGACGTGGAGAGATGGAGCAGCTGGGGACTCTAGACCCAGAGAGGGAGAGGGGCTGTGTGCTGACGAACAAGGGGCAGGCTTGTAGGGGATATCCTTTGGTTGGTTGATGATGCATGGAAGGGCAATGAAACGATATACGATAGGATGAATGTAAAGCTAATGTTCTCCCATGTCAACTATCACATAATTCACAATAAAATATTTTAAAAATAAACAATTAAAGACAGTCAGACAGGTGTTGGGCAAAATTATTGAGGTGATCAAGTTTGCCTCCCCTTTATGTACTTTTTTCCAAGTCAGTAGTGGAAGATCCTCCCCTTGAATTTCAAGTTGTTCCTCCTGTTCTGTGTTCCAGCTTTCCTCTTTGCTCCCACAGCACACCAAGCCTACCTCCAACACACTCTGAAAAGTTCATCTTTACATAGTCTTACCAGCTATGGCACAGTACAGTATGGAACATTTCAGGCCCATTCAACATCCCACAATTGATTCCTTCTGTGTCTTCTATGCGCTGGGCACTGGGAGACAGCAGTTACTAAAATTAACTCCCCACTGTTGCACAGATTCTAGCCTACTGGGTTGGACTAAACTGGACCATCAAAAGCAAAATGGAATCTGGCATTAGCCCTCCATAGTCTCACCAAACCCAACTATACTATGTTGATCTTATTTGCATTTCAAATCTTTTCTGTCCATCTGTGGATTGTCTTCCTGGGTTTTTGGTTTTGTTTTTGGTTTTTGAGAAATCTAAATTAGCAGACAAGTGGAGACAGACATGAGGGATTGGAAGTCTTCCTGCAAATTTTAACTAGGGCCTTGAAGGTCAACCCAACTTTTGGTGTCTGTGAAGTGGGGGGTTATCAGAAGGGGTGTTCATCAGACTTGTCCCTCTCCTCACTCCCTTGCTTCCTTACTTTGACTGATTCTCAGGGACTCCTGATGACTGACGGATGCTGTCCATCTCTCCCTTTTTGTGCCTGAGAACCTGACTCTGGAACCTGCCCTGCCCTTTAGGAGCCATAGGGTAATGGTACCATATCGCTCTCCTCTCTTGGGGGCCTTGCTGCCCTTCTTCCACCCTCCAGACCCCCAGGTTGTTGGAAGTCCAAATGCTCCTGACCTTCCGCAGGGTGAACAACCTTGTACCACAGGATCTCAAGCATGCTGGGCCGAGTTCAGAGCTCACAACTTGAGACTTCTGCTCAGAGCCCTTCATAGGTCCCCAGAAGGCAGAGATGAAAGCTGAGATTCTCGTCTTCAAGGAACTCGCAGTCTTAATTGTGTTTTTCATGAACTGATGATCTTCTGGAGATGTTTTAACTTCATTTCTGACAGATCAACCACAACCACGACCTTGCACACTTCAGTTTTAAGTTCCTCTGATTCCCCACCATTTCAACCAATTAATTATCTTTAAATAAATACTAAAATGTACTTGAAGAACCCTTACTTGAAGAATAGATTAAATAAAACAAATATTTGGAAAAACAAGTTCCAGTTCTTAAAATGTATCCTTTTATACATTAAACTAAGGCGCTCTGGTAGTGTAGTGATTACAAATCAGGCTGCAAATTGCAAGGTCAGCAGTTTGAAACTACCAGCTGTTCCGTGGGAGAAAGATGAGGCTTTCTGCTCCCATAAATATTTACAGCCTCGGAAACCCTGTACAGGGTCACTATGAGTCAGAACCGACTCCACAGCACATAACCACCACATACAAACTTGTATGGAGTCCTGGTGTGATGCTGTGGGTTAAATAATGCTAGACTGCAAAGTTAGTTTGAACCACAAGGTCGGTGGTTCAAGCTCACCAGCGACTCTTTGGAAAACCCTTTTCAGGGTCACTATGGGTTGCAACCGACTCAACGGCACTTAACAACAACAACATATGTTAAATTTGGAGTCCCTTAAAATAAGTATAATGATATTAATCAAGGAGTCCTAGCGTGGCACTGTAGGATAAACATTGAACTGTTGCTAATCACAAGGCTGGCAGTTCAAACCCAGCAGTCGCTTTTAGGAAACCCTGTATAGGATCACTATGAGTCAGAACCGACTCAACAGCATTTAACAACAACAACAATATTCATTCTAAGGGGCCCTGATGGTGCAGTGGTTAAGCATTGAGTTGCTAATGGAAAGGTTGAACCCACTAGTCATTCCATGAGAAAAAAGTCTTGGCGATCTGTTCCTATAATAATTCACTGCTGTTGTTAAGTGCCGTCGAGTCCGTTCGGACACATAGCGACCCTGTTTAGGATTTCTGAGGAGCACCTTGCAGTTCAAATTAACCTTAAGATCCAGTGCAGCATCCTGCAGGACCACACCAGGAAGCCTAGGAAACCCTATGGGGTCACTGGACTCTATCCTATAGTGTCGCTCTGAGCTGGAATTGACTAGACAGCACATGACAACAACAATATGCATTTCTATCTAAGGCGTCCTGGAGATGCAAAGGTTAAGTACTAGGCTTGGTTACTAAGCAAATGGTTGTCAGTTCAAACCCAATCAATGATTCTGTGGGAGAAAGACTGGTAAATTGTTCCTGTAAAGATGATCACCCAAAAAACACCATGGGACAGTTGTACTCTGTATCATGGGACCATTATGAGTCAAATTGACTCAATGCCACCAAACCATAAAAAATTCCTATCTACTCCAATATCCAGAGAAGGGGAAATAATTTGACTTCTACTTGGTTCAAAAATAACATTTAAAATGTCAATATAAGTGGTTCCTCTTTGTAAAGGAAGAATCCCTTGACAATATGAAATAGTTATCTCACACGGCTTTAAATGAGAGAGTTTCAAACCTTTAATGGGAAAATGGAATTAAAAGATGATGGAATATTTCCATACTTTTTGGAAAGCCCCCTTGTAACAGAAACAAATGTTGTCCCTGTTGTTGTTGTTGTTAAGTGTTGTCAAGTTGGTTCCAACCCATAGCTACCCTGGATAGGGTTTCCGAGGAGCAGCAAGTGTACTTGAACCGCCGACTTTGTGGTTCAAACCAACCTTGCAGTTGAGTGCTTATCCTACAGAGCCACATCAGGAATAGTTGTTGTTGTTGTTGTTATGTGCCGTGGAGTTGGTTCCGACTCATAGCTACCCTGGATTTCTGAGGCTGTAAATCTTTACTGGAGCAGACCACCTCATCTTTCTACCACAGAACAGCTGGTAGTTTCGAACTGCTGACGCTGAGGTTAGCAGCCCAATTCATAACCACTACACTACCAGAGCAGCTTCAGGAATAATGTTGTTGTTGTTAAGTGCCGTCGAGTCAATTCCAACCCTTTGCGACCCTGTGTAGGATTTCCAAGGAGCAGCTGGTGGGCTTGAACCACCGACCTTGCAGTTCAAATGACTTTGCAGTCTGACGCATTAGCCCACAGCGCCACACAGGAATAGGTCCTTGTATTTAAGGAAAACTGTACAGTAGGTGCAGTGAGCATCTCCATCTGCTCCTTTTCCTACTGCAGCCTCCTCGTTGCCTGGAGGGACAATGCAAAAGGAATTCCTGTTTATTATATTGGAAAAGATTCTGTGGGGTTCCAACTGCAGCCATCTGAGGTACTGGCACCTTTATTCATTGATGCAGCACCAAACAGACAGGGACTCCAAATTAACGCATCACTGAGCTGCAAACAGCTCCACTTTGCAGATGGGGAGGCTGGGGCCAGATGTTCTCAACCCAAATAATGCAAAGTTACTGTGATTAACCTAAAACATCCAACTAATTACAGCTCAAAATGTTTTGCTTCATTCTTCCAGTTCATCTGTCATTGGTTCGTGCTCAGAGAAATAACTTGAACAATTTCAAAACTGGATCAGAACCTAAGCCCTTCCTACCCACATTCCTCATTCAAGGATCTCCAAAGAATCCGGATGGCACAACACTTAAGTACTCGCTGGTTAACCAAATGGTTGAAGGTTCAAAGCCACCTAACAACTCCAGGAGAGAAACACCTGGTGATTTGTTCCCATAAAGATTGCAGCCTAGAAGAACCCTATGGAACAGTTCTAGTCTCACGTGAGTGGGAAATGGTCTGGACACGACAACTACCAGGAAGCTTTGCAAAGGTCATAGCAGACATGACAGCTTTAAAAAAACCACAGTGAAGACATGTGACCAGTGAACCCTACAGAGAGTGACTTTCTGCATAATCACACTCTACTTGTATCCCCCTTTGCTGGGGACTCTTATCATTAGAACTAGAGGTTTGTTTATTGAAATAAGACTCAGATAGGCACATGGTAATATGCAAACATTAGAGAAATGTTTTTCACCCCAGCTCTTCCACCCCTTGTATTTCTTCTGTATATGCTTGCCTTTTAAAGAAAAACATTCATGTTGCAAAGCACAGTACCTTGATCCAAGTTTTTGTCAAAAGAAGTGAAAGACACAAAGTGCTTCAGATTGTTTTCTAATGGTCACCACTTCTGTACCCCATGGCTCTGTTTAAAAAGACATTGATAATTGGTTACACCAGACATTTGGAAGGAAAAGATCAAGCGGTGTTAGTGCCTAGGAAATCTTTTACCTAATTACATAAAAGAATTTCTTTTCATGTTTACTCAGCCTCAAAAAGGATCAATAAATGTCTGTTAGTTGGTTCACTAAAGGGTTATTTAACAAGCAAAATAACAAATAAGCATGCGACCATCCACTTAGGTCTACTTTCCCACATAAATTATGTTCCAAGGTAGATACCTGGAGACAGATGAGGCTTTCTGCTCCTGTAAAGATTTACAGTTCAGAAACCCTATACGGGGTCACTGTGAGTAGGAACCAACTCAGTGGTACACCACCACCACTTCCACCACCAGGGTAGACATGCAAGGAGCCCTGGAAGTGTAGTGGGTTATGAGTTGGACTGCTAACCTCAACATCAGCAGTTTGAATTTACCAGTCGCTTCTCAAGAGAAACATAAGGTTTTCTGCTCCTGTAAAGATGTATAGCCTCAGAAACCTTATACAGGGTCGCTAAGAGTCAGAACCAACTCGATGGCACACAACCACCACCATCCCCAAAGTAGACATACAGACACACACACACCAACACCTCATTTTATGATCAGAAATTTAACCTGGCCAATTGGAGAGAGAGAGAGAGAGAAATGATTTTTTTTGAAAAGGTCCCAAATGGATTCTTTCCAAATGTTTTTTTATAAGTGCTGATAATTTAAGTGCGGGCCAACATTCTCTTTTACTTCTCAGGCAACAGATTGGAAGAGTAACAGTAGAAATGCCCACAGATAGTAAAATCTCCGTCAATGTCACAGGCTTAGGAAAGTTGCTACTTTTCTGTACACAGTCAGAGAGAGTCTATAACTGGAGGCATGTGGTTACTGTCTCCTGTTTATCGTCACTTTGCTCTGGACAGGGCTGGCTGAGCAGCTGGAGTCATGTTTCCTGCTTAGGCTCCTAGAAAACTAAGACAGACAGCAAAACACGTGGATTCCTCAAGGTTTTACATGTGAGGATTCTGCAGGCAGATTGGCGACACTCGATAGAAGGACAGATTTCTAAAAGAAAATACCATGAATTCCATGTCTGTTATGTGAACTTGTGCTTAAGTGACATTTCTGTAGCTGTGGGAAATAATGGGTAGACTAGGGGTTTAGGAGTCCCAGGTATGTGACCTTGGTAGATTATCTAACCTCTCTGAGCCTCAACCTCCTCTTCTGTAAAGTGGGGGTAATATTGTATGCCCCCCACAAAGGCTGCTGAAAGAATTAAGTGAGATAATGTTTATGGGGTCCTGGCCCCCATATTATGGAACAAAAGGTCCAACCACCAGCTTCTGCAGCCATCACAGAGATGGAGTGAAAATCAACCTATGTTTAATTGACAGATCTGGAAGACAGCGAGATCTTTCTTAAAGACTGTCTTACTTTCCCCCAGAGAGTTGGAGTTCTTATACCCTTCTGGGTATCAATCCATCTGTATTGTTAACATTCTTTTCTCAGAGTTTAATGGCTCTCTCATCCGGAAGTACAATCTACATTCCACTGGATCACAGCCCTTTGCATCCTGGCATATCACTGCCCCCTGCCCCTCCAAACAATGTTAATTGTTTAATTGAAAACATCTGTCTTAAGGGTACATTCTTTCCTTTGAGGTATGAGATTATAACTTTCTGGTTTTCCTCCCAGTTTTTCTCTTCTTCTAAGTTTACATTAACAATACAGTACTAATTCATTCAGCCTATATGTTCTGAGATCACATACACAAGGGAAAAGTCAGCCAAAGCAGTAATGAGTGGGAACAATGATTGAAGGGTTTAAACATATATGACTAAAAAACCAAAACTTATTAAAATCCTCTCGATGTTATTGTTGTTAAGTGCCATTGAGTTCCTTTTGACTTACAGCAACCCTGTATAGGGTTTCTAAGGACCAGCTGGTGAGTTTGAACAGAGCCACACCAGAACTCCATCTGGTACATAATTTGTTGTTGTTGTTAGGTGCCATCGAGTCGGTACTGACTCATAGCAATCCTATGCACAACACTGTCCGGTCCTGGGCCAACCTCATAATTGTTGCCACACTTGAGCCCATTGATGCTGCCACTTGGCCAATCCAGCTCACTGGGGGTCTTCCTCTTTTCCTCTGACCCTCCACCTTACCAAACATGATATCCTTCTCGACTGGTCCCCTCTGACAATATATCTGAAGTATGAGAGACAAAGTTTGGCCATCCTGGCCTCCAAGAAGCACTCTGGCTGCACTTCTTCCAACACAGATCTGTTGGTTCTTTTGGCAGCCCATGGCACTTTCAATATTCTCCTCCAACACCAGAACTCAAATCATCAATTCTTCTTCTACGATCTTCCTTATTCACTGTCCAGCTTTCACATGCATATGAGGTTATTTAAAATACCATGGCATGACTTCAGTCAGGCGCACCTTAGTCCTCAAAGAGAGAATGGGAAGGCATATATAATTTCTGATCTTATTCTTCAACACTTTAAAAAGATTTTGTGCAGCAGATTTGCCTAATGCAATACGTTGTTTTATTTCTTGACTGCTGCTTCCGTGAGTTTTGATAGTTGATCCAAGAAGAATGAAGTCCTTGACAACTTCAATCTTTTCTCCATTGATAAGAATGCTGTTTATTGGTCCAGTGATGAGGATTTTTGTTTTCTTTACATTGAGATGCAATCCATATCGAAGGCTGTGCTCTTTGATCTTCATCAGTAAGTATTTTAAATCCTCTTCACTTTCAGAAAGCAAGGTTGGTACATAATTACAGGTTCCCTATGAAGACAAAAATATATTTTGAGTATGAAAGAAAGGATCATAAAGAAGGAATAATAAGAAGAAAACAAGAAAGGAGAAAGCAAGACCCAGCAGGAGTAAGAATGTGGTGGTGATGTGCTGTGGAGTTGGTTCCGACTCATAGCAACCCTGCATAGGATTTCCAGGGCTGTAAATTTTTACAGGACCAAATAGCCTCATGTTTGTCCCATGGAATGGCTGGCAGTTTTGAACTGCAGGCCTTGAGTTTAGCAGCCTGACTCATAACCACTACGCTACCAGAGTGCCTTAGAAGTACGAGTAAGAACCTGATAAAAGCTTTTTTGTCCTGGAGAAAATCCTCAGAGCTCAACATGTTCCAGGGCCTCCCTGCCTCTCCCTCCCGCAGTTCAGCCTTTGGCCATTTTATTCCTCATTAGCACTTCCCCTAGGAAGAAAAGAGAGAAAAGCTGCATCTCCAATCAGTCAATTTTGTTGTCAGCAACTCTTGTCAAGATTGGGTTGGAAGAACAAAGAGAGTCAGAATAAAGATCAGAAATTACGTATGCCTTCCCATTCTGTCTTTATTCTCTCTGCTTATCTTCTCTCCGGCTCTCTCTTTTTCCCTCTCCACCTCTCTCATCCCTCTTTATCCAATATCTTGAATAAAGAAAAGTCTAGGCCTAACACCTTTACTTCCTCACCTGCCATCACTGCTTGCGGTTGTTGTTGTGGTTTATATGCAGTGAGTCAGTTCTGACTCATAGTGACCCTCTTGTAGCGTTTCCAAGGAGAGGCTGGTGAGTTTGAACAACCAACTTTGCATTTAACAGTCCAGTGCTTATCCTACAGTGCCACACAGGGACACGGCTCATTGCTTAGCTCTTGTCAGTTGTCCTCTACTCCGCCATGCTCTCAAATCGGCATTCTACTCATCTTGCCTTTTCAAAGGTCACGAGCGCTCTCTTGTTGCCAATTTGTATGATCCTATCTTAGTCTCTGATAGCATAGTGGTTACAAATCGGCCTGCAAACCACAAGGTCAGCAGTTCGAAACTACCAGCTGTTCCATGGGAGAAAGATGAAGTTTCTGCTCCCGTAAAGATTTACAGCCTCAGAAACCCTGTACAGGGTCGCTATGAGTCGGAACTGACTCCACAGCACATAACAACAACAACAATCTTAGTTTCTTGGTGTGGCACTGTGGGTTAATGCGTCAGAATGAAAAGCTGTTTGAACTGTAAGGTCGGAAGTTCAATCTCACCAGCTGCTCCTCGGAAACCCTATACAGGGTCACTATGGGTCAGAATCGACTCGACGGCACTTGACAACAACAATCTTAGTGTGGGAGGAATTGACATGTGGTGGCGACTCTCTACTGTTGTATGTGTTCTAACTTGTAGTGACTCTGTATAGAGCTTGTGAGGCTGTAAATCACACAAAAGTCTCATATTTTTCCTGTGGAGTGACTGGTAGATTAGAGCTGCTGACCTTGAAGTTACCAGCCCAACTCATAACCCAGTACACTCCCAGAGCTCCTTGGTATTGGCATGGTAGGCCTTAAACGTCATTCTCTCTGTAACTAGCTAGTCTTCTAGTGTCTGAGAGTGCCAGTTACCTCACCAGACTCCACTTGTGCCTTTTTCCTTACTGCCCCAATCTGGAGGCAATGTGCCCTGCTAAACAGTTACATTCCCAGCTTCCCTTGCAGCTAGAAGTGAACTTTAAAAGGGAAGAGCAGTCTGTAGGTCACTAACCAAAGCTTCTGGGGACTTAGTCCTTGACCATGTTGCCCTTTTTCCACCCATCCAAGCCTTTGCAGACATGATGTCATTAAGGACAACATCCCCTATGACTTTTCAAGAAGTTGGACTTAAGGAGAGATTCTTGTGTTCCAGAGGGTGGTGGCTACTCCTCTGGGGCCTCTGGGAGGGGAAATGGAAAATGCATCTGGGACAAAGGTGGTTTGTGTTTGAAGCATGGGGAGTGACTCTTGGTTGTCCTATCACAAGGGCCTTCACTTTTCACTTAAAGTTGCAGGGCTGAGGAAGGAGAGTTTAAACAGTGGAGCCCCAGGTTCGGCAGCAGCAAAAGCCCAGCTGGAAGCGGGACCTCTTCCTAGAGTGGGATGGAAGTGCCCAGGCTCCTACTTGTGTCCACACAGTCTGGGAAGGGCTCCGAGGGTGGAGCACAGAGAACAGACTGCTAACCTGAAACCACAGCCAGGTTCCACCAGGGGACTGGGTGGGGAAGCGTGGGGATGACTGTGCCCCTGTACAAGAATCAAGTAGGAAAAGGTTTGTAGGGTGTGTAGAGGTTACTGAGGGATGCTCATACTCGGAGTACGGCATCTTGGCTTTGGTGAGTCACCATGGCATAATGTGTTTTTTGTTTGTTTTGTTTTAGTGACACATCTTCCTGATACATTACGGTCACTGTACTTACTGGCCAGTCTTGAATTTTATGCCAGCTTACTTAGTCATCGACTGGAGAAACTGTCTGTGGAGTTTAGAATTTAACTCTACCCAAAGTAATTTCACCTTTGACTTCAGTATCTCTGAGAGAATTCCTCTTGTTGTTGGTGTGGTCGAGTCAGTTCCAGCTCATAATGACCCTGTATAGCCAACCTTGACTTTACCAGTCCAGTGCTTAGCCTACAGCTGCATACCAGGACTCCTAATTTCCTGCTGTTGTTCAGTGCCGCCAAGTCAATTACGACTCATAGTGATCCTATATAAGGTTTCCAAGGCTGTAAATCTTTATGGGAGCAGAAAACCTCATCTTTCTCCCACCGAGCGGTTGTGGGCTTACACCACCAACCTTGTGGTCCTAATATGAGAATCCTCTTCCTCTACTGGCTGGGATCACCTTGTAGTAGACTTTTGTCTCTGTGTTGTTTGTTTCCAACCTTACATTAGAACACCCTTCTTATTTGGGGATGAGTCTTATCAGAGTCACCACACTACCCCTAGCTTTGGTAGCTGCAATAATAATAATAATAATAATAATAATAATTAAATTGAGACTATAGTTTCAGTGAGGACTCCACACAGGACAGGTTATGCTAGACAGGTGACTCTGGGGTGGCAACTGGGTGTAAAAGTTATTTCTGAAACTAACATATGGCTTGAATGGGCTCTCTTTCTTATTGCTGGGCATGCAATCACTGTCTCTCTTTGACACAAGAGTTTGATTTTTAGATTTTATTTTATTCTTTTGCACAAATACTATTAATAGTTATATCATTCTTTAGGTAACAGTCAGGTTTGCAAGAAACCAGGAATTACCTTCGTTCTGTAGAGATAATAGTAACAGGTATGACATTTATATAACACATAAGTATAAGGAGTCCTGGTGACTCTGTAAGATAAGCACTGGACTGTGAACCATAAGGTTGGAAGTTCAAATCCATCAGCCACTTTGGGGGAGAAAGATGAGAGTTTCTGCTCCCATAAAGATGTAACATTTTGGAAACCCATTAGAGGGTCACGGTGAGTTGGTCGCTGTGAGTTGGTCGCGGTGAGTTGGTCGCTGTGAGCTGGTCACTGTGAGTTGGTCGCTGTGAGCTGGTCACTGTGAGTTGGTCACGGTGAGTTGGTCGCGGTGAGTTGGTCGCGGTGAGTTGGTCGCGGTGAGTTGGTCGCGGTGAGTTGGTCGCTGTGAGTTGGTCACGGTGAGTTGGTCACGGTGACTTGGGTTTGGTTCATATATATAGCTTCACTTGAGCTTCATCAAAAGTTCATCTTGAAGTTCAAAGAGGTTAAGTGACTTGGCCAAACTCCCTTAGCTGAAAAGTGATTAAGTTGGGACTCAAACAAGGTCTTCTGAGCCCTAAGCTGATGTCCTTTCCATCATCTTTGTTAGTATAGCCTAGGGTGCTGATGATTGTGTACTGCTGAGTTGGTTCTGATTCATAAGTGACCCTGGATAGGGTTTCTGAGGTTGTCAATCTTTATGGGAGCAGAAAGTCTCATCTTTCTCCTACAAAGTGACTGGTAGATTCAAATTGCTGACCTTGCAGTTAGCAGCCCAACATGTGCTCAATACAATACATCTCCAAGGCATTTAACGAGGCAATTGATGTACTACAAAGTCCATAAGTTGAGTGACCTCATTACACACAGTCCTAGGAATAGTCCCAAGTCACAGGTTGGGATGGTTATTAGATGTCTATGTGGCACTGTAGGATAAGCACTAGACTGCTAATCAAAGGGTTGGAGGTTCAAACCCTCCAGATGTTCCTTCAAAATCCTATGCAGGGTCACTATGAGTCAGAATTGGCTCGATGACACTTACCAAAACAAAAACATGTGATACTGTAAGATGATACTGAACTGCTAAATGAAAAGCCAACATTTCAAACCCACAGTAGCTCCTTGGAAATCCTATGCAGGGTAGCTATGAGTCAGAATCAACTTAACAGCAACATCACTGAGGAATGCTTGGTTTTAAAGGAATGAGCTAAAGCAACTCTTTACACAATTGAACTTCCCTCTTCAACAGGGCTAACTTGGAGACAACGTGTCAAGGCTAAAAAAAAGTTTAAAAATGTGTTCATTCAATCTGATTGCTGAAAAGCAAGTGTAAATGATATTCTATCAAAAGGAAAAGAGAGCCAAACACTTCCCAGAAATGGAAAGTTCACAGGAATGCATAACAGTAAGATGGTGGCCAAAAGAATACTCTCACTTCCATGCAATTACCAAATTACTGTTTTCATTCTTCCCTGTTCCATCATGTCCAAGGAAGTGAAGCCCAGACAGATGGGAATTTGTAAAATGTAGGTGCTTGGAATGCTAACAAGAACAGGGAAAAATATGGTTCAGTGCCCTGTTGGAAATGTAATCTCCCTCTTAGAAAACAAAGACAGCATGAACATTGCACAACAAGAAAGTCTCTTAACACTCAGTGTCAGAAACAATGACACCCAGCTCAAAGATGGTAGCCAACTACACCACTGTAACTGTGTGTTACTCACCACTGTTGCTGTTAAGTGCCGTCGAGTAGGTTCTGATCCATAGCAACCTTGTATAGGGTTTCTGAGGAGCAGCTGGTGAGCTTGAACCACCGGCCTTGCCGTTCAAATCGACTTTGCAGAGCTGAGCATTAACCCACAGTGCCATACCAGGAGTCTGTTACTCACCATTGTTGTTGTTGTTAAGTGCTGTTGAGTCAGTTTCGACCCGTAGCGACCCTGTACAGGGTTTCCAAGGGTGTAAATCTTTACAGGAGTAGAAAGCCTCATCTTTCTCCCGCGGAGCAGCTGGTAGTTTCGAACTGCTGACCTTGCGGTTCACAGCCCAATTCGTAACCACTACGCTACAGTTCCAGCAATAATCAAATTTCCTGCATCAAGCTCCTGAAAGGGCTCTCCATACCTCTCCCGTCTTCCATTACAGGGCTTCGACCAGCAATTTCCCCCCATTTCAGTTATCATTCCAGGACCTCACATTTTGTCACTTCCAGTCTGTCAAGGTTTTACTTCCTTGGCCGTGACTGAACCAGTTTGAAGCCCTTACTATGAATAGCACTGTTGACGGGCAGGGTGAGGGGAAAGAAGACAGTCATTGGAACCACACAAACCTGGGTCCCAATCTGGGCTTTTCTACTTCCTGGACTGCCGAGGCAAATTCCCAAACTTTTGACAGCACCTAGTGCTCAGGTTTGTGTGGTGATTATAAAAGGCGATACGATTATAAAAGGCGATACAAACAGAGTCCTTGTTGGCATGATATGAACCTGTCATGCGAGTCCTCTTCCTCTATCGGCTGGGATCACCTTGTAGTAGACTTTTGTCTTTACGTTGTTATTTTGTTTCCAACCTTACATTAGAACACCCTTCTTATTTGGGGATGAATCTTGGAGGCAGGAAGCCCTGTTTCCCTTTATGGAAAATGAAGAGACTATATGTTTCTTCTCCCTGTAGTACCTGGAGAACAGGTATGAGACCTTAGTTTGGTCAACCACAGGCTTTTATGTCATAGTTTGGGTTGCCTGATAGCAGAGCCAAAGATAAGAGCCTGGGTGTGGGGAGTTTACTTTAAAGGTGATTCCAGGAAGCAAGCCTGCAGTGGGGATAAGGAGGTATCAGTTAAGAATGTGTGCCCACCAGCTGTCCCTTAGAAATCCTGTACAGGGGTCACTATGAGTTAGAACTGACAACAACACACTTAACAACAACAACTGGGGAGCTTTGGTGTGGTGTTGTAGGATAAGCACTGGCATGTTAACCACAAAGTCGGCAGTTCAAACCCATTAGCGCATCCTCAGAAATGCTATATAGGATCACAATGAGTCCAAACTGACTCAACAGCTCCTAACAACAACTGGGCCGTTTAAAGAGTCCTGGTGAGGCCAAGTAGGATAAGCACTGGACTGTTAACCGCAAGGTTGGTGATCCAAACCTAGCAGCCACTCCTCGGAAATCCTATATAGGATCGCTATGAGTTGAAACCAATTGGGTGGCACTTAATAGCAACACTGGGCAGCCTAAGGAGTCCTGGTGACACAGTGGTTAAAGCATGTGGCTGCTAACTGAAAGGTTGCCAGTTCAAACCCACCAGTGGTTTGAGAAGATTTGACAATCTGTTCCCATAAAGATTATAGCCTATAGGACAGTTCTATTTTGACACATGGGAACAGTATGAGTAAGAATGAACTCAACAGCACTCCTAAGCAACAACAGGGCTCTCTGGAGTCCCTGAGTGGTGCAAGTAGTTAATGCACTTATTTCCACCTGAAAGGTTGAAGGTTCGAGTTCACCTATAAGTGCCTCAGATGAAAGATCTGGTGATTTACCTCCAAGAAATCTGCCATTGAAAATCCCATGGAGCATAGTTCTGCTCTGACATACATGGAGTTGCGATGCGTCAGAACTGAGTTACTTCACTGTTTTTAGGATGTAGAGGGAATTAATGATAGCCATTACAGACTGATCTGCTCCTAGACCTAACTCTGGGCTTTACAGAAGAAATAAAGAAAATTTCTAAGGCAAAAACCACAAAGACCATTAACTGGGATTATTTTCTCCATTTTCCACCCTATAACGCTCTTGGAGTCCTGGTGTGGCACTGTGGATTAATGCAGCAGACTGCAAAGAATTGCAAGGTCAGTGGTTCAAGCTCACCAGTCACTCCTCGGAAACCCTATACAGGGTCTCTGGTAGCGTAGTGGTTACGAATCGGGCTGCGAACCTTAAGGTCAGCAGTTTGAAACTACCAGCCGCTCCGTGGGAGAAAGATGAGGCTTTCTACTCCCGTAAGGATTTACACCCTCGGAAACCCTGTACAGGGTCGCTATGGGTCGGAACCGACTCGACGGCACTTAACAACAACATGGGTCGGAACCAACTTGACGGTTTAACAACAACAACAACTCTCCTCGGGTGGCATAGTGTGTACAAACCTATTGCCAGGGGTCTGTGAAAATAAGGGGAGCAGCTGGAAGAGAGTGTGGGAGCAGAAATTGACCTGAGATGTGACAGAGTTCCCCTTGACCTATAGTTCCTGAAGGTCAGTAAGGATGACCTCTGTGTGTGTGTGTGTGTGTGTGTGTGTGTGTATGGTGGGAGTATCTTTGAGATGCCCAGAACCGTCATACTTGAGAGATGTGGCAGGGACCACAGGTGTGTTCTGAATCATGGAGCCCTCGCAGTGTCTGAAGGATGGTGGAAACCATGAACTAAGGTTCAGGCCCCGGCCCCTGCCCCTGCCCCTGCTCACCTTTCAGAAACCACACAAACCTTACAACGGTTTCCACCAAGAAGAGCAGGGATAAGACCACATGAATCTTTGTTATTGTATTTCCGGCCAGCCATTGGGTAGAGACTCAGAGCAATTCAGATTTGATTTTGAGATCAAAAGCAATGGGACAGTTGGTCCATCAGAATTCATATGCAGCACATGACTTTTTTCTCATTTTGATTTCACTGGAACACAGTAATTATATAACCAAGTCAGGCACACAATTATTTTTATTGCCAAAGCAGTTTCTGTAAGCAAATATGCACAGCAGAGCTACATTACATGTTTTTAATCGGATGGAGGGCCTTCTCAGCTTGATGCAGATTTGAACCTGTGAATGCTCTCCCACACTTTCCTTGTTGTCATCACTTTCTGGTTGCTCAGGACCAATTTCCATTCTTGATTCTTCAATCAACCTCTGCTCCCAAGGTAGAGTTGCCTAGTCCTTTTCTGAGTATCTTATGGGACCTCGGAACCATCTCCCAGGTCTCTGAATACAACTGCTCCGTACACAGCTATTTGAACTTCTTGGACCATCAGAAGTAGTTGGTGGTCTTCAACCTGCTTGTTGTTGTTGTTGTTGTTGTCAGATTTGACTCATAGTGACCCTGTATACGGTTTCTGATGAGCAGCTGATGGGTTTGAACCACCAACTTTGCAGTTAGCAGTGTAGCGCTTATCCTACAGTGCCATACCAGGGCTCCTTGGTAGCACCTCAGAATCCCTTAGGGGAACTTAACCAGGGCTTCCTATCAATTTTAACTGCTTCAGTCATGACCAACAAAATGAAAGTGGAACAGACCAAGATTTAAAATATTTAGGTGAAACAGACCAATAGCTGGAAGGAAACATTATGGGCCAAAGCCCCTGGAACTGGAGACTCAGAAGAGACATAGTGAGCCCGTTTCAGGAGCCTGATGTGGGAGATTGGATTATTGTCATGACTGTGGAAAGCAACACATGCTCAAAGTGGTGCAGTTGGCCGCCATCTTTGATCAGGGCACCATTATTCCAGACTGTGCTGGTTAAGAGATTTGGTTGCTATGCAACGTGCATACTGTTCTTGTTTTCTAAGAGGGAAATTAAGTTTCTAGCAGGGCAACAACCTGTAATTTTCCCTCTTTTGGTGCTGTTTTGATTCATGCACAATTTACAAATTTGCATCCATTCCAGTTTCACTTCCTTCTCATGAATGGACTGGGAAAAGAGGGTTTGAAGCTGTCTTAAAAATATACCTATATCCAGAACTGATACCAGTCTGAATCAGAAGCTCCAGGGGTGGGACCAGATTACTATGTTTGCTCT
Organism: Chrysochloris asiatica; assembly: GCF_000296735.1. Taxonomy (NCBI): domain Eukaryota; kingdom Metazoa; phylum Chordata; class Mammalia; order Afrosoricida; family Chrysochloridae; genus Chrysochloris; species Chrysochloris asiatica. The sequence goes on from NW_006408525.1 coordinate 37,856,222, forward strand.
TATTTTTGCATATAACACACTCACGGAAATAAGGTGCATGCACATAGAATACACACACAGCACATAGAAGTCATGCAAGAAAGGAATGTACAATTTGCATAACATGAGAGTTATTTGTGTAAAGATATGGTAACCAACTTCCTGGGCAGTTGTGAAGCACAGCCAGGTATGAGGACCATTGTTTTGACTAGAGCTTCTCAAACGGCTCATTTCTTAATGCAGAGGAGAATCAACTGGGAGGGAGCTCATGAAGGAGGAGTCTGGGTTCATAGGACAATTACCCACTAAATGTTGACATGCCTTTGAAGTTTGGTGTTTCGTCTTAAAGTGCATCTACATTCTGACTTCTTAGTGTTAGTTCTGTACTCTGAGAAGGGCTGTTTATTTTGATTTGAGTACAGTACACGTACTACCCACCACTACATATGCACCCAAGCCTCCATCACTCATCACGTGTCAACATTTCTACCCTCCAAGTTTTCATTGAAAAGATAAATATGATTCTATGTGCTTTATTTAACTGAGACAATAATTCCTGACAACAATCTGCCATACGTCACACTAACAACCGAAGATACTACTATTTCCACTTCACAGATGAAGAAACCATGTCAGAGAACTGAAACAGTTAGTAAATGACAGAGAACAATGTGCGCCCAGGTCTAACAGAGTCTAAGCTCTTTCTACTTATGATTTTTGCCTTTAAATATTGGAAGGACTGGGAGGCAGAGAGAATTGGGGGCATATTTGTTTGGTCATAGTATAGGAATGAAATACTTCACACACATTTTGGAGAGACAAGTTTTGTCTCAGAGGCAAGAAGTGGGTCCAAAATAAAATGGGATCGTCTCAGGCGGTGGTGCATTCACTGTTACCGGAGGTAACTGAGCACAGGCTAGACAACCAGGTGCCAAAGAAGCGGATTTCTCTGAGTCCCTGGTATTTTGGTTGAGAGAGGGCAACAAACCGCAGTTTTCCCAGTTCCAGTACTGTTTTGATTCATGAACATTTTACAAATTTGGGTCCATTTCAGTTTCACTTCCTTGCTAGGACTGATCTGGGAAGAACTGGTTCAAATAGAAATAACAGTTTTTAATAGCTAGTCCTCAGATTATTCCAGAATCACCTGAAAAACTTATTTTGAAAAGTCCTAAAAACCCAAACCCCAAAACTTGGATTCTAAGGCCTCACACTGTGGGGATGAGGTTTGATTCACCGAATGAATGTGGAGAGGACTCAGAGTGGATGGTGTTTTGGGACAACCCTTGGGGACCTGAGGAGACACAACAGGGTTCAGAGCCATGGGACTAAATAATAGTTGTTACAGATTGAACTGTTTTCCCCCCAAACACATTGGAATCCTAACCCGTGTATCTGTGGATGGAATGTAACTAACACAATATAATCATTTCCTAGAAAGTAATCTAATGTGATGTAATCAGTCATCTGAGAACATACAGTGGATGGTTGATCCTAAGCCTAATCACTTTGGGAGAGCTAGAGAGATTAGATACTAACGAGCATGGACATGACCACACACACACACACACGTGCACATACATGTACTCATACACACATGTGTGAGAAGCTATGTGCACAATGACATACATATACACACAAATGCACGTGTGCACACACAGAGAAGAAGGTGCCAAGTAAGGACTGCAAGGAACCAAGGCACCTCTGGGCTACTGACAAGGAAGGATTCAACATGACTAAGACTTGGGCTTTTAGTCTTCAGAAGTGTGAGAAAATAAATACCTCTTCTATAAAGTCAGCCACTGGTGATATTTGTGTTACAGCAACAGCACCAAGAAACTAAGACAATATCTAACTTCCCCTCCCATCCCAACATCAGGTCTAGTCGAGTCTTTGTAGTGGTTGTTAGATGCCATTGAGTCGGTTCCAACTTATAGTGACCTTATGCACAACAGAACGAAACACTGCTGGGTCCTGAACAATCTAATCTCACGATCGTTGTTATGCTTGAATCCATTGCTGCTGCCACTGTGTCAATCCATCTCCTTGGGGATCTTCCTCTTTTTCACTGACCCTCCACTTTACCAAACATGATGTCCTTCTCCAGGAACTAGTTCCTCCTGACAACATGTCCAAAATATGAGAGACAAAGTTTGGCCACTCTGACTTCTGAGGAGCATTCTGTATGTTCTTCTTCCAACACAGATTTGTTTGTTCTTCTGGAAGTCCATTGTACTTTTAAGATTCTTCTCCAACACTGTAATTCAAATGTGTGAAATCTTCTATCATCTTCCTTATTCATTGTCCATCTTTCACATGCATATGAGGCTATTGAAAATACTATGGCTCAGGTCAGATCTTAGTCCTCAAACTGACATCTTTCTCTTGAACCCTTTAAAGAGGTCTTGTGCAGCAGGTTTGCCTTGTACAGTAAGTCATCTGATTTCCTGACTGCTGCTCCTAGCAACGTGTAGTCTTTGACAACTTCAATCTTTTCTCCATTATCATGATGTTATTTATTGGTCCAGTTATTTATTTATCATGATGCTATTATTGATATTGAATGAAGAAGTCCAAGGTGTACTGAAGGCTTTGGCAAAGAATGAGGCATCAGGAATTGATGGAATACAAATTGAAACCTTTCGACAAACTGATGCAGCAATGGAGGTGATCACTCATCTCTGCCAAGAAATTTGGAAGACAGCAACCTGGCCAACTAATTGAAAAAGACCCACATTTGTGCCCATTCCAAACAGAAGCAACCCAATGGAATGTGGAAATCATTGGACATTATCAATAATATCATATGTAAGTCAAATTTTACTAAAGATAATTAAAAAATAGCTGCAACAGTATACTGACAGAGAACTGCCTGAGGTTCAAGTTGGATTCAAATGAGGATGTGGAACAAGGGATATCATTGCTGACTTCATTTCAATCTTGGTTGAAAGCAGAAAATACCAGAAAGATGTTTACCTGTGCTTTATTGACTATGTGGATCATAACAAGCTATGAACAACTTGGCAAAGAATGGGTATTCCAGAACTCTTCATCTTGCTCATGAGGAACCTGTACATAGACTAAGAGGCAGTTGGTAGAACAAAGCAATGGGACACTGAATGGTTTAAAATCAAGAAAGGTATGCATCAAGCTTGTATTCTTTCACCATACTTATACAGTCTGTACACTGAGCAAATAATCCGAGAAACTGGATTATGTGAGGAACCTGGCATTAAGATTGGAGGAAGACTCATTAACACCCTGTGATATGAAGATGATACAACCTTGCTGGCTGGAAGTGAAGAGGACTTAAAATACTTACTGATGAAGATCAAAGGCCACAGTCTTCCGTATGTGTTGCACTTCAATGTATAGAAGACAAAAACTCCTCTTTGATTCTAGGACTGGGTAATTTCCAGCCAGAGGTTTTAAGTTCCATCTCTTTTATTAAAAGGACAAAGTTTGCCCTGAATGGGTGGAAATGATAGTTAAAAGTATCTGAAATACAGGGTAGGCAGACAGCAGTGTCTTGGTAATGATTCCAGCACTGAAGAGAAACATTAAAATAATGAGTACTCCTGTCCATTAATGCCATGAATTACTGCCAGGCTCTTGAAGAGGTAATAAAAATCATTTAGTGTTGGCATCAGTAATGGGCTTGGCTCTGCACCCCTTTGGACCCTATTGAGTATGATGTGCAGGTCTCCTCCTCTAGCTGATCTCCTGTCCCACCCCCACTCCCACCTCTTGCACACACTGGGTCCCACCTAGCCCCACCACTCAGGGTATAGATGAGGACTAGGAGCAGGAGAAGAAGCAGGCATAGGACAGACTAGTCCTTCCCTAGATTTCATGTGTACACAGACCACCCAGGGACCTTGTTAAAATGCATATAGACTCAGGTCAGTGTTTGGGGGGAGGGAACCGGTGACTCAAGTAGATTCTGAAGTCAGAAAGCCTGTATCCGAATTCCAGCTCTCCCACTCAACAATTGCATGACCTTCGGTAAGACATATAACCTTTAAAAGCCTCAGCTTCTTCATCAAAAACAAAGGAGGGAAATCATAATATTTGTATCATAAAATCATGAGGCTTGCATAGGATAACATACAGAGAGCACGTTGCATGGCGTCTTGCACATAGTAGGACTCGTGCATCAGTATTCCTACTCAGTTTTGAGAAGAGTCTTTAATGGAGCCACAGGTAGTAGGAGAAGGTACAGTCCTTGCTGGACTAGGAGCTGGGTTGGGCTCTGGGCATGGTGGACTCTTCTGCCTCTGTTTCCCACCACCCATGTGTTACCCAGCCCTCAGATAACCCACCACTAATGAGAGCTCAGGGAAAATGCCGAGGCTCTAAGATCTTTGTTTTTGATGTAGACTGTTCAGGAGGTGCTGGTACAAAGGGTGAAATTCACATGGCTGATGGGAACCACTTACGGGGCTTCCTTGAATGTGGTACCATTGTGTCTGCTCAGTAACCTGCCTTGATGCCCTTTACCGCAGTCATCCCTAAATTGCTACCCTGTGGCTTCAGACCAGGTCTAGAGGAGCTAGTAATGAGTGGAGCCTGATGAGGGATTCAGGAAAGAATGTTCTTTTCTTTCCCCTGGTGAGACTTCACTGACTACCTACCAAGGCAAAGCCCAGTGGGAGGGCTGAGTTACAGTGACCTGTGAACAGCTTTGACTTGTCATTGGTCCATGCTTATAGCATGGGCAGTTGTGTTAGTGGGATGGAGCCCTCACAAAGGCCTGTGGGACTGAGTGAGCTTTTAGTCAATTTCCTGAATTGTCTGTAGGCTTTTCAGTTCCCTTTCTCCTGTATAAATCAAGGTGTGGGCCATATTGATTCCTTCCTCGGCATTCCTTGGTGTTCCCTGACTTATCCATGATCCTCACATGTGTATCTCTGCGTCTATTCCAATCTTTTTGTAACCCAAAACTGATTAGATTTAGGATCCACCTTAAACTTTATGACCTTATCAACACAACACAAGAAAAACCCTATTTCCAAATAGGATCACATCCCTAGGTACAAGGGCCAGGGATTCAGAAACATAATCCAATTCATACCATGTAATCTCCTAGCTAATCTTTAATTTGTAACTCTCAAAGTCCAAAACCTACAGCCATCAAATCCATTCCAACTCACAGCTACCCTATACAGAGTTCTCGAGACTATAAAACTTTATGGGATACTGTAAAAGTCTAAGAAAAAGAATCCATACTAAAGAGAGGGGGGATTCTTTGCTAGCTACTGGAATGTGAAGGGTAGGGTAAGGGGAGGGAGGAGAAGGTGAAGCACAAGGTAGGGAATAGATACAGGATAGTTTGGGTGCTAGGGAGGGAGGCAATACATAAGAAGGGGAAGGGGAATGGAAGAACAAAGCAGATGGGAGAACAATTAGGCAGGTATGCATGGGCTAAGTGGGACAGAGGTAAAGAATGATGTATGCACAACCTTGGAACAACAGGGTTATGGGATACAGGGATTGAGACATGGCTGGAATGGGGAAAAGGGGGGTGGGATAATGTTATGATGTTTGGCTGTCTTTTGAATCTTGGTTTCCCCGGCATACCATATAAAAGAGACATTTGAGGAGGAGAGAAAGGAATAGCCAGAAATATCACCATAGAAAGCTTGTAAGTTCGTCTTCTGCCTATAACTGATTGGAATACCTACAATGGGGCTACAACGCGCTCAGTGAAGGAGGTTCCTGGAGCCTCTGCATTACATAAGACCATAGGTGGAATCCTGAACAGCATCCAGAATCTTCAGAGGAGGGAAATTTCCACTTGAAAGGACAAGCAAACTAGCCTGGAGAGGCTAGAAGAACAGAAGATACTTCTTGAAAGAAATACTGATAGGAAAAATACAAAACAATATAGGCAGACCGACTGATTACTACAAGAACAAGCAAGTTGCTCACCCAAGAGACATCAAGGCAAGTGGTAGGGTCCCCTCAGAGCAAACCCCCTTCCAAGACTAAAACTCAATGGGAATATCTGCTCTGATTGGTGACCACATTTGTCACCGGTAAGGGGAAGTGAGGGGAAAACAGCAATGAAGCTGCAAGCTTAGCCCGACAATGTTCAATAGCCTCTTGTGAACCCAGGTGGAGACCTGGTTGGCCAGCAGCGTTGCAAGACCTTGGGACTCTCGGGTCCAGAGTCAGTGACATAGTCACAGAGGACTAGAGTGGAGCGTGAAGCAGCCAGCTGATAAGAAGACAGGACATATGCGCAAGAACACCCACACTTGCAGATAATACCGACTTGACCAGCTTCAAAGACTGGATGATCAGAGCTCAACTAGAAGAAGAGGGAAAAAAAAAAGTCTGATACAATTTGATGAACTTGACCCACACCTATGGATGCAGTAGCTCAAAAGAGGGAACAAATCTTTGCAGTAAGAATCATTCCCACCCCTTCCAATACAAAGAGTAGACAGGGATGGGCACTTTATAAACAAGACATCTGTCATTTGCTCCCAAAGAATAACAATACATTCTCTAATGGGGAGTAAATATTGATCTTGTACAGGTAGCTTAGGAGACCAATTTCATTAACTTCCTGCCTGTTTACTTCCCAGGGAAAGGATGGTGGTGGTGGTGGTGGTGGTGGTTATGTACCGTGGAGTCAATTCTGACTCATAGAGACCCTGTACAGGGTTTCCGAGGCTGTAAATCTTTACAGGAGCAGAAAGCCTCATCTTTCTCTGTGGAACAGCTGGTAGTTTCAAACTGCTGACCTGAGGTTCTCAGCCTGATTTGTAACCATTATGCTACCAGAGCTCCTTAGGGAAAGGATAGACTGATTAAAAAAATATTCTTCCCCGAAATACTAGAAAGGGTTTTACAGGTTTTTTTTATTGGGTATATGTGGGGTGGGAGTGGGGCACCTATTGAAACCACATCAAAAAGTATATTCACTATGGAGCATCAACTCAAAAGAAGGAACAAATCCTCACAGCAAGAAACATTCCCACCCCCTCCACACACAGAGTGGACGGAGATGGGCAACTTGGACATTGGATACTCGAATGGGGGTGGGGGGACTGCAAAGACAAGAAGTGACTGGCTTACAAGCTTTCAAGAGGGAACCTAGTGCTAGGGGGCATGGAGGAAGGCAGAATCTCTAGTGGGTACTATTCAATCTGTCTGGGTGGAGTTGATGAAAGGAAATACAGATGGGTAACTCGTGATACTGTAGTGAATAATGCTTATCAGGACGGATTATGAGGGTTGGAAATGCAAAGGTAGACGTTTTGTAACAAGGAAAGGAGTGATTAATTCTCCAGTCTAGGAGCGGAGGTCTCTGGGACCATCAACGGAGAAGAGCTGAGAGCGGGACCCTACCCAGAGAAACAGAGATGCC
>NW_006408525.1:37863838-37865498 GCF_000296735.1 Chrysochloris asiatica
AAAAAAAAAAAAAAGAGTATATTCACAAGTGACAAAGCAGGTACAACCCTAATTGGATTTATTCTTTTTAAATGACATGCTCTCCAGGAAAAAATAATGTTTTTTCTGCTATAAAATTGGTTTGCTGGTATTCTGCCAAGCGAAAGCCTTATCATAGTAAACACATCAACTTTAATTATTCATTTCTATTTGCTTGAAGAAATAGTCTTATGTGATATACATATGTTCATACACCTCCTTGTTGCAGCAACATGAACTAAGTAAGCCACTTTCACACATAAGTGCAGCTCCTAGAGTTATTATTGCTAACTTGTGTTCGCTATACCATTCACACATTTTCCCATTCAGCCAGAGATAAGGTCATGTTTAGGGAACAGGCAAGAAATATGAAGCTAAAGATGAAGATCTTTGTAGTGTTCTTTCAAGTCAAGAAAGAAAGAAATATAAAAGCACATGCTACCATCTGCTATTATTGATGAATTGAAATGTCTCTATCTATAGAGATGTGTTCATGTACAACTGATTTGCCAGGTTTGGCTGCTGAATCCCCATAATCAAAACGAGACTTTCTCTTTTCAGATCAGCTTCTTGGCAAACACGTTAGAGTCTGTGGCACCATCTGGTGTTCATCGGAGGAAATGCTCATTAAGACATTGTGAGTTAAATAGTGTTTTCCTCACATGTTATTTATTCTATGTTGTTGTTAGTTACCATCGAGTCGATTGTTGGTGGGTGTGAAATTGTTACAATCTTAATGAAAGGCCATTTTAGAATGTTTACCAAATTTCAATAGAAAGCGATTTTTGATTTTGAGAATGTCAAAATGAAAAATATACATACTCTTGGTGTAGCAATTCCATTCCTATGAATTCATCTTACAGATATGTTTATGTATGTGAGCAAACTATGTATAACATGTCCAAGAAAAATCCACTGTAATAGCAGAAAGCTGAAACAAGTTAAATATCCAGTAATAGGGCACGGGTTGAATAAATTATGGTACACCCATAAAATGGGGTCTGGCATTCAACTCTACCAGTCATTCCCAGGAAAAAGATGAGGCTTTCAGATCCCATAAAGATTTACAGCCTCCAAAACCCAATACAGGGTCGATATGAATCAGAACCGCTTCCAAGGCACAGCACCGCCATGCAGATGCTTTAAAAATAAGGCAAATCCGTAGCTACAGATAAAGGATGATCATCAAGATGTATTGTTAACTGAAATAAACAAAATTTAGAACAAGTGTGTCTATTAAGCTGGCATTGGTGTAAAAATGTTCGCATATGCAAAGAATATTTCTAAAAGGATGCCCAAGAAAGTGGTATCTGTAACTGACACTGAGAAGGAAGAACAGGGTGGTCCGAGATGAGAAGGAAATACCTCTCACTGTTTGTATTTGATGCTTTAGGAATAATTATTCACAATGTTCTGGAGGAGTTTGAAGAGAAAAGAACAAAAGAAATAGGGTTTACACGAATCAGTTGGATTCCTCTATACCAACAACGACAGCGACAGCATTGAAAAGGACATTAGGAAAGCAATACCATTTACAATAGCCATCCGAAGGACGAAATATCTAGGAATAAATGTAACCAGAGAAACAAAGGACTTATACAAAGAAAACTACAAAACACTACTACAAGAAACCAAAAGAGAC
>NW_006408525.1:37867072-37869639 GCF_000296735.1 Chrysochloris asiatica
TTTTTTTTTTTTTTAATTTTCTGCATCATTCAATATTGTGCCCATATAATCCTTCAAGTCTAGGCTTGAATTTCCTTCAGTTCTTTCAAATTGAGAAATGCTGAGCATGTTTTTCCCTTTCAGTTTACTAACTCCAGATCTTTTCCCATTTCATTATAATTCTCCACTTTGTTTTCTTGAGCTACCCTTTGAAATTTTCTGTTTAACTCTTTTACTCCCTCGTTTATTACATTCACTTTAGCTTCTATATGCTCAGGATGAAATTTCAAAGTGTTTTATGACATCCATTTTTGTCTTTTCTTTCTAATGACCTTTTGATTTCTTCATGGATAATTTCTTGATATTATTTCACGAGTCTTCCATTCTTCGATCACTAATGTCTTAATGCATCAAATCTGTTCTTGAGATGGCTCTAAATTCAGGTGGCTATATTTAAGGTGTTATTTTTTGTGCATTTAAATTTTCTTCAGCTTCAGCCTGAACTTGCATATGAGCAATTGATGAACTGTTCCACAGTCAGTTTCTGGTCTTGTTTTGGCTGATGATAAGGAGCTTCTCCATTGTTTCTTCCAAAATATAACCAATTTGATTCCTGTGTTTTCCATCTGGTGAGGTTCCTGTGTATAGTCATCTTTTATGTTGTTTTAAAAAGATATCTGCAATGAATAAGTCATTGGTCTTGTGATCTTCTATCATGTGATCTTCAGTATCATTTCTATCACCAAGACCATATTTTCCAACTACTTTCACATTTCAAATACCTGTAATTATCAATGCAGCTTGATTGCATGTTTGACCAATTTTAGACTGAAGAATTTGATAGAATTCTTCAGTGTCTGCTCTCTTAATAAATAATGCACCTCTCACCAAGCCCTCCTTCACTTTCATAGACTCTAGCTCTATTAGAGTACTAATATATTTTAAATTATGGTTGTTTTATAACTATTGAGCAGAACTTTTAATAACTTTTTAGTATGAATTAGGTGAAGGTTTACAAAGCAAATTCATTTTCCATTCAAAAATTAATACATACTTTGTTTCTTGTCATTGATTACAATCCCCACAATATGACATCACTATTCCCACCAGAGGAATCCTAATGTGGAGCTATAGGATAAAGCACACAACCACAAGGTAGGTTGGTTCAAATCCACCAGCAACTCCTTGGAAACCCTATGCAAGGTCGTTATGAGTCAGAACCAACTCGCTGGCACTTAACAACAACAATTCTTACCAGGAGTTCTAGTTTGGTGTGTAAGATAAGTACTGGACTGCTAACTGCAAGGTTGGTGGTTGAAACCCACCAGCTGCTCCTTGGACACCTTATAAAGGATGACAATGAGTTGGAACTGATTTGAGGGAACTTAACAATACCAATAACAACATTGCTACTTTGGCACTGTGTTGCCCATTTCCATTTGTCCACTTTCCTAACCCTTCTGAACTTTGTCCTTGGGTAAATGCTGCCCCCTTTCTTTTTTCTCAGATGGTTGTTTATTCTAAATAGTGCCTCCTCCCAAGTGTTACTGTTCCCCTTCTCAACCAGTGTATTATTTGGCTGAACATTAAGCCATAAAGGTTAACTAGAGGCCATAGTCTCAGGGCTTCGACTATCTCTATGCAACCAGTAAGCCTGGTCTTTCTTATGATTTTGCGTTTTGTCCCACATTTCCTCCCACTCTATCCAGGACCTTCTACATTAAGTGATCCAGTTAAGTTCAGTCGATAGTGGTAGCAGGGCACTAGCTAGTTCTTCTAGTCTCAGCGTCATGACAACAGATATTTGTGTGATCCATCAGTCCATTGGACTGTTTCCATAAGCAGAACCTTCCACATATGGCTTGTATAAACAACTACTAACTCAACTATTATTGCTGTTAAGTGTTGTCAGGTTGGTTCAAGACTCATAGCGACCCTATGCACAACAGAATAAAACACTGCCTGGTCCCATGCCATGTTCACAATCATTGTTATGCTTGAGCCCACTGTAATTGCCTCTCTACCAACTCAACTTGTTGGAGGTCTTCCTCCTTTTACTGACTCTCCTCTTTACCGAACATGATGTCCTTCTCCAGGGATTAGTCTCTCCTGATAACTTGTCTAAAGTATGAAAGACCAAGTCTGACCATCCTCACTTCTAAGGAACATTATGGCTGTACTTCTTCCAACACAGATGTGTTTGTTCCCTTGTAGTCGATGATACTCTTAATATGAATTCTCAAGACCATAACTCAAATGCATCAATTATTCCAGCCCATATATCAGTTCCTTATTCTCAGATATGTTATTGCTGTTATTGTTATTGTGGACTGGTGTGTTGTCGAGTCTGTTCCAACTCATAGTGACCATGTATAGGGTCATCAAAGAATGACTGGTGGGTCTGAACCACCAACCTTGCAGTTAGTAGTCTGGTGCTTATCATATAGCCCACACTAGGACTTGCTACTATAGCTAGGTGCCATCAGGCCATGTTGGACTCATGGTGACCGCATGTATGAGTGAGCTGAAATGGACTGATATTGGCCATTTGAATCTGATGACCACATGGTTTACTATGCTGGGAATGA
>NW_006408525.1:37871989-37888736 GCF_000296735.1 Chrysochloris asiatica
GTTTTGGAAGAAGTGCAGCCAGAGTGCTCCTTAGAGGCCAAGATGGCCAAACTTCATCTCTCATACTTCAGACATATTGTCAGGAGGGACCAGCTACTGAAGAAGGATATCATGTTTGGTAAGGTGGAGGGTCAGAGAAAAAGAGGAAGACCCTCAGTGAGATAGATTGGCAAAGTGGCAGCATCAATGGGCTCAAGCGTGGCAATGATAATGAGGTTGGTCCAGGATCAGGTAGTGTTTCGTCCTGCTGTGCATAAGGTTGCTATGAGTCGGTACCGACTCGATGGCACCTAACAACAACACCCCATCTTTATGATCTTTGGTACACTCAAATGCATTGCTGCAGTCATTGTATATTTTGAGAGTCTTCCATCCTAGGAGTTTATCTCAAATAAGATTCCGTTTTGATCCATAGAGTTTTCATTGGCTAATTTTTGGAAGTAGATCACTGGATCTTCTTCCTACTCTCTTAGTCTGGAAGCTCCACTGAAGCCCATCAATAATGAGTGATCCTGCTGATATTTGAAATACTGGTTTCACAGCTTCCAGCATTTTAGTAACACACAAGCCACAGCAATACAGCAAACTGGCAGACAGGTGTAGAGATAATTCATCAAATGCTTTTAAAAATGGGGATGCACATGATAGCTGAAGCATTTCGTTTTACCTACTAATCTCATGTCTGTGTCAAAAAAGGAATTGGGCTAAATTTGTTGTAACCTATTCAAAGAGAGCTTGTAGCATCTATCAGTGATCATTTCGTAATATCTATAGTGATTATTTTGTAATATCTATCAATGATAATTTTGTAATATCTATCAGTGATTATTTTGTAATATCTATCAATGATAATTCTGTAATACCTATCAGTGATCACTTTGTAATATCTATCAGTGATCATTTTGTATTCCTCTAAATGCTCAAAAACCATCATTTCAACAATTCAAACCATTGGGCTGTGGTAGGTTTATGTCAAATTTACTGATATTTGATTATAAGAATCGATTTGTTTTATTTTGGGGTCTTCAAGCATCTCCTACTTATTGTTTTAAATTTTTTTCTTTACCTCCTCCCCTACACACACACACACACACACACTGCAAAATGATAAAATACCTTATTAAAATTTGGAAATAGAGAAAATAAGGAAACAAGTCTCCTCCTAACTCATGTACTATTAATAACCTGGTCCATGAATTTCCAGCATTGCCTATATATCTATATTCAGTATAATAATGTTGTACATTTATTTTTTAAAGGAAAATACTCATGTTATTGATTATCTTTCATATGATTTTATATTGTAAAGATTGCCAACAGTGAGGTTAAGGTCACAAGGACAAGTTCATGTAACTTGGAATATATTTTCCTGGGTTTATAGCTCTAAATGGGAGCATGATGGCTCCATATGATAAGTACTGGCCTGCAAACCACAAGGTTGGCAGTTCAAGTCAACCAGCCACTTCATGGGAGACAGATAAGACTTTCTGCTCCCACAAAGATTTATAGCCTCAGAAACCCATGCAACATCACTATGAGTCAGAACCGACTTAGCAACACTTAACACCCTAACCCTAAATTCATTTTGAACAACTGGCCACTCATATTATTTTCTGGCTGGGCTTAATTCCATTTTTACAAAGTCCCCTACCTTTTCCAATGTGAGTATAATTTTCTTTGCTAGATAAGCCAGAAGAAAAGTAAAAACTAAACAGTATAAACTCTGTCATCTATTAACACTGTATTAGCTTTAGAATCTTTGTTGTTGTTGTTATGTGCTGTGGAGTTGATTCCAACTCATAGTGACCTGTACAAGGTTTCTGAGGCTGTAAATCTTTATGGGAGCAGAAAGCCTCATATTTCTTCCACAAAACTGCTAGTCGTTTCAAACTGCTGACCCTGAGGTTAGCAGCCCAATTCGTAACCACTATGTAAGAATCTTTAGACATTGAATATATTGGGCTAACCTTTCTAGAAGACAACTAAGCAACAATATATGTCAAGATCCTTTATAATATTTATACTCCTTGTCTAAGTAATCTTACATCCTACATTTTAAATTTTCTTCATTTATTCCATTTGCTGGCAGTGAAAAGGACTTAAAACACTTACTGATGAAGATCAAAGAACACAGCCTTCAGCATGGATTGGACCTCAGTGTAAAGGAAATAAAATTCCTCACAATGATTAACATCATGATAAATGGCGAGAACACTGAAGTTGTCAAAAACTTCATTTTCCTCAGATCAACCATTAACAATCACGGAAGCAGCAGTCAAGAAATCAAATGACATACCACATTAGGCAAATCTGCTTCACAAGACCTCTTTAAAGTCAAGAACAAAGATGTCAGTTTGAGGACAAAGGTAGGCCTGATCCAAGCCATGGTATTTTCAAGAGCTTCAGATGCATGTGAAAGTTGGACAATGAATAAGGAAGACCGTAGAAGAATTGATGCCTTTGAGTTATGGTGTTGGAGAAGAAAACTAAAAGTACCATGGACCAAAGAACAAACAAATCTGTGTTGGAAGTAGTACAGTCAGAGTGCTCCTTAGAAGCCAGGCTGGTAAGACTTTGTCTCTCGTACTTCCGACCAAGGCATCAGGAGGGACTAGTCCCTGGAAAAGGACAAAAAAAGGCAGACCCCCAACAAGAAGGACTGCAGTGGGCTCAATCATAGCAACAGTGGTGCTGTGCATAGGGTCTCTATGAGTTGGAACTGACTTGATGGCACCTAACAACAAACAGTCCCATGTTTTTTGTTCTTGTTGTTCAGTGCCGTTGAGTTGGTTCTGATCCATAGTGACCCTGCACAGGATTTCCGAGGAGACACTGATAAACCTGAACCGCTGACCTTGTGATTCAAACCAACTTTGCAGTCCAGTGCATTAACCAACAGCTCTGTCGATAATCATTTGGAGTAGATTTTATTTTTTATCTCCATATGACAGGTACAAACTTACAGAATTAGAGACTATGGCTTGCCCAAGATAACATAAGTAGTAAGAGGCAGACTCAGCACTCCAGCTGATTGCATCATAACTCAAATCCTAAATGCCACACTCAGTCCTAGTGCACGGTGAACTCCTTAGAGGCGAAGGTCAAGTTGTATTGATTTCTGAGTTGCCAGCATCAACTACAAAGCACAGCTCAGTAAGGGTTTAATAAATGTTTGTAATAGCATGAACGAAAAAATGGAAACCAGGAAGTAATTAATAAGAAATCACAAGTTGTACAATATAGAAAGTATAGAGATAATCTCATGTTGGCAAGAGAGAAAATATATGTGGAACCCTATCAGTTCAACTTGACTTAGGTCAACATTGACACACGGGATCAGTGGATCTTAACCCTTTACAGTGATCATAGTTACCTAGGGGCTATAACAAATCACCAAAGTTGTTGTTAGGTTCTGACTCCTAGTAATTCTGTATGCAAGCGAACAAATCACTGTCCAGTCTTGTGGAATCCTCACAGTTGCTGATATGTGTAAGCCTGTTGTTGCAGACACTGTGTCACTCCATCTCATTGAGAGTCTTCCCCTTTTTTGCTGACTTTACCAAGTATAATGTACTTGTCCAGAGATTCATCCCTCCTTACAACATGTCCAAAGTATGAGAGGATGGTGATCCTTGCTTCTAAGGAACATCTGGCTACACATTATTCCAAAAAAGATTGGTTTGATTTTCTGGCAGCCCATCCATGGTACTTTCAATATTTTCCTCCAACACCATAATTCAAATGCATCAATTCTTCTACAGTCTTCCTTATTCTTTGTCCAACTTTCACATGCACATGAGGCAATTGAAAATACTATTGCCTTGGGTCAGATGCACCTTAGTCCTCAAACTGACATCTTTGATCTTGAATACTTTAAAGAGACCTAGTGCAGCAGATTTGCCTAATGCAACACATTGCCTCATCTCTTGACTACTGCTTCCATGAGTGTTGATTGTAGATCCAAGCAAAATGAAGTCTCTGACAACTTCAATCTACTTCCATTTATAGTTATGTTGTTATTTATTGGTCCAGTGGTGAAGATTTTTATTTTTTTTGCATTGAATTCTTTACAGTGCAATTCATACTAAAGGCTGTAATCTTTGATCTTCACAAGCATTTTAAGTTCTCTTTGTTTCCAGCAAGCGAAGTTGTATCATATATATACTGCAGGTTGTTAATGAGTCTTCCTCCAACACTGTGGTGGCAGTTCTCTGTCACATGGAGTCACTGTGATTCAGAATCAACTCCATGGTGCCCAACAACAATACCAATATGCATTTATAGACACATTTCATCTTGCCCATTAGACCTATGACATGTTTTCTTATCCCCCTTTGCAAATATGCACGTAATTCCTGATGGTTTTTTCTATCATAGGAGCAAAGGCACTTTGCACAGGAAGCTGGCAGCTATTAACCAGAAGGAATCTAATCTAGAGACAACATTAAAAGCAGGGTTTTGTGTTTTGTTTTATTTAAACAAACCTGTTGCTAAATGTTTAATGTTATGACCAAAGTCTCTGCTTGTGAAGTAAATACGAAAGTTTTTGAACAAGTGATGCAATGTGGTGGCCGGAATATAAAACTTTGGACTTTGACTCAAGGTCTTTGTAGTTTAATTTACAAATTACGACAGGAAAGGATATAAAGCCATTAAGAATTTCACGTATGAGGTGTTATAAAACTTGTAAAATAAATATTGGCATGCACTCTTCAACCGAAGAGCCTATGTATTCTCGTTCATGGTTCATAAAATGTAATACACTATAATGCAACAATAAATGCCAAAGTTGACTAATGGTGATTATAAACCCCAACAATAAAAAATTGCCACTTGATTTGGCAGAATTCCTTGGATTTTGCCTTGATGTTCTTTTCCACTTTCCAAATTAAAGTTCAGTGATAAGTTTAAATGTGTCTTTAGAATGTCACTTACCACTGATTTTTAGGCAGCTCCTGGGGAAATGATCTTAGCTGACCTGTATGGAGAGGAAGATAGATCAGATAACATATCAGCCACAGAGTGCTAAAATGATACATGAGAATGGATCTCAAACAGGAAGATGAAAGTAAGTGAACAGTAGAATTGTATCTCATTTTACCAAAAGGCTTTTTGTTAAAACCATATGTGTTTTTGGAAGAGCTCTGAGAATATTTTATAGTTCCCAGACACATTTAAGTAGCAAAGCCCTTGAGATTACTAATTATTGTTGTTTTGTTGTTGTTAAATGCAGTTGAGTCATTTCTGACTTGTAGTGACCCTGTATAGGGTTTCTGAGGAGCAGCTGGTGAGTTTGAACTGCTGACCTTGTGATCCACTATTTATCCTATAGTGCCACACCAATAATTGCTATAATTTATTAAGTCTACAAGTTAATATCAGAAAGATGTTTACCTGCTTTATTGACTATGTAAAAGCTTTTGATTGTGTGGATCATGACAAGCTATGGACAACATTGAGAAGTATGAGTATTCCAGAACACTTAATTGTGCTCATG
This sequence comes from Chrysochloris asiatica, assembly GCF_000296735.1. Classification (NCBI taxonomy): domain Eukaryota; kingdom Metazoa; phylum Chordata; class Mammalia; order Afrosoricida; family Chrysochloridae; genus Chrysochloris; species Chrysochloris asiatica. The sequence goes on from NW_006408525.1 coordinate 37,877,487, forward strand.
GGGAATCTGTACATGAACCAAGAGGCAGTTGTTCTAACAGAACATGGGAACACTGAATGGTTTTAAATTAAGAAAGGTGTGCGATAGCGTTGTATCCTTTCACCATACTTATTCAACCTGCATGCTAAGCAAATAATCCAAGAATCTGGATTATATGAAGAAAAACGTGGCATCAGGATTGGAGGAAGGCTCATTAACAACTTGCGATATGCAGGTGATACAACCAAGCTGAAAGTGAAGAAAACTGAAAATATTTACTGATGAAGATCAAAAAGCACAGTGTTTCGTTGTGCTGTAAATAAGGTCACTATGAGTCGGTACTGACTCAGTGGCATCTAACAACAACGACAGGTTATAATTAATTATCTTTACATTTAATTATATTTAAAAGGAACATTCTTAGTAGCAAAAAATTAATAACCACAAGTACATATAGCTCCCCATAAGCACTGTCAAACTATGTTTGATTCAGTTATTTCTTCATTTTCCTGTGAATATTATTTTGCTTCATTTTTCAAGGTCACCATAGTTGACAGATTTCAGACTAAGACAGACTATGAAGAAAGGCCTGAGGATCTACTTCCAAAAATTAACCAATAAAAACCTTCTGGATCACAGTAGAACATTGTTTGACCAGCTTGCTTTGGACATGTCATCAAGAGGGATTAAACTCTAGAAGAGGACACCATGTTTGGTGAACTAGAAAGTCAACAAACACAAGGAAGACCATTGGTGAGTTGGATTGGAAAAATATGGTGGACTCAAATATGCCAGCAATCATGAGGATGAAGGAGAGCCAGGGGACATTTCACTCTGTTGAATGTAAGATCACTATGGATTGGTGTGTGAGTTAAGGTTTTATGAAGATGTAGTAATCCTCTATGATGAGAACTAATATAATGTAACCACCCCATGATGTGATCTGGTCAGCCTTGGTCTGATGATTGTCTTGTTGTTGTTGTTGTCAGGTGCCATCGAGTTGAAACCAACTCATAGCAACCCCATGCACAGCAGAATGAAACACTGTCCGATCCTAGGCCAACCTCACTACCGCTGCCACACTTGAGTCCATCAATGCTGCCACCTGGCTAATCCATCTCGTTGGGGGTCTTCCTCTTTTTCTCTGACCCTCCATCTTACCCAGCATGACATCCTTCTCCAGCGACTGTTCCCTCCTGACAATATGTCCAAAGTGTGAGAGACGAAGCTTATCCATCCTGGCCTCCAAGGAGCACTCTGGTTGCACTTCTTCCAAAACAGATCTATTGGTTCTTTTGGCAGTCCATGGCACTTTCAGTATTCTCCTCCAACACCACAATTCAAAGGCATCATTTCTTCTATGGTCTTCCTTATTCACTGTCCAGCTTTTGCATCCATATGAGGTTATTGAAAATACCATGGCTTGGGTCAGACGCACCTTAGTCCTCAAGCTGACATCTTTGCTCTTCAACACTTTAAAAAGTTCCTGTGCAGCAAATTTGCCTAATGTAATACGTTGTCTGATCTCTTGACTGTTGCTTCTGTGAGTGTTGATAATTGATCCAAGAAAAATGAAGTCCTTGACAACTTCAATCTTTTCTCTGTTGATAAGAATGTTGTTTATTGGGTCAGTGGTGAGGATTTTTGTTTTCTTTACATTGAGATGTGATCCATACAGAAGGCTCTTTGATCTTCATCTTGTTTGTTGTTGTTTGTAAGTGCCGTCGAGTCGGTTCCAACCCATAGCGACCCTGCACAGGGTTTCCGAGGATGTAAATCTTTACGGGAGTAGAAAGCCTTATCTTTCTCCCGCGGAGCGGCTGGTAGTTTCTAACCGCTGACCTTAAGGTTCGCAGCCCGATTCATAAGCACTATGCTACCAGAGCTCCTTAAACGTTGTAAATTCTTGCTTCTATGATGCTAATGAGGCCAGATGCAATTTGCAGCATGAGGTTGTAACTTGAGTCAATCTCTTTAGACATATAGAAGGAGAGAGAAGTGAGCAGAGAAAGAGGGACCTACTATCCCCAAGAATGAAGAGCCAGGTGTGGAGGGCATCCTTTGGACCTATAGTTTCCGCATTGTGAAACTACCACATCCGGATGAGATTGATACCACGACCCACAGAGATCTCCAAAGAATGCTGGTAGCACAGATGCTCAACGGAAGCAAGGACCTTTTCCAGAACCGGTGCTCTGATTGGACTTCTATTCTCTTAAACCCTATACAGGGTCGCTATGGGTCAGAATCAGCTCAACGACACTTAACAACAACAACAACACTCTTAAAGTGTGAGAAAAGAAATTTCTGTTTGTTAAAGCTATCCACTTGTGGTATTTCTGTTCCAGCAGCAGTAGACAGCTAAGACAGTGCCAACTCAACAATATTTATCTATTTATCTAGTCTTCCTCAGCCTTTCTTTGATTTTGTGGCTTTCACCTTTTTGAAGATTACAGGGCAGTCATTTTAGACAATGTCCTTCAACTTGACTGTGTACAATGCTTCCTAATGGTGTGACCCATATTACATTTTTGGCAGGAACACTGCAGAAGTAATGCTGTGTTCTTTTCATTGCATGCTATTAGGGGAAAATAGAATGTCAATTTGTCCCATTACCTGTGGGATTTGATTACTTTTGATGACTTGATTAAGTTGGTGTCTGCCAGGTTTCTCCACTAAAATTTGCTCCATTTTCCCCTTTGTAATAAATGAACATTTTATGTGGAAATACTTTTAGACTCAGGAAACAATTGATGAGCATCTCATGTCTCATCCCACTTGCACCCCCTAGTCTTAGCATCCATTGAAATTTCTAGACAGAATTAAATATTTCTATGATAATTTCCATCAAAGTGACTTTCTAATGCTGGTAGTCCTTCCATTATTATTACTTGGCAGAAATTTCTTATTTTCCAATTCATCTGCGAATGTGTTTATTTTTCTTGGCTAGACTCATTGATTCCAGCTTTATTCAATAAATTATAACCCATTATAATGGGTTAGTAGCATTACTTATTTTGTTGCTCAAAGTGCCCTAGATTTGTCCAATGAGAGTCCCATCAAATGGCTTCTATGTCAGTTCGGACATAAGCTATCATTCTGATTTAACCTTATCATTCATTCTCTGAGCATCCCAGGAAAGAAAGTAAGAAGGAAGATGAAGACAATAAGGGAAGAAAGGTGGGGAAAGGGAACCCTTATTTTTAAACGGAGGCAGAATCAATATACAATAAAATGCACAGACTTTAAATGTTCAGTTCGACAGCTACTGTACTCAAGTAAACCAAACTCATTGCCATGGACTGGATTTAAACTCGTGGTGACCGTATAGGACATACAGGATTAGCAAGGTGTGTGTGGCGCTGTGGGTTAATGTGCCAGACTGCAAAGCAGTTTGACCTGCAAGGTTGGCAGTTCAAACTCACCAGCTGCTCGTTGGAAGCCCTATACAGGGTCGCTATGGGTTGGAACCGACTCAACGGCACTCAACAACAACAACAATCTTTATGGAGGAGTCCTGGTGTGGTGCTGTGGGTTAATGCATTGGATTGCAAAGTCAGTTTGAACCACAAGGTCGGCAGTTCAAGGTCACCAGCTGCTCCTCAGAAACCCTATATAGGGTTGCTACAGGTCAGCAGTTAGAAACTACAAGCTGCTCTGTGGGAGAAAGATGAGGCTTTCTACTCCTGTAAAGATTTACAGCCTCAAAAACCCCATACAGGGTCACTATGAGTCGGAAAGGACTCAATGGCATTTAACAACAACAACAACAGGTCAGAACTGACTTGACGGCACTTAACAACAACAATATTTACAGACGCCAATTGCTACTTTTTTTTTTTTCTTCCTTTGAGCATAAAGTGAATGGCTAGTGGGTTCTAACTGCTAACTTATATTTTGGTTAGTAGCCAAGCACTTAACTACACCATGCCACCAGAGCTCCTGTGTATCTAAGTAGCCATATAGATTCAGATCATCTCCATCCCTCCAGAAACTTCCCTCATGCAAGGGACTACATTCACCCACAAGCATCATGGAAACCCTTTTCCACATCATCATTCTTCTCAGCGTCTATCCCTCAGTTTGTAGCTGCTGCCAAAAACGTTCTCAATTCCCACCCTCTCTTTCCAAATTTGCTTTGCCTGGTGCTCAGACTCAGTGGTTTGTCTCCCTATCTTCAACTACCTCGTGTCCCATTCTGCGTAACAGGTTGGTTCTCGTTAATTTTCTGTCTTCTTTACCTATTGAGGAGAGTCTCCTAATAAAGGAGTGTCTAGGACTTGACGCAGGAGTCCTAGTGTGGTGCTGTGGGCTAATGCGTCAGACAGTAATGTAATTTGAACTGCAAGGTTGGTGGTTCAAGCTCACCAGCTGCTCCTTGGAAACCCTATACAGGGTCGCTATGGGTCGGAATTGACTCAACAGCACTTAACAACAACAGCAAGGACTCGACACAGTTAACAACAACAACAACAACAGGAGTGATGTGAGGGCACTGATGGCTCAGTGGTAGAATTCTTGCCTTCCATATGGGAGACATGAGTTCACTTTCCAGCTGTACACCAAAAGTGCAGCCACAACTTTCCTGTTAGTAGAAGCTTGTGATACTGAGCAGGTTTCAATGGAGCTTTCAGACTAAGAGGGACTAGAAAGAAAGTCTGATAATCTGCTTTTGAAAATCCACCAATGAAAACTCTATGGGTCGACATTGGCTACCCACAATGGGGAGGAGGTTACAAAGGCAAGAAGTGACTGGCTTACAAGCTTTCAAGAGGGAACCTAGATCCAGAGGGCGTGGAGGAAGGTAGAATCTCCACTGAGTAGTATCCAATCTGTCTAGGCAGGGCTGATGAAATGAAATATGGATGGATCTCTTGTGATACAATAGTGAATAATTGTTATCAGGACTGATTGTGAGGGTTGGAAATGTAAAGGTAGACTTTTTATAGCAAGGACGGGAGTGATTATATTAACATTTCAGTCTAGGAGCATAGGTCCCTGGGACCATCAAGGGAGAAGAGCAGAGAGCGGGACCCTACCCAGAGAAGCAGTGATGCCAGAGATGGAGGCAGAGATGATGACGTGGAGATATGGAGCAGTTGGGGACTTTAGATCCAGAGAGAGACAGGGGCTGTGTGCTGATGACCGGGGTGCAGGCTTGTAGTGTATACCCTTTGGTTGGTTGATGAGGCATGGAGGGGATTGTAACCATGGCAATGAAACGATGTACGAGAGAATGAATGTAAAGCTAATGCTCTCCCATGTAAACTATCACATAATTCACAATAAAACATTAAAAAAAAAAACCTCTATGGGTCACAATGGAGCCATCCTGTTGGGCACAGGGTCACTCTGAGTTAGAGACTCACTCAATGTTAGTTAAGAACGTCATTAGGAGTGACCTAGTAAACAAGGTGGTGGTGGTGATGGTGAGGTGGGTAGATTGTGATTTACTCACAAAAGGAGAATGACCACTGTTGTTTCATTTTAGCAGCAATATGTTTCCTTTTATCATGAAACATGCTGATTATTTGAAACAGAGTTTAAGAACCACTGCCTGACACCAACATTTCTCAAACTCATGTGTCTCAAGAAATGTTGGAGCAGTTGGTGTACAAGAGAATTATGGAGTTACGGATGGTGGCCTCTGAACACTGCCAAGAATTGGCCCAGTCTCTCCTCCTTTCCTCTTCCTCACCATCTTTCCTTCTTTGAGTCCCAACTTGCCATTTCATATCAACTTTCTAATCTCTGGAACACGTCTTGGCATCTGTCTAGACAGATCTACTATTAAAAATAGATGAGCAGGATTTTGTATTGATTTGACATGAGAAAAGATTGAAGGGAGATCTAAGGTCATAATTGGAGCTATCAGGAGGATCTTTACTAATTGTGGATAAAAGGGGAATTGGAAGAAATAGTGATCTTAAGACAGAAGACAATTAGGTTGCTCTTTTAGGTATTGGAGTTTTAGGCACCTAAGGAAGATGTTTTTTAGAAGCACACATCTGCAAGTTGGAACATCATTTCAGTGGTGAAGAGATTGAGGCACAGAGATTTAGCTATAGTTGAAGTAGAAGCTCTTTCACTTTCGTGCATCATCTGCTATCTACTCAAAACAAAGGGACAAAGAATGAGAGATCTGGACTTCCAGGGAACCTAGGAGTCAATGGGATTCCATCAGAGGCAATAAAGAAATATTTGGTGTCATGAACATAAATTTCATGGAGATAGAGACACCATCTACCAAAGATTTCCCAACAGACACACAGAAACGAAAAGTAAATGATTAAAGAACACAGGCCTCAGAGTCCCTTTGAGACGGTGATCGTTTATCCTCTATATACAAAGATCAAAGCAAACCCTCCAAAAGGTTAATATTTAAGCACTTTTATATTTGCATCTCTCTTTTTAGTAGAGGAAAGTCACTTTGGTTGTGCCTGTGAGAATCATCACCAACCACAATGATTTCTCCAGCACTTGTCTTTTTCTCAAGTCTTCTTTGCCATGTTGTTATTGCAGGACGGAGTAAGTACTTATCCTAGCTCCTAGTACTTATCAGGGATCAATAATAATAACTTTAAATACCTTTTTAGGGTGGATGCTGAAAAAGATGGGATTGATACTTATTCTTTTTAAGTTTGAAAGTTCCTCTGGAAGATACTTAGCCAATTTAAGCCTCAGTGTTTTTGTTGTTGATATGTGCCATGGAGTTGGTTCCAACTTATAGCGACACTGTACAGGGTTTCCAAGGCTGTAAATCTTTACAGGAGCAGAAAGCCTCATCTTTCTCCCGTGGAACAGCTGGTAGTTTCGAACTGCTGACCTTGCAGTTCACAGCCCGATTTGTAACCACTACACTACCAGAGCTCCTTAAGCTTCAGTGTAGTCACCTGTACAATGGGGATACTAACAGTTCTTTCTTCAAAGTGGTGCTGAGGAGGTTTGATGAGATACTGCATATGATGTATTTGGTGCAGAACTTGCCGTATTCATTATTAGTAGCATTAACCATTTATTTTTAATTTCTGTGCTAGCTGAACTTAACAAAATTCAAATACATAGCAAAGACTTAGACTAATATATGTAATTTTGGAATTTAAAGGTTAAAATAATTTAGAACACAATATTCTGTTAAATATTGTCTTATAGCTAATCTTTTCAGGAATGTATAAAATTGAACAGTAATTTTTAGTCTAATAAAAAAAAAATTCAAATATAGATTTCTTAACCAATTGTTTTGTGTTCTATCTCAGCCTGTCCCAAGCCAGATGACTTACCTTTTGCCGTAGTTGTTCCATTAAAATCATTCTATGACCCAGGAGAGCAGATTACATACTCCTGCCAGCCCGGTTATGTGTCCCGGGGAGGGATGAGACGGTTTACATGCCCCCTCACCGGCATGTGGCCCATCAACACTCTGAAATGTCTACGTAAGTTGGTGCCTTCTGGAACATTCTCTCCCCTCCTTTGGATTCTGGGCATTCTTTGGGATAACCAACCTCAACAGGCTCAGGGTAGGGAGTGTCAGCAGAGGCTACTAAGAAACCAGAAGGTCTGAGGGTTCTCCATGGGAGAAGAGCGTCAACACAGTAAGCGCTGGTTGGGGAAGAGAAGATTTGAGTGCAGAACTCAAAGAGGTTTAAAAGAGTCCTGGCTAGTGTGTGATAAAAGCAAAAGAAAACATTCTATAAATTTGAAGAAAAGTGTAGATACTCTGAGATGTAAACTGATGCCAAAGAGACACTTGGAAACAGATAACATGAGGATCGTCATGCCTTGAGGTTTTGCTTCAAACTGAAAGCTGATTTGATAGTTGCTGGAATTAATAGAAATTTTCATCTAATTCCTGATGTAGCACTGTAGGATAAGTACTGGACCACAAAGTAGGTTTGAACCACAAGGTCAGAGGTTCTAACCCACCAGCTGCTCCTTGGAAACTCTATACTGGGTAGCTATGAGTCAGAACCATGTTGTTGGGTCACTTCAAACTCATGTTGTTGTTGGGCGCCATCTATTCAGCACCAACTCACAGTAACCCTTTGCACAACAGAACGAATCACTGCCCAGTCCTGGGCCAACCTCACAATCATCGCTACATATGCCCATTGCTGCTGCCACAGTGCCAATCCATCGCACTGGCGGTCTTCCTCTTTTTCTCTGACCCTCCACTTTACCAAACATGATATCCTTCTCCAGTGACTGGTCCCTCCTGATAATGTATTCGAAGTATGAGAGATGAAGGTGGTCATCTTGGCTTCCAGGGAGCATTCTGGCTGTACTTCATCTAACACAGATCTGTTTGTACTTTTAATATTCTCCTCCAACACCATAACTCAAAAGCATCATTTCTTCTACTTATAGCAACCCTATGTTGTTGTTGTGATGTGCCGTGGAGTTGGTTCCAACTCATAGCGACCCTGTCCAGGGTTTCCGAGGCTGTAAATCTTTATGGGAGCAGAAAGCCTCATCTTTCTCCCGCAGAACAGCTGGCAGTTTTGAACTACTGACCTTGCGGTTCGCAGCCCGATTTGTAACCACTATTCTACCAGGGCTCCTTATAGCGACCCTATATAAACATGTATACGTGTGTGTGTATGCCAATGGCACTTAATAACAACGTGTGTGTGTGTGTGTGTGTGTGTATTGTTGTTAAGTGCCTTCGAGTCATTTCTGATTGAAAGACCCTGTATAGGGTTTTTGAGGCTGTGCATCTTTGCAGGAGCAGCAAGCCTCATGGAGATAAAGATATCACTATGGTTTTATTGTAGATAACTATGTTCATTTCTTTCCTCACACCATAGTTTTAAGACATCATGCTAGTATTATTACTACAGTCAAATATTGGACAATCAACCAGATAGAAATGTTGACAATTATATGGAATAGCCAAGCAGTCAACATAAACTAATATGAGCTCTGATTATTTTGGTTAATAAACAAAGTCTCTGTTAAAATTATGCATGTTCATACTGGTTTTAATATGCTTTTTGAGTAAAAGTAATTTTCAATGAAAAATTATATCATTGTTGTTGCTATTCAGTGCCCAAGATGCTGCTGGTGGGTTTGAACTGCCAACCTTGTGGTTTGCAGTCCAGGGCTGATTCTAGAGCACCATATACCAGAAGTCCTCATTAGGAAAAACATTTCTTCTAATGAGCTTAACTCTGGACTACTAACAAAATTTTTTCAATTTATTTTTCACATGTAAATTTTCTCATTATTGCAAAGGGTTTGTACCATTTAAAATTTTTTCTACTTTTGTTCAGCATATCATAAGATTTTATTGTTTCTACGGCCCTTTGAATTGATATGTTATTGGCAGCATAAATTGTGACTCTGAAATGATGCTCTAGCTACCAGATGTATGATTCTAACTAATGTCTTACTTAGGGGCACTGGTTGTGTGCCATCAAGTTGGTTCTGCCTCACAGTGATCCTGTATAGGGTTTCCAAGGCTGTAAACCTTTACAGGAACAGAATGCGTCATCTTTCCCCCGAGAAGCTGCTGATATGTTCAAACAGCTGGCTTTGTGGTTAGCAGTCCAGTGCATAACCCATTATGCTAGCAGGGCTCCTTAACATCTTACTCGGTGTTGTTACGGCCCGTCAAGTTGGTTCTGACCCATAGTGTCCCTGTATAGGGTTTCCAAGGAGCAGCTGGTGAGCTTGAACTGCCAGCCTTGCAGTTCAAACTGACCTTGCAGTCTAGTGCATTAACCCACAGAGCCACCCCAGGACTCCAACATCTTACTTTATTGTTGTTGTTAAGTACCGTGGAGTTGGTTCTGACTCATAGTGACTCTGTACAGGGTTTCTGAGGCTATAAATCTTTACGGGAAAGCCTCATCTTTCTCCTGCGGAACAGCTGGTAGTTTCAAACTGCTGACCTTGAGGTTAGCAGCCCGATACGTAAACACTATGCTACCAGAGCTCCTTTACATCTTACTTAGGCATCTAAATTTTAATGCCTGGAAAATTGAGCCCATAAATTAAACTCTTAGCACACTATGATAAATTACAACAATCCCCTGACAGTGAACTTTAGATTGTCCAACTTTTGTTATTAGAGATAACAGTGTAATAAACACTTGAGTGCTTATATCATTTGACCTAACTCAAATTATTTTCTTAGAAGGGCTACTGAGAGCTACTGGATCAAAGAACAAAAATGGGCTTATATGTTTATATTAGTAGAAAATCCGTTAAATAGAAATGTACCTTTTTCTCTCTCAATCACAGCTAGAGTGTGTCCTTTTGCTGGAATCTTAGAAAACGGAGCTGTGCGTTACACAACCTTTGAATATCCCAACATGATCAGCTTTGCTTGTAACCCTGGGTAAGGCCTTCTTCATTACTGAGTGGTTATAAGCACGTTTCTGTATCTTTCATCGAACATCCAGACTGGGCCTTCAAGTTGGGCTTGCTGATTATAAGTCAGTGTTGGTCCTGTTTTGAATATAAGCCTGGGGACACTGAGGGTGGGGGTGGGGGGTATGGTAATGAATGGGGAATACAACAGAAGTGAAATAGGAAGCTATTACTATTTAAAATTTTTCTGCTCCTGGTTAATTACTTACCTCAGGAGGTACATTGAAGGAATTGTAACTAGATGATGATTCTCTATAATCTCTGGGACTATGGTTTTGTTTTGTTTTTTAATTCAGAAATATGCATTTCAGTTAAGCTCTGAGGAATGCCTAATAAATACATCAAGAAATTTTGGTGGACTGAATAACAATGTTTTAAACATTGTCATGAATTTCTATTAACATAAGGTAATAAAATCAAAACCAAAGCCTCTGCCATCAAGTTGATTCTTACTCAGAGTGACCACACATAGGAATCCTGGGGTGGCGCTGTGGGTTAATGCGCTAGACTGCAAATGGGTTTGAACCACAAGGTCGGCGGTTCAAGCTCACCAGCTGCTCCTTGGAATCCTTATACAGGGTCACTATGAGTTGGAACCGACTCGACGGCACTTAACAGCAACAACAAAATCAAAACCAAACCTGCAGCCATCCAGCTGATTCTGACTCATAGTGACCCTATATAGGGTATCCGAGGCCATAAATCTTTATGGGAGCAGAACATTTCTTCTCTCTCCCACAGAGCAGCTGGTGGATTCAAACTTGTGGTTAGCAACCCAATTCATAACCCACTATGCCTCCAGGGCAGAAGAAAATGTCTCATTTGAATAGTTCAGCCAAGTGAAAACGTGGATCATGCATCCTATGAATTTGTCTCATGCACTTTCTAAGGGGAATATAT
>NW_006408525.1:37888836-37908902 GCF_000296735.1 Chrysochloris asiatica
TATATATAAACACATCTCTACAGTCATGAACTAAAACAAATTAACCTTTAATCTGTACTATAGGTTGGCTGTGGGCCAAATCTTGGCATTTGTGGTTGTTGTGTGCCTTGGTGTTGATTCCAATTCATAGCGACCCCATAAGACAGAGTAGAACTGCCCCATATGGTTCAGTCTTGACCGGAGCATATCACTAGGTCTTTTCCCTGCACAGCGACCGCTGGGTTTGAACTGGCAACCTTTCAGTTACCTGTCAAATACGGAACCATTGTATGTTGTTGTTGTTGTTAAGTGCCATCGAGTCAGTTCCAACCCCTAGCGACCCAGAACAGGGTTTCCAAGGCTGTAAATCTTTACAGGAGCAGAAAGCCTCATCTTTCTCCCGTGGACCAGCTGGTAGTTTCGAACTGCTGACCTTGCGGTTCGCAGCCCGATTCATAACCACTACGCTACCAGAGCTCCTTGAACCATTGTATAGGGATCCTTAATTCTTGACATAAGTGATCAAATATTTTAGGAACAGGGCTTGAATTTTATGAGGTCAGGTTAGTTAACTGAGTCAGAAGAGAGAAGAGAATTCTGTGGAGAAGTTAAAGTGTAATGATAGGAAACATGGTATGTAACCCCAGATTATGGCCCTTGGCCACCCCTCAGGTCTGAAAAGGAACTCAATCTCAATGCTCTTGGCACCCAACGAATACAGTTTGGTGTTTTAAATCCACTGGTTGCTTCTTGGTCACTATGAGTCGGAAACAACTCGACAGCACTTAACAATAACAACAACATATATTGTGTGTGGGCGGGGTTGGCAACAAAGCTAGTTAGGTATGCTCAACATCGAATGGTCAACCATTCAAAATCAAAAAGTCAATATTTACTTAAGGAGAAAATTGAGAAGGGATGGGAAGGTGGGTGGGATGAAAATATGAAGCACAGGGAGGAAGCAGGACAATTGTTGCATGGAGGGGATTGCAATCATTGAGATGAAATAAAGCGTATGATTTGTTGATTGAAAAACCGATGATCTTGTCGGCAAACCTTCACTTGATTCACAATAAAAAGTTTCAAAAGAAAGCACAATATTTGTAGTCTTCACAAAATATTATGCAGTGCCCATAGCAAGGATGCAATTGGAGGTGTTCCCATATCTCATCTGCCTTATGAGTAGAGGACACCGTCATACTGACCACAGCACAATGACCACACATTAGGGCTACTTTTTACTGATGTTCATTGTTTAGAATGTGAGATTCAGAAATACTTTTATAAAAGAGGATTATGAGTCCTTTCATCTGAAGCATCAATTTACTGGAGAATTTGAAGGTAGATGACCTTGAAAAACTTGGCTTCAAGGGCAGAATGCTACATTTTCAAAGGAGATAGACTGTTGGGTTCTCAGAAAAACTGTGTTCTAAGATGGAAACGTGTGGCGCTGTGGGCTAATGCATCTGACTACAAAGTCGTTTGAACTGCAAGGTCGGTGGTTCAAGCTCACCAGCTGCTCCTTGGAAACCCTATACAGGGTCGCTGTGGGTCAGAATCGACTCAACAGCACTTAACAACAACAACAAGGTGGAAAAGATTTCACTTTTTCTACCATGAAGTAATGCTCAGTGGGGAAAAATATCTGAGATGCTGTTGATGGGTTATTTTATTATTTAATGGGCTCCATTTTAAGGAGCTCTGGTAGCGTAGTGGTTACGAATCGGGCTGCTAACCTCAAGGTCAGCAGTTAGAAACTACCAGCAGTTCCACAGGAGACAGATGAGGCTTTCTGCTCCCGTAAAGATTTACAGCCTCGGAAACCCTGTATAGGTCGCTATGAGTCGGAACTGACTCCACAGCACTTAACAACAACAACAACAACAACAACAACAACAACAACAACAACAACATTTTCCTTTTGCAGGTTTTATCTGAATGGAACTGATTCTGCCCGATGCACTGAGGAAGGAAGATGGAGCCACGAGATTCCTGTTTGTGCTCGTGAGTCCGAGCATCTGCATTTCTAACACTTCTGAGGGAGGGTGACCAGCTTGTCCCAATGAGTCTGGAACTTTCCTGGGTTTAGTACTGAAAGTGCCATGTTTCGGGGGACCCCTCCATGTTGGCTCAATGAGACGATTATCCTGCTACTACCATACTGCTCTGGAGGATAAAATAGCCACGTTGAAGACAGAAGAGGATGTGTTTCTACTCATCAATAGATCCTCCATTTGGAGGAGTCAGTGGTGCCTGGGTTTGTTAACTCCAACTCTCACAAAGCGTTTGGCAGGGGCTTGAGAATGGCTGTGTTGGTCTTTCAGTCTCTGCCACCATTTGACTAGGAGAAGTTCTGGAAATAGTGGGATGAAACTTCCAGACATCCTGGAACCTCCTTCATCCATTCATTCATTTAGCCAATAAATATGTATATTGAGCACCTAATATGTACCAGATCCCACTCTCAGAACTCAGGCTGCAATACCAAAGTTCACTTGGCCACACCCTCAAGGAGGTGAGGAAGACAAGGAAAGCAGCCTTCACAGTATGGTGAAGAGAACATTGGCGTACAGAAAGAGTCCATTACAGGGCCTTGCACCCTAGAAGCAGGTTGAGGTTCCTTCTAAAGGTGGCAACAACTTAGAGAACAGTCAGGGTGAGCTCTGGGCTTTGCTAATACAGGAAGGGATGCTCTCATGCTCCCTAATGTGTGATTTCTCAAAGCCCACTCTTTGACCAGAAGGTTCAGGCATTGCAAAAATAGTTATGATTCATTAGGCTTTTAGCCAATCCATCCTAGCAAAAGCAGGTGGAAAAGTAAAGCAATTTCCAATGAATACTAGTTTTAGAAAACTTGAACTACAGAGAAGAAGGTTTTCTTAAAGACACACTTTTTTTTTTCACTCAGTAGGAGAAATCACTATGGATTTTATAAAATACTTGCTCTTTTATGCAGATTTATGTCAACTATGTAAATTCACTTTTTATAAGCTACAAGCAGAAAGGCTAAGTTAGCTTCAATACAATCTAAATGAATGCTTCTCAGAATTTAATGTATATATGAATTATCTGGGGATCTTGTTAAAGTGCAGACTCTAAATCCAATAGGTCTGGAGTGAGGTCTGAGCTTCAACATTTCTAACAACAAGCTCCCAAGCTGCTCACCCATGCACCACACTTTCAGTAGAAAGATCTACGTAATTCAACATAAATCACATTTCGCTCTGCAGTATCATCTATTATGTTAGTATTGGTTGCAAGTTCATATTTGCCACATCAGGATGTTGACCCACTATGGCATCTTCATGTCCTCAAAGATGCTTGGATAAGCTCCAGACAGGAGAGTTACTTAGATGTCACTAATGACCTTGTACCAAGTGACTGACACCAGCAACAGTTACCTGATGGTAGCTCTGCAATGTCCTGCACCAATTGACTTCCAGAAACACTTTCCATGGTAACATTTGGATCAAAGATTTTATGGAAACACAGCCATTGTGTTATTGTAAAGGTGTTTTGTAGTGGCAAGACTTACATTTATTTTATTTTGGAGTGTTTTTTTGTTCTGATTGCTCCAGACATTAGATTTTGAGAATCATATTTTCTTATTTGGCAGTTTTTAATCCTAGCATTCAACCAAAGTTTGCATTTTCTCAAGTTCATCTTTGATCTTTTCTTCTTCTTGGAAAATGTGTTTATAAAACTCAAATATTTTCACAGACATAATAATCCTTTCTTTTTCCAGCTATAACCTGTCCTCCACCAATCGTACCTAAATTCGCAAAACTTAGAGACTATAAGCCATCGGTTGGAAACCACTCTCTCTATCGGGACACCGCAGTCTTCCAATGCTTGCCACACCATGCCATGTTTGGAAATGACACCATTACCTGTACAACACATGGAAATTGGACTGTACTACCAGAATGCAGGGGTAAATGAGACAAAATAACTGATACTCTAGAATCCCATTTTAAAAAATTCTGCTCTCACGGAATGTTTCAAATTCCTTCATCCAACAAATGTTTACTAAGTAGCTACCATGTACCAGTTAGTGTATTAGGTGATGGGGATATTGATGAATAACACCTGACTTCTCACTTTACGAGAATTATGTAGAATGCAATTCAATATCTGGGGCTGTCTGGGAGAGCTTCACAAAAGTGGTGGCCTTTGAACTTGGTCTGGGAGGAAGAGTGGAGCATGCCAGAAATGGGCACAGCAGGTTTATAACAGTCACTGGGATGCCTAGTGATTCAGTCGTGGAATACAGATTGTTGTTGTTGTTGTTATGTGCTGTAGAGTCGGTTCCGACTCATAGCAACCCTGTGCAGGGTTTCTGAGGCTGTAAATCTTTACGGGAGCAGAAAGCCTCATCTTTCTCCTGAGGAACAGCTGGTAGTTTAGAACTGCTGACCTTGCGGTACGCAGCCCGATTCCTAACCACTATGCTACCAGAGCTCCTTGGAATACAGATTAGAATGTAACTATTCCACAAGCACTGGGCAACTACTTGTAGCCATCCTACAGGAAAGAGTCGAACTGCTCTGCTCCAGAGGGTTTCTGAGACTATAAATCTCTACGGGAGTGGGCAGCCTCATTGTCTCCCACTGAGCACTTAGTGGGTTTGAAGCCCCAATCTTACAGTTAGCAGCCCCGTGGTTTACCCATTGTGACGCCCGGGCTCCTTCACTAGACAACACGACCTGTCTTTTACTAATCCATCTTACTGAATACACTTTTTAGAAGTAAAGTGTCCATTTCCATCAAGACCAGACAATGGATTTGTGAAGTACCCTGCAAATCCACAACTTTACTACAAGGATAAAGCCAATTATGGTTGCCATGACACATTTGTTCTGGACGGACCAGAAGAAGTAGAATGTGGCAAATATGGGAACTGGTCTGCTCAGCCAAGTTGTAAAGGTAGGAAATTTGGGTGAGGACTTCTAACATCTTCATCTACCCAGTGGATCACCTTTACCTGCCATTTTCTTGCTTCAATAATTTTCTACTTTTTGCTCATTCTTGTTTCACTGATCTTAGCATGTGACAGACTTTGGAATTACCACGTGATTGAGAAACTTCATGCTTAGGATACTTGCTTCATCGGATTTATGAAATCAACAGAACCTTGGTATGCAAGATAATATAGTGGAAGATGACATGAGCGCTCCACAGTTGTTTCTTGACTCTTTGCTTATGAGTATTCTTTTATGTGTATTATAAATACAATAAGGTTCTTCTGATTGTAAAAAGCAACTCCACATTCAAGCTAGTTCAAAGAAAAGGGGCTTATTGTAAAAAGGCAACAGGTAATCACATGGAGATTAAAGATGCGGATATGAAGTCCAACTGGCTTTCTTGGGGATTTGAACTGAAAGCCGTCTCTCTGTAGCATCATAGTCTCTGTGTGTCTCTGTGCTTAACTCTATACCAGAACTTCTTGGCTAAAGGATCCTGCGCTATCTTCCTCGGCGATTGTGTTTCTTTTGAGCCAGATGGCCATCCTTGATTCAGTCAATGTCATGGTGATGCAAACAATCACCACCTAGACCAAGAGCAACCACATTTCTGCTTCAGTTGCTGTGACTGCTCAGTTGAAGCAGAAAGAGGAATTTTTGCACATCAGGCAAGATGACAAATTACTAACTAGTGTGTTCAGTCAGAGTCCCTAGAAGCAGAGCCTATGATACGGATTCAAGTACAGTTGATTAATTAAGTATCTCAGGGAAAAAGAGAGTGAGGTTGATGAGAGACACCAGGGCCTGCGTGCTCAAACATAATTGTGCATCAGAATCACCTACAGGACTTGTTTAAGCACAGATGGTAGGCTCCACCATCAGAGATTCTGATTAGGTAGATCTGGAATGGGACCTCAGAATTACAGTTCTATGAACTTTCCAAGGGATGCCAACACTGCTGACCCAAGCATTACAATTTGAGAAACACTGGAGATGGGGCTCAGCTAGAGTCTAGCTTCAGCCTGATCCCACAGGGGGCTCTGGGGCATGAAACATACACCAGAGTTGACATCATCAAGAGGCAAGGGGATCTTTTGTATAGTTATTGGCTATAGGCTGTGCTCCCTTTCACTTCAAGTGGATGGGACTTGCATAATCTCCAAAGAGAGGGAGCTCCCCTATGACTGAAGGAAATTCTTCAGATTAAGGAGTATTTGTGAATCAGTTAACAACCAACACTCACAGTGCCTGGATGGATGCACCAACTTAATCAATGGATTCTGGGTGCGACATTGTAGGCTTATGTGAATTGGTACCCTCTGGTATAAGCTCCTTTTACATGATTCCAGGATTTTGAAGCTTCTTCTCTGATCTTATGTAGCTGCAGATGGAAGAAAATCCATCACCCAAGTGGTTCCCAATGGTTATATGAACACAAAACTACTACTGATGTTGCTAACACATTATGTATATTCTTGAACTCCTGTCTTAATCTGTTTTGCCAAGTGTACTTATCTCTCGGTTCCAATGTTATGCTCTCTGTAAGAAAGATTTACTCAACACTTAAGTCTTGACTACGCATCTTCTGTCTTGCAGCATCTTGTAAATTATCTGTTAAAAAAGCCACTGTGCTTTTCCAAGGAGAGAAAGTAAAGCTCCAAGAGAGATTTAAGAATGGAATGCTGCATGGTGAAAAAGTTTCCTTCTTCTGCAAAAATAAGGAAAAGAAGTGTAGTTACACAGAGGATGCTCAGTGTGTGGATGGCACCATTGAAATCCCCAAATGCTTCAAGGGTAAGTCTAACATTTCAACGTTCACCTGGGACTTCGATTTATCCTTCATCATCATTAGCACGTGGTTGTACAATGACTAGAAGGAATCAGATGTATTTGGCCATTGGATTTTCAAAAAAGGGTGGGAGAAGGGAGAAACGGCTGGATGAAGCAGTGAGCTGTTACACAAACATCTTTCTTTCTAAGTCTTTTCCTTAAAACGTGGTTGTGGTATCAGTCAAAGAATGTTGGGGTGAATTACTCGATCTTTTATATTTTCAAATTAAATGAATAATATTTGAGATTCTTATCACCTTTTAATGCCAAATTATTAAAAACTCACCCCAAATTACAAAGTAACTATGGCCATGGAAACTGGTCTCTAAATCTTCTAACATTTTCCCTTTCTTCAGCAATTCTTAGAGTTTAGAAAAAGTCTCCATTAGAGCAAAGTATTTGCTTGAGCAACATATTTAAGGAAGAAGATATTATACTTTATTTTATGTAAACAAAGTCCTGGTGCAGTGCTGTGGGTTAATGCGTTGGAGTGCAACTTAGTTTGAACCACAAGGTCAGCTCCTCAGAAATCCTACACAGGATTTCTATGAGCTGGAACTGACTCGATAGCACTTAACAACAACAACAACAGCATTTACAGTTGCCAACCTTTTAAGGTTTCAGGGTTGGGGTTTGAACACATTTTGTACTAGAAGGGAAGAATCATCAGACACTTAAGTCATTGTTGGCTCTAGGTTTAGAAATGTTCCAAGGACATGGATAGTCCTGTGTCTGCAGACTAGGAGAGGACAGATGGCAGAAAGGAGTCTGGGAAGTGGATGGCCAGAGGGAGAGAAGGGAATGATGACTGGTTAATCATAGTCACCTCCTAGAGTTGATTAGAAATAAGATGCTTGAAATGAAAAAAGTGCCCAACCAATCCATTATTAGCATTATAGTTACAAATAGTTACAAATGCATGGAAGAAACTGTTATTGTTCAAAAGACAGCAGAGTCCTGGTGAGATGCTTAATAGTGAATTTGATAAAGGACAATAAGTCGAGCACAAATCAGTAGAAAAGCTATTAGAAGAGAATTGAAAAATAAACAAACACAGAGTCTTGATGAATTTCCTTAGATTCTCCCTCCTTATAGTCTTCATCCAGATACAACTATGAATGCATGGGAGAATAGATATAGGCGTATAGTGTGTGTGTGTGTGGTTTCATTTTACTCTTGACTGTCACAGTTATATAGAATCTTTATTTTCTTTATTGGAAATGAATACTTAAGCATGTTTAAACATTCGGCTGATGCTTTCCTGTATCACTTAAGTCTCGTGCTAAATGGTTCCAGTCATATAATTACATTTATTCCACGTATTTGTAAGATGCATTTGATTCGGCTTAGTTGTAAAACGCATTGATGAAAGGATGGTTTCTCTTAGAATGTTTATTTGCTTCTTCCCCAACAGAGCACAGTTCTTTGGCTTTCTGGAAAACCGATGCATCGGATGTAAAGCCATGTGAAAGCGATTCGTAAGATGCTAGATAAAATGCTATACTTGTATCTGTCTTGGTCAAAGGATATTGATGAAAGCGGAAAAAATAAAGTTGCAGGATTTACTGATTCAGCCACTGCCACTGCAGTTATGTTAACCTGGTGAAGGGACGCAAATGCTTGTAAAACCATCATCTGATAGCTGTGAAATGGGAGGGGGAGACAGTCTTCTGGGTACCCCGGATCCCCTCCTCCTTCCACTAGTTAACTCTCAAGGGCTTTCGCTTAAAACACCTGCAAAGCAGTCTTTCTCAGACAATGATCCACAAGAGTCTTACCCGAGTGCTTGTTACAAAGGGGAAAGGCTGGGTCTGAACCTCCAAAGATGGCCCAGACATGTCCATTTCCAAGTCCCAGATTATCTTTCTGCCTCTTCAAGTGTGCGCAGCATTTTCATAAAGGAACAAACACAGAATTCCAGAACAATTGAATTGGATTTGAATCATGGAAGTTTACAGATTTTTGTTTTCCTTCTTGTAGTTTGGTCTTGTTGTGACTCACAGTGACCCAAGGCAGCTGAGAACGTTCCCTCTGTGTTTCCTAGGCTGTAATCTTCACAGCTGTCAGCTCCATGGGAACAGACTGCCACGTTGCTGTTGTTGTTTCTCCTGCAGAGCTGTTGGGTAGATTCGAACTGTCAGCCTTTCAGTTCACAGCCAAGCACTTAAACTTTGTGCCATCTGGGCCGCTACATCTTTCCTTAGCCAGGATCCCATGGTCCATTGTTGACACTGCTCCTTTGCTTCCTTGCTTTTCCTATTCCAAGTGCTTACTGGCAAGTGCAGCGTCAGCTCTATCTGCTTTTGCTAATGCCTACACTGGAATTCTGGTAGCATAGTGGTTACGAATCGGGCTGTGAACCTGAAGGTCAGCAGTTCGAAACTACCAGCAGCTCCGCGGGAGAAAGATGAGGCTTTCTACTCCCGTAAAGATTGACACCCTCGGAAACCTTGTACAGGGTCGCTATGGGTCGGAATCGACTCGACGGCACTTAACAACAACAACAACACTGGAATCGCTGACTGATGCCGCAAAGAAAACACAAACAAAAATTCACAATTACGCTGCTAGATTTCACCTCGCATTCATGGATGCTAGCCCTCAGCCATGCAGGGCGATCCTATGTTATTGCTCTGCTTTGCTCATTTTCTTGCTGTCCGAGGTGGCTGTTTCATACTTTCTCCTCTTTGCTCAGTTTCTCTGCAAACCACCTTCCTTCTCCCCATTCGCACTTGATAGCATTGCACCTTATTTTACTGGGAAAATAGAAACAATCAGAAAATACTTTTTTTTTTCCTCCCATTTTTTTGTCCTTCTATTAACAATTCCAAAAAGTTTTTAGGCATCATAAATTGTTTGCATTTGACTGTAAACATAAAACCTGGGGGTTCAAACCCATCCAGCAGAAACATGGTTCTATTAAGATTCCAACCAAGCAAACTCAATGGAGCAGTTCTGCTCTGTAAAACATAGGGTTACTGTGAGTCAGAACTGCCGGGGTAGTTCCAACAATAACAAAGACCAATTCTATTATCCTACTAGTGTTTGTATCACGTAAGGTCCCTTGGTGGCATAAAGAGTTAAGTGCTAGACTATTGTTAGTGTTGTCACGATGGCACTAATTCATAGTGACCGTTATGCACAACGGAGTTCTAGTGTGGTGCTGTGGGTTAATGAACGGGACTGCAAAGTCGGTTTGAACTATAAGATTGGCGGTTCAAATTCACCAGCTGCTCCTTGGGAACCCTATGCAGAGTTGCCATGGGTCGGAACCAACTTGATGTCACTTAGCAACAACAATCACATAGTTATATAGGTATAGATCAGTATCAATGTAGATACAGTCCTGGTATGGCACTGTAGGATAAAGCATTGAACCACAAGGTCAGTTTGAACCACAAGGTTTGCAGAAACCCTATATACACAGGGTCACTAGGAGTCAGAAGTGACTTGATGGTACTTCACAACAACATAGCTATAGATATGTACATTAAAAATAAACACCCAAACCAAATAAGCAAAAAATAGAAATAGAAAACTACAAACAGCAAAAATACAAATAGTAAAATAAAAACAAAAATACACAGATATAGTATTTTTATAAAATTAGGTTAGAAAATTTTAGGAAGAGAGAAATAGTTGGACCCAACACCTAGGATGATTAAATATTGTAACTGTATTGCAATCTATACTGAAAGATTGTAACTGTAGTGCATTCTACACTGTGAGATTTCACACAGTGAATGTATGGTTTTAATTTCACAGAAAGAGAAAGTATATGCGTCAAATCGTGGCTAGTAATGAATTCTGGCTTTTAGATGAATCCTTATTACAAAGGGTAGGGGGCAACTTACTGGACATCTACAGCTTTGCTTCTGTGAAAGCTACAGAAAAGTTCCATACATGAATGTTTATGATATCAACATTCGATGACTATTCAGTTAATGCACCTCAGCAAGGGTTCCTTTTTCTGAAGCCTTTTCAGTTTTAGGCGAGTGATCAAATAGTTCATAGTAGATTGTGTTAGATGAGCTCAGTAGAAAATAGAAATCTAAATCTATTTTAAAGTGTGAGTGAAGTGAAATAATTCAATAGTCAACAGATGATTCTGTGTGTCTTTAATACTTCTTACAGAAGTCATACTATGACTGACAAAGGACTCAAGCATAAATGATTGACTCTGCTGTGGCTCCTTAAATGTTGTTGTTGTTGAGTGCCATTGAACCAGTTTTGACTCAAAGCGACCCTGTATAGGGTTTCCCAGGAGCAGTTGGTGGGTTTGAGCTGCTGACCTTGTGGTTTGTAGTCCAGTGCTGATCCTACAGTGCCATGCCAGGAGTCCTTAAATTTACTGTTAAGAATATTGGACTTTGAACTTGGTAAATTGGTGTTTCTTTATCCAGGTTCTCTCTAAGGGGCTAACTCCTTATTCATAATGTGTTTCTCCTCCATTATGCTCAATGAGTCCAAGATATCTTATGGTCTGATGTGACATCACCACCACCAGTTACCATTGGATCAATTCCAAGTCATGGTGATCCATGTGTGTCAGAGTAGAACTGTGCTGCATAGGGTTTACAATGCTGACTTTTCAAGTGGCTTACCAGAATTATTTTAATAAAAAAAGAATACCAGTAATAAACTTTGGGGGATTGTTTGCAGCTTAGTTTATCTCTTAGAATGGTGTAGTAGTCCCAAATGAGTTTTACTTCCAGGTATTTTTGCCCTTGTGTAGTCTCCTCCCACATTGAATCGAGTTGCTCCTGAAATCAATAGCTCTCATGATCAATAGGTCATGTGTAGAGTGACTTCCAAGGCTAAGTCATGAAAGACTTTGTAGGGTTAGCCATGTTTTTTCTTGGGTCACATAGCCAGTTACCATGCCGTGTGAATGTTCAAGCAACCCTATTGTTGTTATTATTAGGTGCCATCGAGTTGGTACCTACTCATAGGGACCTTATGCACAGCAGAATGAAACACTGTCCGATCCTGGGCCAACCTCACAATGGTTGCCACACTTGAGTCCATTGATGCTGCTACTTGGCCAATCCATCTCATTGGGGGTCTTCCACTTTTCCTCTGACCCTCCACCTTACCAAACATGATATCCTTCTTCAGCGACCGGTCCCTCCTGACAATTGGTCCAAAATATGAGAGATGGAGTTTGTCCATCTTGGCCTCAAAGGAGCACTCTGGCTGCACTTCTTCCAAAATGGATCTATTGGTTCTTTTAGAAGCACATGGCACTTTCAATATTCTCCTCCAACACCATAACTCAAATGCATCAATTCTTCTATGGTCTTCCTTATTCACTGTCCAGCTTTCACATGCATATGAGGTTATTGCAAATACCATGGCAACCCTATAGCAAAGCCCATTTGCTGAGGAACTAAAGATTCAGGCCAATAGTCGGCACCAATGTGCAGTCATGTAAATGTGACACCTCAGAAGTGGATCTTCCAACCCTAGGCAAGACTTCAGAAAGCTACAGCTAAGTCATTTCCCCAAATTCTGAACCCAAAGGACCACATGAGATAGTAAACCTTATTGTCTTATGTTTTTAAGTCTGGGGATGATGTGTTACACAGTGGCAGTTAAGTTATGCAAGCAGGTTTCTTTTGAAGTACTTCTTTAATTTTAAGAACTAACAAGAATTTGGAGTCTTGGTGTGGCACTGTAGGATAAACACTGGACTGCTAACCGCAAGGTCAGTGGTTCAAACACACCAGCTGCTTTACAGAAACCCTATACAGGGTCACTATACAGGGTCACTAACTCTATACAGGACTAGCTCAACAGCACTTAATAACATCAACAACGAGAATTTGGCCAAACAGAGGGGCAGGGGAGGAGATGGCCTTCTCTTCTCTGAAGGATTGTGATGGGTTGACACAGTGGCTACAACAGTGGGCTCCAAAGTGGGAGTGAGCGTGAGGCTGGCTCAGGACTGGATTGTGCTTCATTCTGTTGTGCAAAAGGTCGCTAGGAGTCAGAACCAACTCAACAACACCTAGCAACAAAGTTGGCAAGAGTATTGATTACATTTTCTTGCATACATTTCAAAAAGGGACTTTATTTGGGGAGGTGGGTGTCTTAGGCTGAGTTCTCTAGAGAAGCAAAACCAGTGAAACTTATATACATATATGTTGTTGTTGTTATGTGCCGTGGAGTCGATTCCGACTCATAGCGACCCCGTACAGGGTTTCCAAGGCTGTGAATCTTTACTGGAGCAGAAAGCTTCATCTTTCTCCCACGGAACAGCTGGTAGTTTCGAACTGCTGACCATGAGATTAGCAGCCCAATTCGTAACCACTATGCTACCAGAGCTCCTTATATAGGGAAGTTTATAACAAGGAAATGGCTCATAACTGTAGAGGTGGGAGAGTTCCAAGTTCAGGTCAGCTAAGCCAATATTGGCAAGCAGGTACAGCAGGTTGATGAGCAGACAGGAGTCCCAAGTCCGGGCCAGGTGAACCAAAATCGATCAGTGGGTGGGCCCAGGAAGGAGACAAGCAGACAAATAATAGAGCAGGATGCTGGCTGAGGTTCAAAGATGATGCAGATGCATAACTAGATCTATCAGTTATGGGATAGCAAGCTTTTCCTATATTGCCATTATATTGGGAACAGGCCACACCCCCAATGGAACATCCTTTCAATTGATTGGCTGCTCATCACCAATCATTACAGAGTTAGCTATGCTTGCTCATAGACAATCATCATAGAATTAACCATGCTTGCTTTAGATTTCACCATGGAGGGAACTACATCTCAAGTACCAAGCTACTGGGAAATCTGGCCCAGTCAAATTGACACAAACTCTTAACTATCACAAAGGGGAAAGTTGTTTATTTTTTTAAAATGTAAAAAAGCAGCAAGTAACATCTCACATTCATATCCTCACTATTCAGAATTAATCATTGTTAACCTTTTGTCATTTTATTTTTTTTAGATTTTAGTACTTTAAACATGTAAAAGCAATAAAACAAAAAGAACTTTTGGAACAAAATAGGTTAGTCTGAATTACTTTTAGATTCAAGAAACAGATTTGATGTTTGGTAGCATCAAGAATTCAAACTGCCAAACCTCAAAAGCCTAGCCTCCTATTCAGAAGGCATGGTACCGCCCCACTTCCAAGCTTGTTTCACAGAGAAGCTCCCAGAATGGAGCTAGTTTGTTGAGGATGCTTTTTTACAGCATTTTGCTATTTGGAAGCCATTTCAGGATGCTGGCTGAGCTTGGACCCCTGAAAAATAATCACAGGAGACCCGAGAGCTAAGGCTAAAGCACTCGTCACTCTAATTTGATGATATTTTTGCATAATGAAAAGCATGCTAGTTTTGCAACCTGAAGAGGCAATTTGGATTACAGAAGCCCATCAGTAGAAACTGCCCAATTCTCTATTAAATTATTATGTGTTTCATTTGGCCCCATAAACTGACTCTTTTTTCAAGATGTTTTTCTTCTTAAACTCCTGGGTCACCAGGTGCCTGCCACCAAACTTTAGTTGTGTCCTCCCTAGTCACAGTGCAATAATCTCCCCTGAGAGCTGATGGTCCAGGAAGAGTAGCCCATTACCGAGACACTGAACTACAACCAAAAGAGCTAGTTAAATGTCTGCATTTTAGCACTGCTGCACTTAGTCTTCCCATCTTATGTAATACAACTTAGCTGGCACTGTAGGAGAAGCACAGGACCGCAAGGTCGGTTTGAACCACAAGGTCAGCAGTTCAAGCCTACCAGCCACTCCTCAGAATCATTATACAGGGCCACTGTGAGTTGGAACCAACTCGACGACTCTTAACAACAACACTGACCTAATGAAGGAATCCTGGTGGTGCTGTAGGATAAACACTGGACTTGACAACCACAAGGTCAGCAGGTCAAATACACCAGTTGCTTAACAGGAGAAAGATGAGGTTGTCTACTCCTACAAAGATTTACAGCCTCAGAAATTCTATACAGGGTCACCATAAGTAAGAATTGATTTGAAGGCAGGCCCAATGAACTCAGTAACTGCATATGGCGGGTGGGTCTTTCTTCCACAACAATTAAATCTCTGGGGGTAGTTTCTAGTCAGTAGCTTTTTTATCTCTTGGATTATCGCAGGATGAGGAGTTCTAAGTGCAAAGGTGGCCAGGTTGTGGCATTTGTCTCATGGTATCACGTACATCTAATAGTATCTTATAGCATAAGAAATGAGTTCTCTAATTTCTAAGACATATATAGAGTTTCATTCTTGAGCTCCTAAACTCAGTATCTATTTCATTACATTTCTTATCTACTGTGCCTGAGATCATTTCCCTCCTTGAACCCTGAATAAAATATTAAAAAAAAAAAAAAAAAAAAAAGTGAAGACAATATCTCCGGGTATAAGTATGTATGTGTGTGTGTGTGTCTATGAGAAGATATGTGATTGGTGTGCCTATATGTGAGCATGTTTGTTGTTTGTGTGTGTACATGTGTGTTGCGTATTTGTGAGAGTGTGTGGGCATGTGTACATGTGCCTGTATGTGTGTGAAGGTGTTATGTTTGCATGGGGTATGTGCGTCTGTGTGTATGAAAGTATGCCCTGCTATGAGGGTGTAACTATCTCTTTGTGTGCGAATGCTGCCTCCTAGTGGCATTTATTGATTTTCAAAGTGCTCTTAAAGACAATTGGGAGTGGAAAGAGTTGGTAATGAAGTAATGTTGTGTTAAGAATTGACCACAAAAATGTCCAAGTAGCTCACCTTCTTTTATTCGGCCCATAAGGGAGATAAAGAAACTGAGGCTCAGTAGCAGATGGAGGGGAGGGAGGTATGTCACAATGTGTATTACTCAGGCCACAAGCCAATAAGTGACAGAGACCCAAACTCAACACTCCTAGTTAAGCTATGCATTTTCACAATGGCTTCCTGGATAAAAATGAACTCCCAAGTTGCAATTTCACAGTTAGGAAGAAATGATGAAATGGGTTTGAGATTCTTTGAAATGCATGGAGTTATAGCCGACTCAACAGGGTTTCCAGCTGCTCCTTGGTTCTGAATCATTTCCAATCCAATTGAAGGAATTTACTGGCTAGAGGATTATTCTGAAATTTATCTCTTATGTGTTTGCATAATAGTAATAATTTTTGGGATTTCTAAATTGCTTTCCATCCAGATAGTTGAGTCAGTCATGTATTCATTTTGATACAGAGCGTCTTAATTATGTCAAAAATGGTAAATCAGGGACTGAAATTTAATTAATATAATATCAGCTTATGCATAAGTACCATATCCAGAGCCATTGCTATTTTTGAAAGAACAAATAAAATATGAGAAATAGATATATCATCAAATTTCAGAAAAAATAAATAAAGGTCAAAAGAGAGAGTTTTAAAGTAAAATCTAATACAGACATTGAAATATTTCAACTATTCTAACAATGGAAAATACAAATTCAAAAGAGTTGCTATTTTTATACATAACAATTGTTGTTAGGTGCTGTTGAGTCAGTGTCCACTCAGAGTGACCCTACACACAAAAGAACAAAGCTCTGCCACTCAGATGCCATCCTCACAATGGTTGTAATGTTTGAGCTGATTGTTGCTACCATGGGGCAAACCATTTCCTTGAGGGTCTTCCTCTTTCCCATTGACTCTCCACTTTACCAAGCACGATGTCCTTTTCCTGGGACTGCTCCTTTTTGATAACATGTCCAAGATACAAGAGACAAAGTTTCGCCATTCTTAATTCTAAGGAGCATTCTGTCTGTATTTTTTCCAAGATAGATTTATTTCTTCTTATGGGAGTACATGATACTTTTGATATTCTTGGACAAAACCATAATTCAAATGTGTCAGTTTTTATATGGTCTTTCTTATTTATTGTCCAACTTTCATATGCACATGTTGTTGTTGTTGGGTGCTGTTGAGTTGGTTTTGACTCATAGTGACCTTAATGCACAACAGAATGAAACACTGCCCAGTTCTGCAGCAACCTCACATATAAGGCTATTGAAAAGATCATGGGTTGGGGCAGGTGCACCTTAGTCCTCAAATTGATATTTTTGCTCTTGAACACTTTAAAGAGATATTTTGTAGCAGATTTCTTCAATACAATACATCATTTGATTTCTTGGCTGCTGCTTCCATGATCATTGATTGTGAATCCAAGCAAAAAATGAAGTCTTTCACAACTTCAATCTTTTCTCCACTTATCATGATATCATTTATTGTCCCAGTTGTGAGAATTTTCCTTTATTTTACATTGAGGTGCAATCCATACTGAAGAATGTGGTCTTTGATCTTCATCAGTAAGTCTTTCAAGTCTTCTTCCTTTTCAACAAGTAAGGTCGTTATCTGTATATCACTGTTTGTTAATGAGTTTTTCTCTAATTCTGATGCCAAATTCTTCTTCACCTACTGCCATTTCTGGGATGATTTACTCAGCATACAGATTGAATTAGCATGGTGAAAGGGTACAACATTGATGCATATCTGTCCTGATTTTGAATCATTCAGCATGGTTCAAACACGGTTCTGTTTTAACGACGGCCTCTTGGTCTATATACAGGTTCTTCATGAGCACAATTAAGAGTTCTGGAATTCTCATTCTTCTCAATAGTATCCATAATTTGTCATAATCCACATAGTCAAAAGCCTTTGCATAGTCAAAAAAGCACATGTCAGCACCTGGTATTCTTTGATTTCAGCCAAAGTTCATGTGCTGTCAGAAATGCTATCTCTTGTTCCATGTCATTCTCTGAATCTGGATTGAATTCCTGGTGTCTCCTTGTTGATGTATTGCTGCAATTGTTTTGAATTATCTTCAGCAAACATTTACTTGCATGTGATATTAATGATATTGTTAGATGATTTCCACATTCTGTTGGGTCACCTTTCTTTGGAATGGGCACAAATATAGATCTCATTTAATCAGTTGTTCAGGTAATTGTCTTTCAAATTTCTAGACATAGACTACAGAGTGCCTTTAGTGCTCCATCAATTTGTTGATGTACTCTGTTAATTTCTAGAGCCTTGTTTTTGTCAATGCAAAAAAACATACGTATATATCAGTGCAGTTTGAGTTCTTCCTTCAATGTCATTAATTCTTGATTATATGATACCTCCTGAAATGTTTGAAAATAAACCAATTTGTTTTGGTACAGTGACTGTGTTTTCCTTCCATCTTCTTTTGATGCTTCCAGTATCATTCAATATTTTGCCCATTTGTTATTGTTGTTTATTGTTAAGTGCCATCGAGTTGGTTCCAACCCATAGCGACCCTGTATAGGTTTTCCAAGGACTGACTGGTGAGCTTGAACCACTGACCATGCAGTCCAATGCCTTAACCCACAGCGCCACACTGGGACTCCATTTTGCCTTTCAATATTGCAACCTGAGGCTTGAATTGTTCTCCAGTTCTTTCAGCTTAAGAAATGCTGAGCGTGTTCTTCCCTTTTGGGTTTCTGACTCCAGGTGTTTGCACACCTCATCATAATATTTCACTTTGTCTTCTCTAGATTTCTTTTGAAAATTTCCATTCAACTCTTTTACTTCATCATTTCTTTCATTTGCTTTAGTTTCTCTATGTTCAAGAGGAAGTTTCAGGCTCTCTTCTGACATCCATTTTGGTCTTTTCTTTATTTCCTGTCTTTTTTTAAATGTTTTATTGTGAATTATGTAATAGTTTACATGGGAGAACATTAGTTTTCCATTCATCCTATCATATATCCTTTCATTGCCATGGTTACAATCCCCTCCATGCATCATCAACCAACCAAAGGGTATACACTACAAGCCTGCCACCCGGTCATCAGCACACAGTCCCTCTCCGTCTCTGGGTCTAAAGTCCCCAGCTGCTCCATCTCTCCACGTCATCATCTCTGCCTCCATCTCAGACATCACTGCTTCTCTGGGTAGGGTCCTGCTCTCTGCTCTTCTCCCTTGATGGTCCCAGGGACCTCTGCTCCTAGACTGAAAAGTTAATCACTCCCCTCCTTGCTACAAAACGTCTAC
Organism: Chrysochloris asiatica; assembly: GCF_000296735.1. Classification (NCBI taxonomy): domain Eukaryota; kingdom Metazoa; phylum Chordata; class Mammalia; order Afrosoricida; family Chrysochloridae; genus Chrysochloris; species Chrysochloris asiatica. Next base: position 37,907,593 of record NW_006408525.1, read on the forward strand.
CTTTACATTTCCAACCCTCACAAACAGTCCTGATAATTATTCACTATTGTATCACAAGAGACCCATCTGTATTTCATTTCATCAACCCCACCTAGACAGATTGGATACTACTCAGTGGAGATTCTACCTTCCTTCACACCCTCTGAATTTAGGTTCCCTCTTGAAAGCTTGTAAACCAGTCACTTCTTGCCTTTTCTAACACCCCCATTTTGGGTAGCCAATGTCCAAGTTGCCCATCCCTGTCTTCTCTGTGTATGGAGGGAGTGGGAATGATCCTTGCTGTAAGGATTTGTTCCCGCTTTTGAGCTATTGCATCCATAGATGTTTCTTTTAAATGACATTTTTCTTTTATCATGTATGTGTTCTTGATGCCATCCCACAACTCCTCTGGTCTTCAATCATTAGTGCTTAATGCATCAAATCTGTTCTTGAGATAGTGTCTAAATTCAGGTGGAACATATTCAAGGTCATATTTTGTCTCCATGGACTTGTTTTAACTTTCTTCAGCTTGAACCTCAACTTGCATATGAGAAATTGATGGTCTATTCCACAATCGATCCCTGGCCTTGTTTTGACTGATGATAATGAGCTTCTCCTATGTCTCTTTCCACAGATGCAATCAATTTGATTCTTGTGTATTTCATCTGGTGAGATCCATGTGTATGGTGATTGTTTATGTTGCTGAAAAAGGGTATTTGCAATGAGTAAGTCATTGGTCTTGCAAAATTCTGTCATGCAAAATTTTCAACCAACCAAACTGGTTTCTATCACCAAGGCCATATTTTCAAATTACAGATTCTTCCTCTTTGTTTCCAACTTTTGCATTCTAATCACCAGTAATTACCAATGCATCTTGATTGTATAGCTGATCAATTTCAGACTGAAGAAGTGTGTTGTTGTTGTTAAGTGACACTGAGCTGATTCTGATTCGTAACAGCCCTGTACAGGGCTTCCAAGGATTGGCATGTCTGTTTGATCTGCCAATCTTGTTGATTGAAGTCTTCAGTTTCATCATAGTTGGTTTGAGTGTTTGGCACATAACAGCCATTGTAACTGTCTTCCTTGTAGAAGTATTGATATTATTCTATCATAGACACCATTCCACTTCAACATTGATATTGAAATGTTCTCACTGATGATGGATGCGATGCCATATATCTTCAATCCCTGGCAGAGTTAATTGATTGTATGACTGTCCAATTCAAAATAGCAAATACCAGTTCATCTCAGCTTACTAACAATGCCCAGATGTGGAAACTTGCTCTTTTAGCACTTAACAACAACAGTGCCATCAAGTCAGTTCCGACTCA
>NW_006408525.1:37910157-37911777 GCF_000296735.1 Chrysochloris asiatica
GGATCATGAATGGTTTAAAATCAGGAAAAGTGTATGCTAGGGTTGTATCCTTTCATCATATTTATTCAATCTGTATGCTGAGCAAATTATCTGAGAAACTGGATTATATGAAGAAGAACGTGCTATCAGGACTGGAGAAAGACTCATTAAGAACCTGTGAAATGGAGACGATACAATCTTGCTGCTCAAAGCAACAAAAATTCAAAATACTTACTGATGAAGATCAAAGACTGCAGCCTTCAGTTTGGATTGCCCCTCAGTGTAAAGAAAATAAAAATCCTCACAACTGGACCAATAAACAATATCATAATAAGCGAAGAAAACTTTGAAGTTGTCAAAGACGTCATTTTCCTTGGATATGCAATCAACACTCATGGAAGCAGCAGTTAAGAAATCAAATGATGTATTTCATTAGGCAAATCTGCTGCATAAAGCCTCTTGAAAGTATTCAAGAGCAAAGATATCAGTTTGAAGACTAAGGTGTGTCTGATCCAAGTCATACATAGTATTTATAATCACCTCATTGCATGTGAAAATTGGACAATGAATAAGGTAGACCATAGAAGAATTGATGCATTTGAATTATGGTGTTGGAGAAGAATTTAAAAAGTGCCATCGACTGACTGCCAGAAATATAAACAAATCTGCGTTGGAAGAAGTCCAGGCAGCATACTCCTTCGAAGCCAGGATGGTGAGAATTTCTCTCTCATACTAAGGACATGTTACCAGGATGAGTCATTTCCTGGAGAAGGACATCACGTTTGGTAAAATGGAGGGTCTTCAACTCATAGGAAGACCACTCAATGAGATGTATTGACACCATGGCAGTAGCAATTGGCTCAAGCATGACAATTGTGAGGATGGTGCAGGCCCATGTAGTGTTTCATTCTGTTGTGCATAGGGTAGTTATGAGTTGGAACTGACTCAACAGCACCTAACAACAGTAATGCCATAGCTTTTTTATCTTCATACATTACATTTCATTTTTGACAACTTCCAATTTTCCTATCTTCATACTTCGTGCATTCCACATTCCAATTATTAAAGGATGTTTGTAGCTATTTCTTCCCATTTTGAGTTCTGCACCATTAGCAAATGAAGGTCTTTAAAGTTTTGCTCCATCCATATCATTAAGGTCAACTCTACCAGTTGTATTTTGTGTCATTCCACTCTTAGGGACTCATCTTCCGGCACTATATCAGATAATGTTCTACGGCTATTCATAAGGTTTACTGTGGTTAAACTTTCAGAAGTGGACTGCCTCTTCTTCTTCCTAGTCTGCTTAATTTGGAAGCTCTACTGAAAACTGTCCTCTATGGGTGCTCTTTCTGGTATGTAAAATACAGGTGGCATAATTTCAAGCATCACAGCAACATAGAAGCCACCACAGTAGGACAAACTGACAGGCTAGTGGTAGATATTTACAATTAGCACAAGTGAAAAAAATGTTAACATGAGACTGAACAGTCTCATAGACTGTTGGGTGAAATTACAAATTTGCTGGACACCTCTAGAAAGCAATTTGGCAGTACAAACAAATGTGTCTTGGGAAAAAGTCAGCAAGAATGCTCTTTAGAAGCGAGGATGGCAAGACTTCCTCTTACATGCTTTGGACATGGG
>NW_006408525.1:37912732-37925984 GCF_000296735.1 Chrysochloris asiatica
ACTTCGTCTCTCATTCTTCAGACATATTGTCAGGAGGGACCAGTTGCTGGAGAAGGATATCATGTTTGGTAAGGTGAAGGGTCAGAGAAAAAGAGGAAGACCCCCAGAGAGATGGATTGGCAAAGTGGCAGCATCAATGGGCTCAAGCATGGCAACAATTGTGAAGTTGGCCTAGGACCGGGCAGTGTTTCATTCTGTTGTACATAGGCTCATTATGAGTCGGTATGGGATGGATGGCACCTAATAACAACAACAACAACAACATTCAAATCCTTCATCTTATTTATACCCCTAGGAATTTCTTGTATGGAAATAGCTGAAAAATCAATCAAGATGTATATGTATCTAAAGATATTTACTGCAGTATTATTGATAAGAACAAAAAAATTGCTAGTAACTTACATAATCAACCTCAGAAGAATAATTAAGCAAATATTACTATATCTAAATGATAGAATAATAAATAAATGGCAAAAATGTTGGTATGCATGTAATGTATGAAGTTTGGGAAAATAATTTTTAAATGTTAATAGTTTTTCCTGGGTTGAAGGAACATACATATTTTTTATTTTCTTCTTAAAAAATTTCAATGTTTTTCAATTTTCCTACAACAACATAAACACTTTTATAAGCTGGAAAAATACACAATTTTCTGCTAAAGATTAAAAACAAAAATCTTTTTACAGTTAACTCATAATTATTCTTGACAATGAGTAGAAATGAATCTATCACATGGATGCAAAAAGCCATTCACATTTATTTTTGTGTCTTGTACTTACTTTTTAAAATGTTTATTTATGTTACTAATCCTTCAGCTTACCATGTAAACTCAGATTGAAGTTGTTATCATCTTCACTCCAAATATTTTTGAGGAGAAAAATATGGTGTTTCATAATTTGATGTCTAAATCAATGCTTTCCAAAAGAGGGTTGTTTTTGGAGAGGTTGGCTTCATTTACAAAGTAAAACTAACAGAACTTAAACCATTTTTAATCCCTTCACACATTGTGCACATTTGATTCACCTTTTTGTAAGTACTTTTTCTGTGTGTGGGAGCAGTTGCATACACATTCCCATATGTGTGGTTGTTATTGTTGTTGTTAAGTGCTGTCAAGTCAATTCTGACTCATAGCCAACTTGAATACGATTCCCAAGGAGTGACCGGTGAGTTTGAACTGCCAACCTTGTGGTTCAAATTATCTTGTGGTCCAGCGCTTATCCTACAGCACTATACTAAGACTGTGGTAAGTGTGTGGCAACCATGTAAAATAGTGTCATTGTGTGAAAAGTATTTTATAACTCACTTTCTTTGTTTCTTTGCAAAGACAAAGACTTTTGGTATTGAACTTCAGAGAAATGAAGGCATCAACAGAATGTCTCTTATTATATGTATATATAGAGATAGATAGATAGATAGATAGATAGATAGATAGATAGATTTTATATTATATAATTTTTAATTAAGAGAAGTAACTTTATCATTTAGGCTTGCATTTGATTTTACAAAACAAAATCAAAGTGCACAGCTGCACAAACAAAATACAGGCAGCCTCTAGATCCCTGCTATAGTCACTATAATTTTATAAAGCCAGAAATTACAGTTTATCAGGTTTCATACTTGCAACAAAATTTAGCTCTAGTTCAAATTATGTTTTAATTATGATCACCTTTCTATACTAATCAGTAAAGGGTCATTTCTCCAGTGTGTACAGAGAACAATTGAGTTCACATTCTTTAGTATTAGGTAGTCTAATTCCTAATTTTAAGTTTATGTTTTGAAAAGAGATCCCTTTTAACATGAGAAGTATAGCATTACTAATTTTCCACACAGGAAAGAAAGACAATTTATTTTTCAAGATCCTTTTTATGTTATCAGTATCAACTATGTTAGCATTTGTTTTTGAAACAAACCTATTTTCTTTTGAGTCATTTGTAATATTAGAAAACAGTATGTTTCAATTTCGTAATCTTTGATTGTTTTATGGAAGCTAAAAGTAAAGGTTTACTATGTAGTTTCATAGGTTCCTGGGAGGCATAAATTACTTGGGATCAGTTGTTAACTATTGGTGGTTTGAACCCACCCCGAGGTCTCATGGAAGAAAGACCAGGTAAGCAAGTAAAGATTCTGAAAAGAATCTGAAAAGATTACAACTAAGTCCTGTTGTTAACTACTGTGGAGTCAGTTCTGACTCATATTGACCCTGCACAGGGTTTCCAAGGCTGTAAATCTTTACAGGAGCAGAAAGCCTCATCTTTCTCCCACGGAACAGCTGGTAGTTTCAAACTGCTAACCTTGAGGATAGCAGCCCAATTCATAACCACTACGCTACCAGAGCTTCTTACAGCTAAATCCTACTCTATAGCATATGAGGTCACCATGAGTTGGGATAATCTGGATGACAACGGTTTAGGTTGTTTGGTTTATATATTTTCACAGATTTTATAGCTACAGCTTAATGTTTTCTTTATTTCTCCTCTATTCTCATAACAGGAGTCCTGGTGTGGCGCTTTAGAGTAAACATTGGACTGCAAGGTCAGTTTGAACCACAAGGTCAGTGGTTCAAATCTACCAGCTGCTCCTCAGAAACCCTAGACAGGGCCTCTTAGAGTCGGAACCAACTCAACAGCACTTAACAACAAGATTCTTTTAACAAGAAGCCCTGGTTGTTGTTGTTGTTGTTATGTGCCGTGGAGTTGGTTCTGACTCATAGAGAACCTGTACAGGGTTTCCGAGGCTGTGAATCTTTTACGGGAGCAGAAAGCCTCAGTGTAGTGGATTACTTGTTGGGCTGAAAACGGCAAGGTCAGCAGTTCATATTCATCAGCTAATCTGCTTGAGAAAGATGAGGTTTTATGCTCCAAGCAGTTCGAAACTACCAGCTGTTCCGCGGAAGAAAGATGAGGCTTTCTGCTCCTGTAAAGATTTACAGCCTTAGAAACCCTGTACAGGGTCGCTATGAGCTGGAACCAACTCCACGGCACATAACAACAACAAATATTTACAGCCTTGGAAACCCTGTACAGGGTCAGTATGATTCAGAATTGACTCGATGGCACAAAACAATAACACACCTTTCTCCTAACAAATTCTTTCATTGCCTTTTAAGCCAGGTGGCTTAATATGAGTTCAAATATGGTTATTTTATACCTGTTTTATTACCACCCCATGGTAAACTTTGAAAAAAAAACACATAATACTAGAAATTTATTATTTAATCAACAATTTGCAGATTGGGGGATACACACTTGTTCCAAAGAAATGGTCGTCATCAGAGTTAATAAAGTCAGAGGGGAACAAAGAGAGCCCAATAAGTCCAGGCTAAAACTGGTTTTAGACAGTTTTTCTGAGGCTCATTAAAATTTGATTTGAAACCCTTTCTTCTCTGAAATATTAGTTTGCTTAAGAAAAGAAATGTAGTTCTTCAGGCGGAGGAAATTTGTGTCTGCTGAGAGCAGAGACAGATAATCAGCTACCTATTTGTCTGGAATATAATTATTAAAGAGAAAGGACTGTTAATTATATCTAAATCTACAGAAACAAGGTAATTACTATTTCTAAAAGTTAGGTTACTTATCATATTAAACTTTAAAAAAAAGTTTTTATTGTGAATTGAGTGATAGTTTACATGGGTGAGCATCCGTTTTACACTTATCCTATTGTATTCATTTCATTGCAATGATTACAATTCCTGCATGCTTCATCATTTAACAGTGTTTACTTCTATTCCCTCTGGGTTGTTTTTTTGTTTTTTTGTTTTTTTGTGTGTGTGTGTGTGTGAGCACCAAAACACTCAGGAATATACAATCATTCAAACGTCCAAAGGGCACACCCTACTATGGTAAACTTTTAGAGGGCAGAGATCCATCTTCATGTTCTTCCACACTCCCAAAGCTCTGTTGTAGTTAGAGCCATTTGAGATAATTCAACTCACCAATTTCATTCTCTGTGAAAGGAAACCACCACCCTTGTCCCCAAGCTCACAAAAGTGAGATGTCATGACTACCCAATGAGATGCCCAATCCCCCTCTGTGCTGATTGGACTAATAGGCTCACCTGACTCAAATTAGACTAATCGGATTCAGAAAAGTTAGGGTTCAGAAAAGTTAGTCTCCCTGTCCAGTGGACTGGAAACTATAAATTAGGGAGCCAGTGGGTGTCCGCATCTCACCTCATGTACAAAGAAAAGCTCAGAAGGCTTCATTCCTTGATTCAATGAACATTTTTAGATGATCTTTATGTGCTGGGTAGATTGCGGGGTGCTGGGTATACAATGGTAAACCCAATAGTTACAGACCTGCCCTGCGGCTCTACGATCTAATTGGAGAAGCAGAGATTTAAAAATATATGTAACACTAGTAAATACTTCATCACAAATGCTGATTAAATACAGTGAGGAAAGAGAACAGGAATATTTGAAAGAGAATAAATGGTAATGCGGTGCTGTGAGTTACTGAATATGCCTCTTCTAGCCATGGTCTTTGTATCTCCCACCCAACAACTCTTTTTCCTGCTGGGTCTGGGTAAGAGACGGTGGAAGAAGCCGCTGATAGGATGACATGATTCAGCTGTGGGTATTAACAGTTAATTGCACTGTAAAAACTTGAAACTCTAGCATGGGTATAAAATGAGCCATCTCAGAAGCAGGAGGGGAATCTCAGTACCATCAGAGAAGAGCCAGGAGTGGAGTATGTTTTCTGGACCCTGAGATTCCTAAGCATTGAATGAACCTCCTTGACTCAGGGACAGAAAGCTCTGATACCAGAGGAGTGGCAGAGGAGCAACAGCAGAACCAAGAACCAGAGCACAAGATGGTGCAGGGAACGCTGAGTGACTTTGGGCAGGAAGCTCACTTGTAGACTGGAGTGCCTCCAGGCATTTAAGTCGGGGAGCTGGGTTTGCTGACCCACGGAGCTAGAACTGAGTGCCTTCAGGCTGAGGCGAATAGTGGAATGGTGTGTCCTGTGGGAATTTATCAGTAGCTGACTGGAACAACCATGCCCTAAGCATTTCTGACCCCAAATTGTAACCTGTTAGTTTCCCTAATAAACCCCACAACTATGGTGTCCGGGTCCTTTGTGGCCATTGCAATGGATTGTGGACCCCAATAGAGAAACCGAGAGAGTGCTGCAGGTGGAATGGCTGGTGCTTCATGTTTTGCAAGTGAACATAATTAGAATTCAGGACTCAGCACAAGTCTCAATGAGGAAGTGACATTGAAGTTGAGATGAAGAGCAGGACATCAGAGTATTCTCAGTGGTGGAAACATTCCCTTAAGACACCTGCACAAGTGCCAGGTGTTCAATGTATACAAGAGAATTATTATCTTTTAAAAAATAACTAGAAACAGAATTCATACTCATTGGTGGTTGTAGGTGTTTTTTAAACTATATTTTTCAGGCCACACAAGCTTGAGGCTAAAGTTACAGTCACAGCCACAGTTATGAGAGAGTATGTATCTGATTTGACCCTTGGGGTCTCTGGATAGGTTCCAGTAATCTCTCCCCCAAATATTTCTGAAGATCCCCAGGGTGGCTCTTGTAGGTGCTCTGTATCATTCTATACCAGGCTAAATAAAAATGTATTGCAATAAAATCATAGAAACTGGTTTTGAATAAGAACATCAATATGTGAAGCTATAGTTTCTTGACATAGCCTCCATCTCCTTCTATATATTTCTGAAGTCGGGCTTCCATCTTTCTAACCTTTCCCTGCCACCACTTGTCTGTCGGTCTGTCATATGGTGGTGTTTACATATTGCTGTGATGCTGGAAGCTATGCCACTAGTATTTTAAATACCAGCAGGGTCACCCATGGTGAACAGGTTTCAGGTGAGCTTCCAGACTACAACAGACTAGGAAGAAAGACAGGCTGTTTCTGAATGTTTAGCCATGGAAAACGTAATAGCAGCAGAACACCGTCAAATACAGTGCTGGGAGATTAAACCAATGAATTGTTGTTTAGCGCCACCGAGTCAGTTCTGACTCACAGTGACCCTGTATAGAGTTTCAGAGGAGCGGCTGGTGGTTTGAACTGCTGACCTTGTGGTTCACAGTCCAGTGATTTTACAGCACCATTGGCAATACTATTCAAAAAGCATTATGAAGCACCAGAATCTTGTCAGACACAGTGCCAGAAGACAAGGCCCTTAGGTTGGAAGGCACTCAAAGTGTGATTGAGGAAGAGCTGCCTTCTCATTATAGAGTTGACCATGGTGATGCAAATGGAGTAAAGTTTTGGGACTTTTATTTACTGATGGAACACAACTCAAAATGAGGAAAAATGGCGGTAAACATCAGTTAGTAATTGGAACATGCAATGTGCAAAGTATGAATCTAAGAAAATTGAAAGTTGTAAAAAATGAAATGAAATGCATAAACATCGAAATCCTAGGCATTAGCAAGCTGAAACGGATTGGTATTGGCCATTTTGAATCTGACAACCATATTGCTTACTATGCCAGGAATGACAAACTGAAGAGGAATGGCATCGTGTTCATCATCAAACAGAGCATTTCAAGATCTATTTTGAAGTATAATGCTGTCTGTGATAGGTTAATATTCAGACACTTACAAGGAGGACTGGTTAATACCACTATTATTCAAATTTATGCACCAACCACTAAAGCCACTGATGATGAAATTGAAGAATTCAACCAACTTCTTCAGTGTGAAATTGATCAACTATGCAATCAAAATACATTGATAATTACTAGTGATTGGAATGGAAAGGTTGAATATGAAGAAGAAGGATCAGTAGTTGGAAAATAATAGCGTTGGTGATAGAAATGATGCTGGAGATCGCATGATAGAATTCTGCAAGATCATTAAATTATTCATAGGAAATATCTTTGTAAACAATATAGAAGATGACTGTACACATGAAACTCACCAGATGGAAGCCAGGATGGAGAGACTTCATCTCTCATACTTTAGACATGTTATCAGGAGGGACCAGGCCCTGGAGAAAGACATCATGCTTCGTAAAGTGAAGGGTCAGTGACAAAGAAGAAGACCCCAGTCAGGGATTGACACAGTGGCAGCATAATAAGAATTGTGAGGATGGTGCAGTACCAGACAATGTTTTGTTCTTTTGTGTATAGCGTCTCCGTGAGTTGTAACCCAATTGAGGGCACCCAACAACAAACCCTTCCCTGAAGAATTTTGAGCTCTTTGATTTATATCATGTTAAAATGGCAATTTGGCATCTTTGAAGGACTCCAATCATGTTTCTTTTCAATGTTCTTTGAGTTTTAGGAACAAGAGGATGCCTGAAGGGGCAAGATCAGGACTGTAGTGTAGGGTGGATGGTGAAAAGTTTTCTAAGAAAATTCTTGAAGGACAGCCCTTGTTACTCTTGAAGAATGAGTAGATGCATTGTTATGAATAGGGGGGAAAATCATTAGCCCGATTATTTTCTCCCCAATGCAGTTTCCAGTTTTCTTAAAACTTCTCCCTAATAAGTCTCCATGATCATTCTGCATCCTTTGAGAAAATAAAGTTATCCTTTTGGAATAAAAAAACCCCCACACAGTTGTCATAACCTTCTAAGGTGACCAACCTGCCTTGAATTTAACTAGCCCAGCAGATCCCCTCAAAGCCCTCGTTTTTGCTTTAAAATTTTTATTGTGAATTATGTGGGTTTACATGGGAGGACATCAGTTTTACATTCATCCTATCTTATTTCATTGCAATGATTACAGTCCCCTCCATGCATCATCAAACAACCAGAGGGTACACCTCACAGGCCTGCCCCCCGGCCATCAGCACACAACCCCTCTCCCTCCCTGAGTCCAGTATCCCCAGCAGCTCCATTTGTCCACGTCATCGTCTCTGCCTCCATTTCTGGCATCACTGCTTCTCTGGGTAGGGTCCCGCACTCCACTCTTCTCACTTGATGGTCCCAGGGACCTCTGCACCTGGCCTGCAAAATCAGTTACTCCCCTTCTTTTGTTACAAAACATCTACCTTTACATTTCCGACCCTCACAGTCAGTCCTGATAGCAATTATTCACTATTGTACAGCATGAGTCTTATCCCCATCTCCTTTCATTAGCCCTGTCCCAACAGAGCTCTGGTAGCAAAGGAGTTCTGGTAGCGTAGTGGTTACGAATTGGGCTGCGAACCGCAAGGTCATCAGTTCAAAACTACCAGCTGCTCTGCGGGAGAAAGATGAGGCTTTCTGCTCCCATGAAGATTTACAGCCTTGGAAACCCTGTTCAGGGTCGCCATGGGTCGGAACCAACTTGACGGCACTTAACAACAACAGGTTGGAAATCATTCAGTGGAGATTCTACCTTCCCCCACCCTGTCTAAAACTAGGCTCCCTCTTGAAAGCTTGTAAGCCAGTCACTTCTTGCCTTTGTAGCCTCTCCCCCTCAATGGATAATCAATGTCTAAGTTGCCCATCCCTGACAACACTGTGTATCAATGGGGTGGGAGTGATCCACACTGTAAAGAATTGTTCCCTTTTTGAAGCTACTACATTCATAAGTATCAGTAAAGTGCATCAAATTATAGCAGGTTACTCTTTTTTTTTTACCTCTTCTTTCTTCTTCTAGTCGAGTTCTGATCCTCCAGCCATTGAAGCCCAGTCAAGTGGGTACTATTTTCAAGTATGGGTGTTCTTGTGCATCTCTCCTCACTTCATATCAGTTGGATGCTTCACTCTCCACTCTAATCCTCTGTGGCCATGTCACTGCCTCTGGGCCCAGGAGTCCCCTGGTCTTGCTGTACTGCTGGCCATCCAGGTCTCCACCCAGGTTCACATGAGTCTATTGAATGTGGTCGGACTTAGCTACCAACTTCATTGCTGGTTTTTGCCCTTTTCACCTTATCGGTGACCAGCGTGGTACCAGCCAGACCACATGCCTGCTTGTGTATTCCCCTTGAGTCTTAGTCTTGGAGGGGGGTTTGTCCTGAGGGGACCTGACCACTTGCCTCGATGGTTCCTGGGTGAAGAGCTTGCTTGTTCTTGTAGTAATCAATCAGACTGCCATTATTGTTTTTGATTTTTCCTGCCGGTCTTTCTTCACGAAGTATCTTTTGTTCTTCTAGCTGCTCCAGGCTGGTCTACTTGTCCTTTCAAGTGGATTTCCCACCTCAGACAATTTGGGATGGGGTTCTGGTTTCCACCTATGGTCTTATGCAATGTAAAGGTTCCACAGGAAGCCTCTTTCACTGGGCAATGTCTAGCCCCCTTTAAGGTATTCCAATCAGCTATAGGCTGAAGATGGACTTGCAAGCTTTCTATTGTGAAGTTTCTGGCTATTCCTTTCTCTTCCCCTCAAGTGTCTATTTTACAATGGTAGGCAAGGGAAACAAAGATTCAAAAGCATCTTAACATTATTCCCCTCTTTTATCCATTCAAACCATTCCTCAATCCCTCTATCCCGTAGGGATATGTTCTTCCATTCCCCTCCCCTTCTTGTGTATTACCCCAGCACCCAAGCTATCGTGTGTCTATTCCCTACTCTGTGCTCTATCTTCCCCTCCCTCCCTCCCTCACCTCATCCCATACATCCTGGTGATCAGTATATATATATAAAGTTTTTCCCCCTTTTAGGGTGGGTTCTTTTTCTTAATTTTTTACAATAATGGTCCTATGCAGTATTTCCCCTTTTGTAACTAATTACACTCAGCATAATGTCATCAAGTTTCATCCATGTTATGCGGTGGCTTGTAGCTTCCTTGTTCTTCTTCAAGGTAGCATAGTATTCCATTATGTGTATGTACCACAGCTTGTTTATCCATTCTTCAATTGATGGGCACTTAGGCTGTCTCTCAAATCCCTTGTTTTGATTGGGAGTTTTGTTTTAAGAAGTCCAGGTGTGGTGTTGTTGGATAAGCAATGGACTATTAACCACAAAGTTGGCGTTTCTAATCCCCCACAGCTCCTTGGGAACCCTATACAGGGTTGTTATGAGTCGGAACTGACTCAACAGCATGTAGCAACTTAGCACCAAGGAGACTAAGAAGCTCTGGTGTGGTCCTGTTGGACAAGCACTGTATTGCTAACCATAGGTCATCTGCTCAAACCCACATGCCACTCCTCAGAAACCATATCCAGGGTTGCTGTGAATCAGAATGTACTCAATGGCTCTTAACCACAGCAACAAAGGGACTAAGACAAGTGTATTACTGAAAGAACTTGTCAGCAGTTACGCACCGATCACAGAGACATGTTAAAACATGTTTTGTTTGGTGTAAACCTGTGAATGTATGAACAGGAACTCTTGCTGGCATTACATTTTCATTTAACCCTTGTATGGCGTGTATCATTTTTTGCCCCCTTCCAGTTTATGTAGCTGTGAGGATGTTCTTCTCATTTCTTGCTCTGATGCTTAAGGAAGGCATCCTTACTCCTCCTATGTTCCACCAATGCCTGTCCTGAGGTTGCTGGAGCTCAGTGTTGAGGACATTGATGACTGTCTTAAGTGTATCATTCACAGAAGTTATGGCCATAAATACTACTTATGACTTCTGTTCTCAATGGTCAAATGAATGTAGGAGTACTTAACCCAGGCACCACGATGGACTTGGAAAATTTGCGGAACACACATCTTTTGAGTATGTGATACAAGTGCAGTGAATTACTTCACATGGCTCTTCTACCCATAGTCTTTGTAACTCCCACCAAACAATTTTTTTCTTGATGAGTCTGGGTAAGAAAAAGTGGGAGAAGATACTGAAGGGATAATAGGATTTAGTTATGAGTAATTGTTAACAGAGTTTACTGTGATTACAAAAACTTGGAACTCTAATGTGGGTTTAAATTGTGCCATCACAGAAGCAGAAGGGAGCATCTCACTACCATCAAAGAAGAAGATCCAGGAGTGGGGCAGGTCCTTTGGATCCCAAGATTCCTGCACGTTGAACCTCCTCAACCCAGAAGTCACATCTATGATTGTAGAGGAGTGGCAGAGAGCTACAGTAGAACCAAGAGTCAGAGCATGAGACAGAGAGGTGGACTTCACAGCTCATGAAGCAAGTAAAGCAGAGTAGCTTTGGACAGGAGTCTTGCTTGCAGAATGGGGGTGTCTCCATGTACTTAATTGGGAGTGCTATGCTTGCTGTCACCTTGAGGACTAAGGTGCACCTGACCCAAGCCATGGTATTTTCAATAACCTCATATGGATTTGAAAGCTGGACAGTGAATAAGGAAGATGGTAGAAGAATTGATGTCTTTGAATTGTGGTGTTGGAGGAGAATACTCAAAGTGCCATGGACTGCCAAAAGAACCAATAGATGTTTTGGAAGAAGTGTAGCCAGAGAGCTCCTTGGAGGCCAAGATGGCCAAACTTCGTCTCTCATGCTTTGGACATGTTGTCAGGAGGGAACAGTCGCTGGAGAAGGATGTCATGCTGGGTAAGATGGAGGGTCAGAGAAAAAGAGGAAGACCCCCAACGAGATGGATCGGCCAGGTGGCATCATTGATGGCATCAAGTGTGGCAGTGGTAGTGAGGTTGGCCTAGGATCGGACATTGTTTCCTTCTGCTGTGCATGGGGTCGCTATGAGTCAGTTCCGACTCGATGGCACCTGACAACAACAACAACAAATGTTTGCTGGCCCTCAGACTAGAGCTGAGAGTCTTTAAGCTGACGCTTGAGGTGGAGTCGTATGCCCTGTGAGCATATGTTAGCAACCTAAAACAGGTTTGTAGCCTTGTTGGAGCAAGGCAGAAACCAGGTCATGGGGCTGAAGACCAAAGAGAAGTCTACCTGTAGACATCACAGAGGAAAAGCTGTCCTGACTGGAAGAACTGGGCCCTGAACATTTCAAATCCTGGACTGAGTTCTGGTAGCGTAGTGGTTATGAATCAGGCTGCTAACCTCAAGGTCAGAAGTTAGAAACTACTAACGTTTCTCAGGAGAAAGATGAGGCTGTCTGCTCCCATAAAGATTTACAGCCTTGGAAACCCTACGTAGGGTTGCTATGAGTCCAAACGGACTCCACGGCACATAACCGCCACCACAAATTAACCTAAAATATCCATCACCGTAAGTCTTGTTTCTGTGGTCTGTGTGGCCATTACAGTGAATTAGCAAACCCAGCCGAGTAGAGAGGGTCGTGGGAGGGATGGTTGGTAACATTTCTTTGCATGTGGGCATTTGGTGGAGTCCCTGGGTAGTGCAAATGGTCAATATGTTCAGCTGCTATGGAAGCATTGGAGGTTTGAGGTCACCTCGGAAGAGAGACTGTGGGTCTGAGGAGCACATTCTTCTCCAGTGTTGTTTCTTTTATAGACTCATCTCTTAATTACCTAAAAGGCGACCTCTGGGAGTGTCTTCACATAAAACAGAAGACTGTTTTATGGTGATAGTCTTGTAGGTTCCTCTAATCTCTTACAGACCAGAAGTCTGGTCTACTTTCTTTTTAATTTCATTCTACATTTTTTTCCCATTCTAACTAGGATGGTCCTGGTCAGAGTGGTCAGCAGTGGTAGCCCAGTAGTTCTGCTGTTCTTAGAGCCGAGGAGGCTGTGGTTCCCTTGGACTGATTGTTTTCTGGAGTCTGCTTTTCTTCATTTTCCTTTGCTTCAGGCAGGAAGAAACCAATATTTGCTTCTTAGACAACTGTTCACAAGCTTTTAAGATCTTAGGCACTACTCAACATATTAAGATGTGGAATATTATATTTATGATCTCTGTTTTGCCAACTGACTTAGATATCCCCCAAGATTATGAGCCTTTGTCCTAAGTCTAGTAGTTAAGTCCCTACGTCTAAGTCGTTTCTTAACTGTGCCCTATATGCGTTCTATTACTGAATATATATATGAGTATACATGCAACATTTATAAATTTATATGTATAAGTATCCACAACCACACCTATGCAAGTGTACTCCTGTACTTCCATGTGATTTCCCTCATTAATTTCAAACTTTTAAAAAAATATGAAGAGAGGTTACTTATCTTATTAACATTTAATTAGATAACATATCAGGAGCATCGTGACTCCATATAAAAAAACACTGGACTACAAGGTTTGAGCCTGCTAGTCTCTCTGCTGGAGAAAGATGAGGATTTCTGTTCACTGGAAGATGCAAAGCCTTGGAAACCCTATACAGGGTCACTATGAGTTGGAACCAACTTGACAGCTTGACAGCACTTAACATCATGTGGATGTGCGTATTGTATATGCTTAAAAAATGCTTTACTTTCAGATATATATGTATATAGTTTTTGGCTGTAATTATCTCCTCTGAGGTAAACTTGACCTTGCTATACTTTTTCTTGGATCGCTTTTTGTCATCT